>NC_090378.1:21185324-21485324 GCF_036365525.1 Heterodontus francisci | reverse complement strand
TAATTGTAAGGCCTTAACACCCTTTAAAAATGGCGCCGGCACCTGTGCAGTGGCGCTGGACGCCATTGCTGTGGACGCAGCGGCCTCCCCCTCTACCTCATCGGGGGTGGCCGCTCCGCCCCACTCTATTTAAATGAGCCCCCGCGCATAATATTGTGGGGGCTCAGGGACGGCACATCTACACGGGATGCATACTAAGGGCTTGCTTAGGTCTGGAAAAAGGACCCAACCCGAACCCCACCGATTCACAGCGGACCCGAGCCCGACCCGGCTCGAGTCCCTCCAATTTCGCCCTGAGCTTGACCCGACCCGACCTGAGCCTGAGCCCACTTGACCCGACCCGACCATCCGTTTACTTCCGTTCCAACTGGGAAGCTCCACGAAGCTGCAGTGCATGTGTGATGACATCATAGTGACGTCGCTTGCTCACTGCGCAGACTCAACTTCGTCCCGAGCTCCCAGCTCAGGTAAGTTTTTAATTTCAATACTTACCGGTCGAGCACTTACCGTGTGTTTCCGGCCCAACCAGACTCAAGCATGAACCGGACTCGGCCCAACCCGAACCGAGCCCGAAAGCTGGACCTGGAAGAGGGGCCTGACCCGACCCGAACCCAACACACGTTGTCGAGTCATGTCGGGTAGCAGGCTTTTAATGCACGCCACCATTAGAGTGCGCCGCACTCATAAAATTCAGGCCGTGAGGTTAAATCCCACCATGGCAGCTGGGGAATTTGAATTCAACTAATTAATAAATCTGAACTAAAATACTGGTCTCATTAATAGTGATCATGAAACTGAATTCCAGAAGTGAGGTGAGAGTGACTGCCCTTGACATCAAGGCAGCATTTGATCAAGGGTGGCACCAAGGAGACCCAGCAAAATTGAAATCAATGGGAATCAGGGGGAAACTTTCTGCTTGCTGGAGCATACCTAGATGGGGATTCCCAGCTATCTGACGATAGAATTAGATATAACACAGCCACATGATATACAACAGTCTTTTATGTTGACCATTGGGGAGGGTTGGGGAAGAACCTCCATCACTTAATTTTATATTTAATAAAAATTACTAATGATTTCCCTTTAAAAATTAAAATTAATTGTAAAGGCTTAAGGGTGGAAGAGTCAGTTACTAGGGGTCATAGGTTTAAGGTGAGAGGGGCAAAGTTTAGAGGGGATGTGCGAGGCAAGTTCTTTGCACAGAGGGTGGTGAGTGCCTGGAACTTGCTGCCGGGGGAGGTGGTGGAAGCAGGTACGATAGCGACGTTTAAGAGGCATCTTGACAAATACATGAATAGGATCGGAATAGAGGGAGACGATCCCTGGAAGTGCAGAAGGTTTTAGTTTAGGCAGGCATCAAGATCGGTGCAGGCTTGGAGGGCCGAATGGCCTGTTCCTGTGCTGTACTGTTCTTTGTTCTGTTTTGTTCTTTGATGTCAGCACGCATAGAAAATGATGATGTGCACAATAAGAACAAGAATTCTCTCATCTGGTCAGTTCTAATTCATGTCTCCAATCTGCCATAGGTCCTTCAAACGTCAAGCAGGAGCTGGTGCGGAGGGCGAAGATTCCTCAGAGGAGGTTGCATACTCTGAGGAAGCACCATCATATGACTCATGTGCAATCTGCACCAGCTCAGATATGTACAACTCGGTGTCTCCTCCAAGACAGGTAGTTGGGTTGTCACTTGGCGAATCACACATCACAAGTGAGCAGGAGCAGGTGTTGCAGTCAGCAAGAACAATGGAAAGTCCCTGCAGAGGGCACAGGACACTACAGGCTCTGCTCAGCTGGACACAGATGCTGAGCCTTGGGGATCATCACAGAAGAGAACTATTCTGGAGAAGCAGCAGAAAAGGTTCTGTCAGTATTTCCAGGGGCACTGTGCACCATTGGACAGGGGTTGGGGGAGTTCACCTCCACCAGAAGAGCCATGATGTCTCAGGCCTTTGTACCTCTATAGAAAGAGTGGCCACCTGCATGGAGAATCAGATGAGGCAAGCAGCCGAGTGCATGCTGGCCCCGGCCAATGGCCTGCACAATCAGTCCGCCGCTTAAGTAAGATAGAGGAAAGCCTCGCCTTGGGCATTCAGTGTCTCACTGAAGTGCAGCAAATTTCTCTCCAACTCTCGGTTGGCAGGGAAGTATGGGTGGGCCATAAGAAGGAAGATGGAGAAAGTGTTGTATGTTTGGCTAGTCTAGCTAGGAGACATAAGAAAGACAGGCATTTGGATGATTATATGAAATCACAAAAGGAAAGAGAAGGAATGTTGCAAAATGGGGGTAACGGCTTAGATAGATATACATGTAACATAGTTAGTTAAGGGGGAGGAAATACTTACAGTCACCCATGATTGGCAGAATATACATGACTGAGTGGTAATATCTCATTTAAAGATTAAAGGAGATATTAAATGGAGGACTGAAGGGGTTAACTCCATGTTTGAGATTCTGAAGTTACAAGACTTCACTGGAAACACACAGTCAGATAACCCAGTCAAGAACAAAGGGCACAATAAGCATATATGTCTTGCAACCACAATAGAAGAAAGGATTAGTGCCTGATGACCTTAAGAACCAGACAATGGAAGGAGATGGGCTCAAGTACTGTGTAAATCTAAGGATTGAAAAGGTGTGAAAGATTGGTCTTCCTGAAATCGATTATCAGCAGGAAATAGGTGATTCTGTGTCTTTCACAGAAGACCTTTTTTTAAAAAAAAAAGGAATATTAAGAATGAGGACATAAGTTGCCAATCAGAACTAAACGCTTGGAGCATTGCTAAAATTGGAGACGAGATGGCCCAGCCAGCAGCAAGGAATGTATAAATGCACACGGAGATGGGTGTAAACTTGTGATTGCTGAGTGTAGCCCTTCTCTAAGGATTGTGGATAATTCAATAAAGTGATTGTGAGTTAGCAGAAAAACTTGTCTTGCTGGTTATTCTCTACAAGTACCACAGGGATCTGTGCTGGGTCCCCTATTGTTTGTCATTTATATAAACGACATAGCATACCGGTGCCAAACGTCGTGCTCTGCACTCCTTTGGACCCCACCAGAAAGGCCGAGAGGGGGGTTTTGACGCTTGGGCAACTCTCAACCTCCATGCCTCACAGCGACTGACACCACTGACCACCTCTAGGCGCTTACCCATTGTCTCTCGAGACAAGGAGGCCAAAGAAGAAGAAGAAACGACATAGATGACTATGTGGGGGGTAGGATCAGTAAGTTCGCGGATGACACAAAGATTGGCCGAGTGGTTAACAGTGAGGTGGAGTGTTTTAGGTTACAGGAAGATATAGACTGGATGGTCAAATGGGCAGAAAAGTGGCAGATGGAATTTAACGCTGAAAAGTGTGAGGTGATACACTTTGGAAGGAGTAATGTGACACAGAAGTATTCAATGAATGGCCTGACACTGGGAAGTTCCGAGGAACAAAGGGATCTTGGCGTGTTTGTCCATAGATCTCTGAAGGCAGAAGGGCAGGTTAATAGAGTGGTGAAAAAGGCATATGGGACACTTGCCTTTATCAATCGATGCATAGATTACAAAAGCAGGGAGGTCATGTTGGAGTTGTACAGAACTTTGGTAAGGCCACAGCTGGAGTACTGTGTGCAATTCTGGTCGCCACATTATAGGAAGGATGTGATTGCATTGGAGGGGGTGCAGAGGCGATTCAGCAGGATGTTGCCTGGGATGGAACATTTAAGCTATGAAGAGAGGTTGGATAGGCTTGGGTTGTTTTCACTGCAGCAGAGAAGACTGAGGGGTGACCTGATCGAGTTGTACAAGATTATGAGGGGCATGGACAGGGTGGATAGGGAGCAGCTGTTCCCCTTAGTTGAAGGGTCAGTTACGAGAGGTCACAAGTTTAAGGTGAGGGGCGGGAGGTCTAAGGGGGATTTGAGGAAGAATTTCTTTACCTAGAGGGTGGTGACAGTCTGGAATGCCCTGCCTGGGAGGGTGGTAGAGGCAGGTTGCCTCACATCCTTTAAAAAATACCTGGATGAGCACTGGTTGGCACATCATAACATTCAAGGCTATGGGCCAAGTGCTGGCAAATGGGATTAGGTAGACAGGTCAGGTGTTTTAATGTATCGGCGCAGACTCGATGGGCCGAAGGGCCTCTTCTGCACTGTATTATTCTGTGATTCTGTGATTTGTAATTCTGGTGTCACAAACTCAAGTATGAGGAGGGGGCCTTCTTCGAGCGAGGAAGAGAATCCCCTACAAAAAGATATAATTGCGTTAGAAGCAGTTCAGAGAAGGTTCACTTGACTGATTCCTGGGATGAAGGGATTATCTTTTGAGGAACAGCTGAACAGTTTGGGCCGTTATCCATTGGAGTTCAGAAGAATGAGAGGTGATCTTATTGAAACATATAAGATCCTGAGGGGACTTGACAGGTTGGATGCTGAAAGGATGTTTCCCCTTGTTGGGAAGTCTAGAACTAAGGCACATAGTTTAAAAATTAGGGGTCTCCCATTTAAGACTGAGATGAGGGGAATTTTTTTCTCTCAGAGGTTTGTTAGTCTGTGGAATTCTTTTCACCAGAGAGCAGTGGAGGTTGGATCATTGAATATATTCAAGGCTGAGTTGGATAGACCTTGATCGACAAGGGAGTCAAGGGTTATGGGGGGGGAAACAGGAAAGTGGAGTTGAGGCCACAGTTAGATTAGCCATGAACTTATCAAATGGTGGAGCAGGCATGAGGGGCCAAATGGCCCAGTCATGCTCCTAATTCTTGCGTTATTATGATGTTGACCATGAGCATTGGAGCAGTCAGAGCAGGGGAATGAGCAATCTGCCTCTAGCTCTGCTGAAGCCACAGGGGTAGCACCACGTTGGAGTAATAGGATAAGGAAGAGAAAGAATTTGTAATCGGACAAGGGAAGTCACTTGAGTGCTTAACAATGTGTAACATTGTCACTTTTATTTTCAATGTTTATGTACCATAAACTTTATTTCAAAGCTGCATTGTCCAGTCATTCCCATTGTTGCCTGTTGCATGCTAAATGGCCATCAGCCTTGAGGAAAGTGAGTGGCCACATCAGTCTCCTCCTCCTCCTGCTTCTCCTCTTCTTCCGAAGATGAAGATTTGTCATCGTTTTCCTGCATCTCCAGGCCTCTCTGTTGCACAATGTTGTGAAAGGCACAGCAAACCACTGTCATTCTGGACACTTTTGCTGGTGCATACTGAAGGGCGCCTCAGATGTGTCCAGGCATCTGTACCACATCTTCAGCATCCCGATGGTTTGCTCAATGGCCATTCCTGTGCTCATTTGGCTTCTGTTGTACCTTTCCTGGGCATCTGTGGCAGGGCGGCTCTCAGGTATCATCAGTCACATCCTTAGAGGGTAGTCCTTGTCTCCAAGGAGCCAACCGCTGACTCTGCTTAGAGGTGAGAATAGCTGTGAGAGACTTGACTAGTGCAGAATGAAGGCATCATGGCGACTTCTTGGATATCTTGCAGACACATACATGATAATATTTTGGTGGTTACATACCGGCTGAACATTAATGGAGTGGAATCCCTTTCAATTGATGAATACTGCTGTTTTTTCTGATGGGATTTAGATTGCCACATGTGTGCAATCTATGATTCCCTGTACCAGTGGGAATCCAACCAGAGCACAAATCTGAGGGGCCTCTCATTCTGACTGACCTTTCATTAACAAATTGGACATAAGTGGCATCATGGTAACTGTTACCCAGGAGATGCACTTGTATGTAGCAGATTGTGAAATTTTATAGATATCACCAGCAGATCCCTGGAAGGAGCCAGAGGTGAAGAAATTCAGGGCTGTGGTGGCCTTGACTGCCACTGGCAATGCATACCCACCTGGTCCACTTGGCAGGAGGTCTTCTTCCAGGAGGCTACAAATGTCAGCAACAACTTAGTTTGAATGTCTGAACCTCCTGGGGCACTGGTGCTCAGTCATATCCAGAAAACTCATCCTCTGCCTGTGTACCTTGTGTTGGGGGTATAGCCTCCTGCAAGCTGGAGCTCTGTATTCATTACCTTTGTCACATGGAGTGGCAGACGGCTGAGGTGAAGGCAGCTATTGCTTCTGCTGTTGGTAGTATTGTTGGTGCTGCTCCTCTTGTTCCTCATCAGGGGTCTTAGGTAGAGCTGCATAAGCTGCTTCCACGCTGCTGAGAAGGCTGAGAGCTGGGAGGTGCAGTGTTATGACCTCAGTAGAGACTGTTAACTTTAATACAAGAGATATAAACTCCCAGACCAATTAAAGAATTACACAAGATTTCGTGTTTTAAGACTTTTACTCTAACAACTAAACTAAAAATCGGCATTAACTAAACAGTACTTAAGAGGTAGCAAACACACTAAATTACAGAGAAAGATATTTCCCAGTAACTTATTAACACATTCGAAAACCCCACATCACATTAATACGTTACACAGTGTTCTCATCGAAAAGGTATCTTTGCAGTTAAAAGTCCCAAACTCCTTCCAGTTGCATTGGGTTGGATCTCCCAGCATCCTTCTCAAAAACCAATGTCTTCTTCACTCACTTCTCCCAAGCAAATTAGACTGGTATTCTATTAATAAGGCACTCTCTGCTGACCCCATTGGTCTTTTCTCCTCCGCAAACCTTAGCTTTCGAATCGGGTTCAACTCTTAGCAGCCTTTTGCTGCATCAGTAATCTGAGAGCAGCTGTTTCTTTCTGTCTCTTGGCTGCACAGCTTTGCTTGCTGGTCCTCCTTTCAGCCCCAGACCTAGGAAAGCCTGTTGAATTTATCCAGATCAAAAAGTCAATAGCCGTTGCCTTTTACAATTGCTACGACTGAAGCAGGAGGGGTGCACTGTTTTCTAGTTCCACTTCTCCACAGCTCACAAGATATATTACATTTTTTTCCCAGTTCCTGATATGGTCAATCATAGACTATTTTTATCCCAGAATAAAATACACCAACCAGGTTTCTTTAATAAACAAAAAAAACATCAGTTTATTATAAGACAAGTCGTAAATAGTAATGATGCAAAGCATTAACACACAGATTGAAATATGAAAGTTCCCTTTTTACCTTAGCCCCTCACTCACACTCACACACACACACGCCAGTTAACCGAAAAAGTAGAAAAAGGTCATCAGAAGGTCTTTTGATCTGGTTTCCTTGTTTCCATGGTAACCAAGACTTATGTACGGGCAGAATTGGTATGAGGTCACATGTCTCCTCCGAATATCCATTTTACACTGCATTAAAAATAACAGTTTTTAAAACATAACCAAACTACAAAGTCCAGTGTTCACAACATGCAGATCAAAGCCAAAAAACGCTAAGGTAGCATAAATGACTTCCAAAGTCTAGGAATTCACTTTCTAAGCAGTGAAAGCATATTCTAAGAATAAGTCTTGTGAGCAGAGCCTTTCACCTAGACAAAGAAGCAACTGACATATCCTTATATTTAAAGGTTTTCCAGCATATCAATTGCTCAGCCCCATTAATCCCCCCTGTCCTCTCTCCTTTTTCAACTTGGTGAGTTATAGGAAGCCCATGCACTGGCAGTTAAAGCCAGAATCCATGGTGAAAGGTGCAGTCAGTTAGCTTTTGGTATATGTCCAACTTGTCCCAAAGGAGTTTCCCATGCGCTCACAGGAACACTTGACTTAAATGCAGAAGTTGGCGGCTTCCTGCCAGCTTCCTGACACGCCAGCATTTTATGTTTTATCCTTCTGCATGAAATGACACCCACCCACTCTGGCAGGTTAAAATTCACCCCTGTGTTTTCAGATAATGTCGCTGAGGGACAGGATGTAGATGAGAAATAGAAAGGCATCAAGGATAGATCCTTGTGGGCACCAGAGGTTTCCTTCTTTATGACACTCCTTAAAACTTACCTTTTTGACCAAGCTTTTGATCAATTGCTGTAATATTTCCTTATGTGGCTCGGTGTGAAATGCCTTGGAACATTTTACTATGGTAAAGGTGTTGTATAAATAAAAGTTGTTGTTGTCAAGATTCACAAGTAAACAACAAGTATTTAAGTGAGGGTGACTGGTGCCATGGAAATGTACGAGAGCAAGAGTCAATATCTTCAGGAGAAGAGGGGCGGAGTTTAGAAAGAAAAACTTAAAACAAAAGTTAGAATCGTAGAATCTGAGGAGGCCATTCAGACAATTTTTTCTGTGCCAGCACTTTGAAAGAGCTGTCCAATTAATCCCACTCCCCTAATTTTTTTCTTTTAATGTATTTATCTAATTCCCTTTTGAAAGTGATTGAATCTGATTCCACCACCCTTTCGGGCAATGCATTCCAGATCATAATAACTTGCTGTGTAGTAGAATTTCTCCTCATCGCCCCCTAGTTCTTGTGCCAATTACCTTAAAGTTCTTGTGCCAATTACCTTAATCTATGTCCTCTGATTACTAATTCCCCTGCCAGTGGAAACTTATTTACCCAATCAAAACCCCTCATAATTTTGAACACCTCCATTAAATCTCCCTTTAACTGTCTCTGCTCTAAGGAGAACAATCCTAGTTTCTCCCGTCTCCCCACATAACTGAACTGCTTCAACCCTGGTATTGTTGTTGCTGTTCATTCTGATTTCAGTGATATAGTTCTCAGTTGTATGAGAGGCATCTGGTTACTTGAGATAAATAAACAATTATTTGTAAATCTAATACTGTTCTCCAAATGTAAATTTGTAAAAGTTGAAAATAGCAGCTGATCTACATTAAGTGTAACACATTTCTTGTGGACTGTTGGTTTATTTTGGCACTAATATTTGGCACAGTATGATTTATACATAACAATCTAGTTAATTTAATGATGTGGGAAGAATGAATGAAAAAGATTGGTGGTAATTTCAGACTCATGTGGTGAGTTTTTCTAGTCTCAGGTGAACCACCAAGGGGAAGGGAACATGCCAAAAGAAATAATAAATTCCCATTGCTCTATGATCTTGTACTAAATGGGCTTCCTACATTTGGAGTCAGCATTGACACATGAAAGCCCTGGAGGACATTGTAGTCTGTTTCTATGGACCCTCACTGAAGGAAGGATGTGAACAGTTAGATTGCAAAGTGTTTTGAAACAAACATAATGCAGGAAAATAGCCAGTATCAAAATATCAAATGCTGTCTCACTGATAGACATAATTCCCATACTTTGTATACTTCTTTGGCCTCCTTATCTCGAGAGACAATGGGTAAGTGGCTGGAGGTGGTCAGTGGTGTGTGGAGCAGCGCCTGGAGTGGCTATAAAGGCCAATTCTAGAGTGACAGGCCATGTATACATGCCATGTAAAAAGATGTATTTGGTTTTCGTTGTTATTAATGCACTGTGGAGAAAGCCTGAATTTTCACTTTCTCCTCTCCTGAACCTTACATTGTTGGAAGTAATGCAGATATTATCAGCCAATTGCAAACAGCTGCCATCTTTAATTCTGTGTAAATGAATGAATTTTGAATGAGTTATAATCTTGCCCTTCTGAACAAGACCATAACAGACTACTTACCAAAATAATAACAGTTTGTATGTGAAGAAGGCTTAGTTGCTCTGGGGAATTTACAGACATATGCATGGGCAGGGACAGGGCAGGAGCTCAGTGGGACTTTGCTTTTACAAGGACTGTGTTGTGGTCACTTCTACAAATGCTGTTATAGACAGCCACATCTATGTCAGGTAGATTGACGAGGGCAAGATCAAGTAGATCAGGGGTTCTCACCAGGGGGTCCATGGCCCCTTTGGGGTCTGCAAGAGGGTTTCAAGGAGTCTGACAAAAATAACCAGGTTACGTAATACATTCTAATTTTTCCAAGGAATGATAAACAAAGATGAAGATCTTTTAATCAGAATCATTGGAGTTTGTTGAGGGGAGGGAATGAAATAATAACACACACCACAGAAGTTTGCTTTCCAGAAGAGACAACCATTGGAGTGTCGTTGCCCATGCTGGGTGGCTGGGCAGTACTGCATCCGTGCGCAGCCATTTGTTTCTGCGGGATCAAGTCTGGAAAGTACTGGAAGCTGGAAACTCAGAGGGATTTGCTCTGAGTCCATCTGATGTACTTGTTGAAAACATTTGTCAGGAGGGGGAGTTTTCCATCCCAACTTCGCCAACCAGTTGAGGAACTGTTCAGGAAAAGGTAGATCTAAGGTACTACCACTGAAATGGTCAAAAGGGAGATTATTTGTGTGTGTGTTTAGTTTAGAGATACAGCACTGAAACAGGCCCTTCGGCCCACCGAGTCTGTGCCGACCATCAACCACCCATTTTTACTAATCCTACACTAATCCCATATTCCTACCACATCCCCACCTGTCCCTATATATTTCCCTACCACCTACCTTTACTAGGGGCAATTTATAATGGCCAATTAACCTATCAACCTGCAAGTCTTTGGCATGTGGGAGGAAACCGGAGCACCCGGAGGAAACCCACGCAGACACAGGGAGAACTTGCAAACTCCGCACAGGCAGTACCCAGAATCGAACCCGGGTCCCTGGAGCTGTGAGGCTGCGGTGCTAACCACTGCGTCACTGTGCCGCCCCGTGTGGGGACTATATATATGTGGTATAATATATGGCGGGCAGCCATAAAGGTGGGGCTAAAGTGTGGCGAGTCGAAGAGACTTAGCAGTTGGCAGGAAAAAAGACAGAAGCGCAAGGGGAGAGCCAACTGTGTAACAGCCCCGACAAACAAATTTTTCTGCAGCACCTGTGGAAGAGTCTGTCACTCTAGAATTGGCATTTATAGCCACTCCAGGCGCTGCTCCACACACCACTGACCATCTCTAGGCGCTTACCCATTGTCTCTCGAGACAAGGAGGCCAAAGAGATAATATATGATATAATTTTATATGTATAATTATTGTTATGACCACATGATGTGACGTGAGTGGTTCTCACTGTTCAACTCCCCACCTGACTGCAGCAAATGTATTTATATTAAAATTTTGTCGCTTGGTGTTTTATTTTTCAAATAAACAGTCAGCAACAGGTTTTTTTTATAGGTTTCAAAAATAGAAAGCCAATTGTTTATTGATTAATACGCCTTATCCTGAAATTGTCGCAACCGCATCCACTCACGCATTTGCTTGCACACACACACAAGAAGAAACAAATTGAGAAGGGAAAGAGGAAGGTAGTTGTTAGTGGGGGAAAAAGATTACAATAAACTCACTGAATTCTCTTGTGACTCAAGTTCTAGATGGGTGCAGGTCTGAAATAATTGTAGATTTCTCTCTTGATTGAAGGTTCTGTTGAAGATGGTGGGTCACTTCCAGCTTTCTCTGCTGTATAATGTAGATGTCGGATTTTTTGCTTTGTGACTTGCTGGAATGCCAGCTGTTACAAGTGCCTTCACTTTCTGTGTCAGTCTCTCTCTCTCTGTGTCTTTTTTTAAGGTAAAACTGTGTCACTTCTCACTCCTCTTTAGGAGAATCTCTAGGTTCTCCCCATGGTGATTGCTCAATGGCCCAGGATGTGGCTACCTCACACCTCCTTTGTTTTAGAAGAATACATTCATTTCTAGGATGTTTTTAGAATAGGTGTAAGATGGGTTTCATTAATGCCTTTTGGCTTTGAGGATTTGTCCTTTGCCTTTGCAGACTGTTTGCATACACAAAAGGCTTATACACTTTTTTATCAGTGGCTATTTTGGACCATTGTTCAATTTTTAAAATAAAGGTTCATCTTTTAAAGACAAAGTTCATTTTTTCATAACTCTTCAGAGTTAGTCTGGAAATGTATCATTGCACTTCCAATGTGCATAATATTACATATATAATTATATGATACATAATTTTATATATAATGAGAGAGAAAGCTGGATTACTACCATGCAATGAGCCCTGTAGAGGTACTTGCTCTACTCTAAACCAAAGGGCTTGGAGATATTCTATACCACATAACTAATTTAAGTGGTATCCAACATGGAGAAGTAATGATTCATCAGCTATGGGAAGATGGTAGGTGGTAATCATCAGGGGGTTTCCTTGCTCATGTTTGACCTGAATCCATGAGTCTTCGTGGGATCTAGAGTCAACATTGAGGCTTCCCAGGGTCACTCCCCTTCCCTCCTCCCCATCCAATGCCCACTGACTGTATACCACTATGTTCGCACCTGTGGTAGGTCTGGCTTGGCAGTGGGCCAGAATATATCCAGGGATGGTGATGGCAGACTCTGGGATTGGCTAATAGATATGATTCTGTGAGTATAAGTTTGTAAGGCTGTTGTTTGACTATTCTGTGGAGCAGCTCTCCCAACTTTGACACTGGTCTCCAGATTTTATTGAGGAGGACTTTGCAGAGTTTACTGCGCTGAGTGTGCCTTTGTTGTGTCCTGATTTGGTGCCTAGAATGGTCTGTCTGGTTTGTTCTTGTTTTACTTTCTAACAGTTTGATATAACTGCTAAGGCCATAGCAGAGGGCAGTTAAGAGTCAACCACATTGGTGTCGGACTGGAGTCACATCTAGGCCAGACTTGGTAAGGACAGTAGGCTCCCTTCCATTAAAGGACTTTTATAGCAATCTGACAGCTTCATAAACACCTTTAGTAGTACCAGCTTTTTTCTATTTAAACTGAATTCGAATTCTCAACCTGCCATAGAGGGATTTGATTGCCTCCCTGGATTGTTAGTCTAGCCCTGTGACATTTCAAATGTGAAACAGTTTGGGATGTGCAGCAGATGTGAAAATTGCTATATAATGTAATTGTTTTCTACTTTGGTTGCTGAACATCAGAAATATTTGCATACCTTACATTATATAGTACAAATATAGTTGCTAAAATTTGCTGACACCAAACATATGAATACTACTCTAGCTTAAAGCTTATAATTCTCTTTCATAAAAAATTAACCTTCAATAATGCTGAGTAACAGAGAACAGGTGTTGACCAGTGCTCAATCCTTATGAAGAAACCACAATGAACATCCTTATCACTGGGTTAATTGAGGGGGTGGTGAAATAGAGATTGGAGGCCTTGTCTGTGGTGCTGCTTAGTCTTACTAATACACAGTATGCTTTGCTTGCAAAGGTGATTACAAATTAAATTTACAATTACTGTATAATTCCTCTACAGAACATGTTATTACAGTTATGCAGAAAACGCTGCTCATTTACCTCCTAACAAAATGACCAAGATTCATTGCATAGCTGTCTGCAGAAGAGCAGGATGCTGTTGCTTAGCAGCATCACATGTCACCATACTCCACCACAGAAAGCACCAACACACACACACACACACACACACAACACACACACACACAACACACACACACACACACACACACACACACAACACACACACACACACACACACACACACAACACACACACACACAACACACACACAACACACTGTAAGGCATCATTTAGGTTGTGAGAAATAGGAGACAAAACAGGGTGATCAAGGGCAGAATCAGTGGCAGAGCAATGCCAGAAAACTGGTTCCATTGGATTACCCGGCTGTTTCACACCCCTCCCAAGTTTTCCTTCTCCTTCTAACAATGCCATGTTACGCACCAGTGGGTGGGCACCCAACAGTCACTGTGCAGACCACACTGTGGGCATATCAATGAAGTTTTGTCCTGCCCAAATCAAGAAAGATTCAGACATTTCAGACAATCATAAGGGGAATCCCCTGGAAGTAGAGCGTGAGATAGCCCACCTACCATTTCCACATGAAATAGAAAAGGGGAACACAATAACAGAGAGAAGATCTGCATTTTGTGATGTCTTTCATGACTTCAGGATGTTCCAAAGCACTTTACAACCAATGAAGTACTTTTGACGGGTGGCCACTGCTGTGATGAAGGAAACATGACATCCATTTTGTGGACAGCCAGGTCCCACAAACAGCAGTGAAATAAATGACTGGATCAACTGTTTTAGGTTATGATGAGAAATAAATGTTGAGCAGGTCACTAGAAGAACTCATCTGCTCTTTTTTCAATAATGTCATGTGATCTTTTATGTCTCCCTCAGTACTGCACTAATGTGTCAGCCTAGCTTATATGCTCAGGTCTCTGGAGTGGGACTTGAATCCAGAACCTTTGTCTGAGAGGCAAGACTGCTACCATTGAAACACAGATGTCATTTCAATTGCAATAAGCACTTTAAAAGCACTGCACATTACACAAATGTCACTGAAATGTTGTTCTAAATTTATATTTATATCTTTTATTTATGTTTATTTTTATTTTCATAATGATCTGGAATTCCATCGCTACACTTCTCCACATCTCTATCTCAATTTCCTTCTTCAAGATAGCCCTTAAAACCTACCTCTTTGACCAAGCTTTTGGTCATCTGACCCAATACCTCCTTATGTGGCTCAGTATCATTTTGTTTTATATTGCTCCTGTGAAGTGCTTTAAGCTTTTTATTATGTTAACAGTGCTATATAAATATAAGTTGTTGTTGTTGGTTGCACCCTGGCATCAGTACAACATTGCACCAAATGTGCCTTCATAATTAGATTTGATGCTTTTTTGATCTTACAAGGAGAAAACATTGGTTGGGTGCTAATTGGACAATAAGGATTAGGATTCAGGCATCATCATCATCAGCAATCATGTTGAGGATGATTCTTCTTTGCGGATGGTGGGTGGAAGTGAGATGTCACTGTTGGGTCTGGGTTCACAAATGGCTTATGAGCCCTAACTTAGCCTTGCAGTCTCTCCCACCGTGAGGACATCGGTTGTCGGCCAGTAGAGGTGGTGGCAGACTGTTGACTCGAGCAGCTGCCCTCTCTTTCCAGCTCTTTTGCCATTGTCTTTCAGTTGCTGCTGTTGTTGATTGGAAGGTCTTGACACCATTTTTGATGATGGATTGCCATTTTGGTTATGATTGGTTGATGTTAATAGAGCAGACCTTCATAGAAGCTTTGAGATTGTCTTTGAAACATTTCCTTTGGCTCCTGTGTGAATGGGTTCCCTGGGGTATCTCTGAGTAGAGCACCTGTTTGGGCAGTCTTGAGCTGGGTATTCTGATGACATGTCCTCTCCATCTCATCTGATATGAGATTATCATGGCCTCCGTACTCGGCATAACTGTGTCTTGGAGGACGCTCATATTTGTTCTTTTGTCTTCCCCCTTGATTCGCAAGATCCTTCTAAGACAGCATTGATGATGTTGTTCTAGGCCTTGATATGGTGTCTATAACGTGTCCAAGTCTCGATACCGTAGAGAAATATGGGGAGAACCACTTTGAGTTTAGTGTCAGGTCTGATATCACAATTCTCAAAAAATTGTGAATGTAATTTACCATAGGCTGAGCTAGCACATTGGATTCGGTGGATTCAGGCATACAATGATACTAATCTGGGCTATGTGGAAGCTAGGTGAGGAGAATCAGGAAGCTTGGTGAGGAGAATTGGAATTCTTTTATTGGGGGGATTTTCAACTGATTCAAAATGGCTGCAGCATCTGCTGAAAGCCATAATCAGGAGACACAAAACATTTGAATGCACAGTGCAAAATTGGCCAACTTCTGCGAGCAGTCTGGTGGGTAAGGCCTGTTGAGGGGGGGGCACATCCTTGGCTGATGAAAATGGGCAGATTGTTGGCATACTTAGCTTGTTTGTCCCTGAGCTGAGCTTCTGAACTCGTATCTGGTCCAATACAAAGACCGTGTACTTCCACCACTGTAACATCACCCTCCTCTGTTCCAACCTCAGCCCATATTCCACTGAAACCCCCATTTATAATTTTGTCACCTCCAATTGCAGTACAGTTTTACTCCTCCACTCTCCATAAAGCTTGATAAAATACCGACTACACGTGTCCTGTCCTGCATCACGTCCCGCTTGTTCATCAGCCCTGTCCTTGCAGACATATATTGGCTCCTGGTCCCCTAATGCCTCAGATTTAAGATTCTCATCCTTGATGTCATGCCCAGTAAAGATGTATCATATTCCTAACTTTTGAGATACAAACTTTATTCAATGTGGACTATTTGAAATTGACTTTTCCTTTAAAAAGTGGACACTGTGCTGCAAATATGGCCACTGAAGGTCAGATGATGTGGCCTGTATATTCAAAAGTTGCTTCACTGACTTGAAAGGACAAAAGGATACATTCCCGATTAAGAGGTGTTAACTACACCCATCCTGAAACCTACAAGAGACATTCCTGAATTAAGTGGATTCTGCTGAAACAAAAAAGGTGTGAAGTAGCCACATCATAACAGAATGATAAGGCTCTGTGGAGCAAATTGGGATGTTTTTCCACATTCAAGATATCGCAATAAATGCAAATTGTTGTTAATTTTCACTTTGTTTAAGGAAGTCAATTAATTATTCTATTTATATCAAAAAATATCCATTTGGTATAATGTTTCATTTGTTTCATATCAAATTGATATTTTTTCTGATATAAATAAAATAATTAATTGACTTCCTTAAACAAAGTGAAAATTAACAAAAATTTGCATTTATTGTGATATCTTTAATGTGGAAAAACATCCCAATTTGCTTCACAGAGCCTTAACATTCTTATCATTAATTATCATTAATGGTGGTTAAGGTGGGTCACGAACATATTTTCTAAACAAGTGGGCAGTGCTTGTACATGCAAGTTCACTGTGTCATTGAACCATTGCAAATCATTTACATTTTATCTGTTCACTGGCATGTTGCATGGGTGTAGCCTGTGTCTGTCAGCACTCCAACAGATTTTTATCCAGCCAAGACTGCAGCAATCTCATCTTTTGTTTGCCTTATCCCAGGGAGACACATTCACTAACTCTCGAATGATGACTACAGCTAAAGCAATTCAACCATCATTTTATTTTGCCAAGTAAAAGTAAGTCCCACACTAACCTCTCACAGCTACCCATAGAAATCACATGGTGGCAAGGCACCAATACACAGACTGTAATACTAAAGGAGGGAAAACAGCAAAAGGCAGGCACTGTATGTAAGGATTTTTATCTCTATAAATATTTTACATTGCTAAGTTTCTGTCAAATTTATTCAGCTACTTGCTACATTAAAATAAGCATTTCCATTTTTAAAATTGATGCCCAATGATCCTAAAAGAACAATGGACAAGATTTCCCTCATCCCCACAGAAGTTAAGCTGCACACTGCAACTCAGCTGCTGTTTCTACTATTAGGTCCGTGTGTCATAACTGACATGAATGCTGACATGCTGTCATAAATGGGACCAGCTCATGTTGTGTTATAAGGCGATTTAATCTTTTATTGACTGACATACATACGCTTATATATAAGATTAATTTGGGCACTCTTGTGGGAAGGCATCCTCTAAAGAAGTGTAGATTGGAGAATCACCTCTACAGTGCTGTAGCCTGATTGTGGACCCCTGTGTCTTCAACTGCAGTTCCATACTGAATGTAGGATCACTGAATTTATCCTATAAAATCAACATAAGCATCTTATTATAAATTGTTCAACCCCAAGTTGAGTATCATCTGTCTCCTTGTTTCCTTTTTGAGTATCTTCCTCCAATTTAATGGTACTGGCATCTTGGCTACTCTGTGATGACACTGGCATATTTTAGTGTATGGTCCTGTTACAGTGTCAGTGTTGCTGTTGGCAAGTGCATGCAGTTGGTGTTGCTAATTGCAGACCTGGTACTTTGCTCCAAGGTCCAGTCATTTCAGTATTATACATCTATTCCCCCCCATAGATTGGACATTGCACAGTGAATGTAGCTGCTGGAGAGGGAAGGATAATTGGCAAGTAACAGATTTAAAGGCCTGCTGTTATGCCTTAAAGTTGAACTGGCCACTGTATAAGTAATCCAAAAACAGAAGTACCACATTTGGAAGAGGGATGTGGTTAAAGGAAGTTCAAATGACCAGGGCAGAAGGAGGACTTCTCCTTTTAACAGAGAGAGACCTATAGATGATGCTGCAAGAAATGCAACAAAGAAGGTTTGTCATATTTGGATCTGAGAGGCATCCCCCTCAAAAGACTGCAGAAAGGAATGTGTGGAATGAGGTAACAAAAGGACTTCCATTTACATAGAGCCTTCCACAACTTCAGGATGTCCTAAAGCGTTTCACAGCTAATGAAGTAGTTTTGAAGTGTTGTAATGTAGAAAACACAGCAGCCAATTTGTGCACAGCAAGCTCCCACAAACAGTAATGTGATAATGACCAGATAATCTGTTTTTTAATTATGTTGATTGAGGGATAAGGATTGGCCCAGGTGCTGTGGATAGCTCAGAATCACAGAATAATACAGTGCAGAAGAGGCCCTTCGGCCCATTGAGTCTGCACCGATGCATTAAAGACACCTGACCTGTCTACCTAATCCCATTTGCCAGCACTTGGCCCATAGCCTTGAATGTTATGATGTGCCAAGTGCTCATCCAGGTACTTTTTAAAGGATGTGAGGCAACCCGCCTCTACCACCCTCCCAGGCAGTGCATTCCAGACCGTCACCACCCTCTAGGTAAAGAAATTCTTCCTCAAATCCCCCTTAAACCTCCCGCCCCTCACCTTAAACTTGTGTCCCCTCGTAACTGACCCTTCAACTAAGGGGAACAGCTGCTCCCTATCCACCCTGTCCATGCCCCTCATAATCTTGTACACCTCGATCAGGTCACCCCTCAGTCTTCTCTGCTCCAGCGAAAACGACCCAAGCCTATCCAACCTCTCTTCATAGCTTAAATGTTCCATCCCAGGCAACATCCTGGTGAATCGCCTCTGCACCCCTTCCAGTGTAATCACATCCTTCCTATAATGTGGCGACCAGAAATGCACACAGTACTCCAGCTGTGGCCTTACCAAAGTTCTGTACAACTCCAACATGACCTCCCTGCTTTTGTAATCTATGCATCGATTGATAAAGGCAAGTGTCCCATATGCCTTTTTCACCACCCTATTAACCTGCCCTTCTGTCTTCAGAGATCTATGGACAAACACGCCAAGATCCCTTTGTTCCTCGGAACTTCCCAGTGTCAGGCCATTCATTGAATACTTCCGTGTCACATTACTCCTTCCAAAGTGCATCACCTCACACTTTTCAGCGTTAAATTCCATCTGCCACTTTTCTGCCCATTTGACCATCCCGTCTATATCTTCCTGTAACCTAAGACACTCCACCTCACTGTTAACCACTCGGCCAATCTTTGTGTCATCCACGAACTTACTGATCCTACCCCCCACATAGTCATCTATGTCGTTTATACAAATAACAAACAATAGGAGACCCATCACAGATCCCTGTGGTACGCCACTGGACACTGGCTTCCAGTCACTAAAACAGCCGTCAGTCATCACTCTCTGTCTCCTACAGCTAAGCCAATTTTGAATCCACCTTATCAAGTTACCCTGTATCACATGTGCATTTGCTTTCTTGATAAGTCTCCCATGTGGGACCTTGTCAAAGGCTTTGCTGAAATCCATGTAAACTACATCAACTGCACTACCCTCATCTACACACCTGGTCACATGCTCAACAAATTCAATCAAATTTGTTAGGCATGACCTCCCTCTGACAAAGCCATGCTGACTATTCCTAATTAAATTTTGCCTCTCCAAGTGGAGATAGACTGACTCCTTCAGAATTTTCTCCAATAGTTTCCCTACCACTGACGTGAGACTCACTGGTCTGTAGTTCCCTGGCTTATCTCTACAACCTTTCTTAAATAGTGGGACCACATTAGCTGTTCTCCAGTCCTCTGGCACCTCCCCCGTGGACAGAGAGGAATTAAAAATTAGGGTCAAAGCTTCTGCAATCTCCACCCTTGCCTCCCACAGCATCCTGGGAGACAAATCGTCCGGACCTGGAGATTTGTCCACTTTTAAGCCTTCCGACCTCCAATACCTTGTCACTCCCTATGACAATTTGCTCAAGAACCTCACAGTCTCTCTCTCTAAGTTCAATATCTACATCCTCATTCTCTTGGGTGAAGACAGATGTGAAGTATTTGTTCAACACCCTACCAATGTCCTCTGGCTCCACCCACAAATTTCCCCCTTGGTCCCTAATGGGTCCTACTCTTTCCCTGGTTATCCTCTTCCCATTAATATACTTAGAGAGTATCTTGGGATTTTCCTTACTTTTACCAGCCAGAGCTTTCTCATATCCCCTCTTTGCTCTCCTAATTGCTTTCTTAAGCTCCATCCTACACTTTCTGTACTCCACTAATGCTTCCATTGATTTGCTCTCCTTGTATTTGCTAAAAGCCTCTCTTTTCCTTCTCATCGTACCTTGAATGTTTCTGGTCATCCATGGTTCTCTGGGCTTGTTGCTCCTACCTAATACCCTAGAGGGAACATGATGGGCCTGTACCCTCCCCATTTCCTTTTTGAATGCCCCCCACTGCTCTTCTGTCGATTTCCCGATAAGTAACACTTTCCAGTCTACCTTGGCCAGATCCTGCCTTATTTTACTAAAATTCGCTCTCCCCCAATCCAAAACCTTTTTTTGCAACTTGTCTATTTCTTTCTCCATAACAAGCTTAAATTGTACTATGTTATGGTCACTATCACCAAAATGCACCCCCACCAGTACATCAACCACCTGTCTGGCTTCATTCCCCAGAATTAGGTCCCGCACTGCACCCTCCTTTGTTGGATCCTCTACATATTGAGCTAAAAAGTTCTCCTGTATACATTTTAAGAACTCCACTCCATCTAAGCCCTTAACACGATGACTATCCCAATTAATGTTGGGAAAGTTGAAATCACCTAATATAATTACCCTATTATTTTTACACATCTCTGCAAATTGCGCACATATTTGCTCCTTAATTTCCCACTGACTATCTGGGGGTCTATAATAAACACTTAGCAATGTGGCTGTCCCTTTTTTATTCCTAAACTCTACCCATAAAGCTTCATTTGATGCCCCCTCCAAGATATCATCTCTCCTTATTGCAGTAACTGATTCCTTGACTAATATTGCAATGCCCCCTCCTCTTTTACCCCCTCCTCTGTCTCGCCTGAAGATTCTATATCCCGGGATATTGAGCTGCCAATCCTGCCCCTCCCTCAACCATGTCTCCGTGATGGCTACTATATCATAATTCCATGTATCAATCCTTGCCCTTAACTCATCCGTTTTACCTGCAATACTCCTGGCATTAAAGTAGAGGCCTTCCATCCTGGTCTTACTCCCTTGAAACCTACTTCCGCTGTATTCCCTCTGACTTGTTTGCTTTCCTGTGTTTAGCTGTGTCCCTATTCTGCTAGGAGTCTGCATCCCTTCCCCCTGCCAAATTCGTTTAAACTCCTCCCAACAGCACTAGCAAACCCACCAGCAAGGATGTTAGTCCCCCTCTGGTTCAGATGTAGACCGTGCCGCTTGTACAGGTCCCACCTTCCCCAGAAACGTTCCCAGTGGTCCAGGAATCTAAAACCCTCCCTCCTGCACCAACTCTTAAACTACGCGTTCATCTGTGCTATTCTCCTATTTCTATACTCGTTAGCACGTGGCACTGGGAGTAATCCAGAGATTACAGCCCAAGAGGTCCTGTTTTTTAGTCTACTGCCTAACTCCCTGAATTCTTGATGCAAGACCTCATCCCTCTTTCTACCTATGTCATTAGTACCAACATGTACCATGACCTCCGCCTCATCACCCTCCCCATTCAGGATGCCCTGCAGCCTTTCAGTGACATCCCGGACCCTGGCACCAGGGAGGCAACACACCATCCTGGAGTCACGTTGACAGCCACAGTAGCGCCTATCTGTTCCCCTGACTATAGAATCCCCTATTGCTATTGCTGTTCCTCTCTTTCCCCCTTCTTGTACGGACAGGTTACTTGTGGTGCCAGAAGCTTGGCTCTGTCCGCACTCCCTGGAGGAACCAGCCTCATCAGCCTCCAAAATGGAATACCGATTTGCAAGTGGGACCCCAGGGGACTCCTGAACTACCTGCCTGTTTTTCTTGAACTACCTGGTGGTCACCCAGTCCCCTCCTTCCTCAAGTCCCTTCAGCTGTGGTGTTACCACCTCTCTGTACGTGCTATCCACAATGCTCTCAGACTCGCGGATGCTCCACAGTGTTTCCAGCCGCCGTTCCAGCTCTGAAACCCAAGCTTCCAGGAGCTGCAGCTGGACACACTTCCTGCACACATGCTGGTCCCGGGGACTGGAAATATTCCCGGATTCCCACATACAACTCACCTGGTCTTCTTTGAAATAGTGCCATGGGATCTTTCATATCCAGCTGAGAGAGAACTCACAAACTTCTGATTCAGAAGTGAGATTGCTACCAACTGAGCCATCGCTGACACAGCAATCATGTAGTGTTCAGTGATGATGAGGGCAGCCACACAAACAGAAGAGTAGAATAATGTAAACTTGTTTATCCCTCATAAAGTTTATCAAAGTAAGTGTATCCAGTATTTAGTTACATCAAATTTCATTGTTTGGCATGTCTGCATAATTAACTTTTACCTAAAACAGGTACAACTTGACAATTTATGCATATGGTTCACATTTGGGAAGATTAACCTTAATCACACTTTCACCCCAGATTGATGTACTACACATTATGCATCTTTCAAATAATTCTTGTAATAGGATAGCTCACTTATTAAAAAACGTAAGCTTAAGAACCTTTCTCCCAACTGCAACTTTCATCTTGTGTACTCCTGGTATCAGGTGGTAACATGCATTACTTTGTCAGGGCCACTCAATATTGCAGCACATTGCCAGTAGGAAAAAGAAGCTCATAAACAAGTGAAAGATATGACAAGCCTTAGCTGTAGCCCCTAAATGGGCTTGAAAAAATGATCCTCAAAAGGATGCAGGGAAGCAATTAGCAACAGTCATGCAGGAGGGTACTCTGCACCTATAGGCTAGTAATGATGCTTATTCTACCTTCCTGAATCTTGCACACACTTAGGAGAACTTTCTTTGGCCTCCTTATCTCGAGAGACAATGGGTAAGCGCCTGGAGGTGGTCAATGGTGTGTGGAGCAGCGCCTGGAGTGGCTATAAAGGCCAATTCTGGAGTGACAGGCTCTTCCACAGGTGCTGCAGGAAAATTTGTTTGTCGGGGCTGTTACACAGTTGGCTCTCCCCTTGCTCTTCTGTCTTTTTTCCTGCCAACTCTTCGACTCGCCACACTTTAGCCCCGCCTTTATGGCTGCCCGCCAGCTCTGGTGAACGCTGGCAACTGACTCCCACGATTTGTGATCAATGTCACAGGATTTCATGTCGCATTTGCAGACGTCTTTAAAGCGGAGACATGGACGGCCGGTGGGTCTGATACCAGTGGCGAGCTCGCTGTACAATGTGTCTTTGGGGATCCTGCCATCTTCCATGCGGCTCACATGGCCAAGCCATCTCAAGCGCCGCTGACTCAGTAGTGTGTATAAGCTGGGGATGTTGGCCGCCTCGAGGACTTCTGTGTTGGAGATACGGTCCTGCCACCTG
Source organism: Heterodontus francisci (assembly GCF_036365525.1). NCBI lineage: Eukaryota > Metazoa > Chordata > Chondrichthyes > Heterodontiformes > Heterodontidae > Heterodontus > Heterodontus francisci. The sequence continues at coordinate 21,461,990 of NC_090378.1, read as the reverse complement.
ATGCCAAGTATTCTCCAGAGGCAGCGAAGCTGGAATGAGTTGAGACGTCGCTCTTGGCTGACATACGTTGTCCAGGCCACGCTGCCATAGAGCAAGGTACTGAGGACACAACTATCATTCACTATTTTGGCATCTACGTCAGTATTCTGTCACACTAAGCATTAGCAAGTCGCATTTGTTGCAAGAAGTGTTTTGGTGATTCCTTTGTAATACTTGCTCCTTCATAGCTTCCCATAAGTGTTGAAAAGGTGCCAGCAGCACTTTTCCCTCACTCCCATCTCTCAGTGTCACTTGCTCCATTTGCAGCATAGACTCATTCAATTTTGGGGCATTTAGATTTAGATGGTGAGGAGGGAGTACCAGGCAACGTACAGAGCAAGTGCTATATGGGAAGCCTTGCACTTTTGGAAACCAGTTGCCCTGAAAAACTGCAGGACTTTTTCCTCCTCCAGGTGCCTTTCTGTTGGAAAATTAATGAAGTCATTGACTCGAGCAAGCAAAACATCAGCGACTCAACGTATGCTACAGAGTGGCTGATCTGGCAAGTATTCCCTGAGGCAGCTTGGGAGGAGCTAGTTGTATATGCTTTGAAGGCATGTTAAAGGCAGCAGTGATTTTCAGAGCGACAGGAAGAGATATCGCAGTCCTAGATGAAGTTTGCAAATTGGACTGAAGGACATGACAAAGCTCTGAAATAAAAGCAGAAAGTGCTGGAAATACTCAGCAGGTCTGGCAGCATCTGTGGAGAGAGAAAAACAAAATTAATATTTCAGGTCTGTGACCTTTCATCAGAACTGGCAAAGGTTAGAAATGTAATCGGTTTTGAGCAAGTGAAAGGGGGGGGGGGGGTGGAAGAAGAACAAAAGGAAAGGTGTGTGATAGGGCGGCGGGCAGGAGAGATTAAATGACAAAGATATCACAGAATAAAAGGCAAAAGGAGTGCTAATAGTAGTAATAAAAGACAAGGCTTTAGTCCAGAGAGAGTGTTAATGGCAGAATGATGAACAGCTTTGTGCAAAAGCAAAAACATGAAAAAACAAGTTTAAGACAGGCACATGGTTTAAAAAATAAAATATAAAAAAATTAAAAAAGAGACAGTCATTCTCTGAAATTGTTGAACTCAATGTTGAGTCCAGAAGGCTGTAGAATGCCTAATCGGAAGACGGGGTGTTGTTCCTCGAGCTTGTGCTGAGCTTCACTGGAACACTGCAGCAGGATAAGGACAGAAATGTGGGCATGAGAGCAGTGTGGTGAATTAAGCTCAGGGACTGATTTCTTGGTAAAGCATAGATGCAAAGATTGATCTCCTTGTGCCCAAGAACTGCAGCAGGGTCTATGGACTTGCCTCCATGTTTAGGATTTGGTTGGGATTTGGTTAGCCCTGCCTCTGTGCATTCCCATGGAACTGCCCTTCTTCACCCAGCTCCATAACAGCAAGGAAAATTCACAGAGGAATACACCTTCTACCAGTTTAGGTTACTTAAATAATAAATCCAACTTCCTGCAGTGATATAAGGTGAAAAAGGAAATGCACAAAAAAATGTAAACCAAACAGGGAAACATTTAGAAACAAAATACAGCTATGTGTAACAAAAAAAATCTCCTTCAAAAATCAGTTAGTCACACTTTATATAAGTCAACATCTTTAATAAAATTCAAAGTCCTGGATGTGAGGTTCAAATCTAAAGTGATGACATCACTTCTCCATGACAAACAGGTGGGGGAACTCCACCTTATCGACATAATGTGGCTGTGAAAGTCACTCCTGCCTTTAACTTCAGCACAACTTGCTCCTCACAAACTGCCTTGGGGAACATTTACCAGATCAGCCAGTCTGTAGCACACTGCTTCACATATCAGTTCACCGATGCCTTGTTTGCTAGGGTGAATTACCTCATTGTGCAGCACCTCCAATAAACTTGAGCTGTTGTTGAGAGCCTATAGAGGCAGCAACGTAGCCTGATAGTAATTCTTGTACTGAGGATGCTCAAGAGTGACCCCTTAGATTTTTTGCTACATTGATTGTACATTGCAAAATTTACCTTTTTGATTTTATGTTACCAATTCACAAACTAATGAAGCAACATTCATTTTTTACCCTCTCAAAACTTTTTAAAATCTTGAAACTCATTATTGGATTCCCCCCTCACCTTGTCAGTTGCAATTAAAAAGACTCAATTTTTTGAGGCTGTCTTCATAACTCTAACCTTTCTTTCCTTGTTTGATTTGTCTAGTTATAGACATTGTAATATCAAATTTCTACAGCTCATCTAATAACATGGTAACTTATCAGGTCAAATACCTATTGGTGGACCACAAGTGATCTTTTTACTCCTATCTTACATATATTTTGCTTACAGAGTTAAGGATGTTGGTGGAAACTGTATGTTGTCGTGGGGAATAAAGCTTGGCTGGTAAAGTGGAAGCTATTATTGTCAATTACTGATGCAAAGGATAGTAACTTAGCACAGTCTTCTTCAGACCGCAAAAGAAATAATATCAGTCTTTCGGTTTCATCAGCTTGAATATTAAGAATGATAAACATTTAAAGTAATTGTTTGGTAATGAAATGCTTCGGGATGTTCTGTGGAAATAAGGTACGATAAAAATGCAAGTTATTTTCCTTTAACACTAGCTTCCTGTTGCATTTAATAAAATTTAGAGGATATGGCAGCCTTGTGGTTATGATATGGAGCTACCAAACCAGAGATTACTGTGACCAGGCATGTGGTGAAATGTAAATAATTAAATCTGGTCTTTTATGGGCTAGCACCAGAAAAATGACCATGAAAGCTGCCAGATTGTGGTAAAAACCAAACTGTCTCACTAATATCCTTCAGGGAGGGGAACCTACCATCCCTATCTGGTCCAGCCTACATGTGACTCCAGACCCACTCAGAGCAACTTACCTTCTTCCCAGGAACATATTCAATAATTTAGGAATTCATTATTTCACTTGTTAATCACTTCTTTCCATGATAGCGATTACAATTTGTTCCGTGTTGCCATCATAATGATTGCAATGAAACAAAAGGTAGAATGGCCCAGCACTAATGTTGATATAATAATTATCAGATCACTATGAGTGTGCCTACAGCAGTTGTATTCTCAAACAACTGCACATTTTTACATTGAAATATAGGTTACTTTTAATTTCTTCTAATTGTGCAAGCTCTGAATTTTATGTTGTTTCACGCCAATAAAAAGCCTGCTTTAAAAAAATCAGGTTTTCAATTGCAGGGTATGTTATTATTTTATGCTTGCAAGCACTTTGGTGTCAAACTGGTTGTAGACACACAATCTACCATTTCAACAGAAATTTTTAATGAATATAACACTTTCTGCAAGTTGTAACAGCATGTTTTGTATCAGGTAAAACTTTTACACAAATGTTGCAAATGTGCAATAATGGCAGCTGTACAGGCTGCAAAAATTATGCTGGTGGTTCGAAGACTGACGAGTGATAGTTGTACCAACTGGAGCAAATGTGGCAACGTGCAGACTGTGAAAACCAAAGTGTACAACTGTGCCAGGACTGTGCTTTGTTGATTGTGCCAGCAATGTTAGCTGTAATAATGGTATTTATCCTGGTACCTATTCTAGGTCTCTCAGTTATGACATATTGACTGATTGCTTAAACTATGCAAAATAATAAAGAAAAACATACATCTACACCAAGCAGTAGCTAGCAAAAAAAGCTAAAAGCAAGGAAATATTCCACTGATTAAAGTAAGCAGGATCGTAATAAGTCCAATGGAAATTTTTTATATACCTCTTGTCTTGCTGTGTATTGGAATTGAATGGGTGCCTATCACGATAGTACATTTCTGTGCAATGCACAGAGTGGCAGGACATGGCCTTATTCCTATAATTTCTGCATTGAGATCCTTGCATTAATTTCAACAGAATCCTCTCATGCAGATACCAAGTGAGGACAAAATGTTTCTCCATAAGAAGGGCAATTGGAAGACAAGCAAACACATGGAGTGTTTGTGGATCTCCTAGTGATTAGATGGAGCAGGCCATCAGCAGAGAAGTAGGACCAGGTTACCTTATGAGCTGTGTTATTACAGCATGACATATCGTAAAGGGGAACCTAAAACTGGTAGAATATGATGCACAAAAATGTGCTACAAGATGAATGAGACAGTTTTTCAATGGACTTGATTGGCCGAAGGGCCTGTTTCTGTGCTCTATAACTCTACGGCTCTAAAGGCTAATTTATTAGAGTCATTAATGTTCAAGGTATTTGGGTTTCATAAATCCATAAATAGAATACGTTTGCTCCCTTTCTCCCATAAATCCATAATTGAAATGTTGATATTTAATTTGTAGGCTTGAATTCCACTTTAGTGTAGAAAACACTACAATGCTGTCATCCTGTATAGTTAACTATTTGCACAGCTACAAATATCCATCCATAAGATGCACTTCTGCTAAATGTAATACTTCCTATAACCGTTTTCTGTAACATTGGACTGAACATTACCACAGGCTTCGGGACCCCAATGTCAAGGCGAAAAGCTGGTCACGAGCCCACACTTGCCAGCAGCAGGACCGGCTCAGTGATTTTACCGCCTCCAGTTGGCTGCCTGCAGGCCTACAGTCCAATTAAGGATGGCGGGCAAGCTCTTGATGCTGCCGGCCCAATCAGAGAGCCTGCAGCTCTGATGCCTCAGTAGCAGCACCGGGAGAGGTTGTTGCTGCTGAGGCAGGCAGGAGACCTCGAGCCTCGCTGGTAAGTAAAAAGAAGTGGAAAATTCAGGGCCCAAGGGTGGGAAAGGAAACCACTCTGGGGATATTGTCGGGGCCTTAGGGACTGCCTTCCCAGCCCTTGGCCCCCTCTTTGGGCCATGAAGCCTCTGGCTCTGATGGCCCCCGGGCTGCTGCAGGGAGGCCACCTAAATTAAGCTGGCAAAATGCTGGCAGCTCTGTAAAAGGTCCCTTGATAGGACCTTTAAGCACACAAATCGGCTGCCCTCCTCCCTGGAGTAGACAGCCGCTCCACATCCAGTCCCGCTGCTGGGAAAATGACCTGGCAGGGGGACTGCGGGGCGGTGGGGGGGGGGGGTGGCTGCCATGATGCAGCTGCCCACTGTTTTATCGGCCCCTCCCCACCTCCTAGCCCATCACCCAGGGGCCAGTAAAGTTCTGCCCATTGTTTCTGTCATACTAACTTGTTAATGCATATCTGTATGTCATTTTTTTTGTCATACTTAAGCTTTCTATTTTTAACCCTATTTCTTATACTTAACTCTGTTTTTCTCTTTTTAAGCCATTAATTCCAGCTCCAGTCCTCATGGTGCTCAGATGTGTCTTCCAGCTTCGGCTAGTGCTGTTCCCAACACCACCACCCATCTGAGGCCTGTAACGGCCTGTAACTTCTTGCCTGCTGTCTAATTTTCACTATACGCTCTGGCCTTCCCCTCTTTGACCCCGAACGATCAGTCCTCAACAAAGGCCTCAGATTTATCTCTTAATGTCCAAAGCTTAATGAATTTTGAGCTCGATACCATGCTGAGCTCTTCTTCTGTCATAGAATCACAGAATGGTTACAGTAGAGAAGAAGGCCATTCAGCCCATCAAGCCCTTGCCAGCTCTGTGTATGAGCAATTTAGCTAGTCCCATTTCCCCGCCCTTTCCTTGTGGCCCGGCAATTTTTTTTCCTTCAGGTGCTTGTTCAATTCTCTTTTGAAAGCCACAATTGAATCTATCTCCACCACACTCTCAGGCAGCACATTCCAGATCCTAATCAGTGTGTATAGAAATGTTTTCTCATGTTGTCTTTGGTTCTTTTGCCAATCACTTTAGATCTGAATCCTCTGGTTCTCGATCCTTCCATCAATGGGAACAGTTTTTCCCTATCTGCTCTGTCTAGACCCCTCATGATTTTGAATACCTCTATCAAATCTCCTCTCAACCTTCTCTGCTCTAAGTTGAACCACCACAGCTTCTCCAATCTATCCATGTACTGAAGTCCCTCATCCTGGGAATCATTCTCATAAATCTATTCTGAACCCTCTCTAAAGCCTTCACAACCTTCCAAAAGTGTGGTGCCCAGAATTGTCTTTAAATTGCACCTTTTATTTTATATTGCCTTTCCTTGTTCTTCCTACCAAAATGTATCACTGCATGCTTTTCTGCAGTAAATTTCATCTGCCGTATGTCAGCCCAGTCCACCAGCCTGCCTATCCTCTTGAAGTCTATCCTCCTCACAGTTCACAATACTTCCAAGTTACGTGTCATCTGCAAATTTTGAAATCGAAAGGTTGCCATACCTTTCCTCCAGGACAGATTCATTCTTAACCCACTCAAATTAAGAATTTTTACTCTAAATTTCTTCTTGTCCTTTTCCAGAGCCAATCTTAGACCTTATGATACTATGACCACTGCTCCCTAAATGTTCCTCTACTGACATTTGATCTATTTGACCCACCTCATTTTCCAGAAACGGAACCAGCAAGAGAACTTTCTTGAACATTTCCAGCCCAACAAGGAAGGAAGCTTTATTGGATCATTGGGTTGAGAGTGATATGGCTCAGGTAAATTGGAAACAAAGATTGGCAAGCAAAATGTAATTGAAAAATGGATGGTTTGAGTACAGTCTAGGTACATTCACACGAGGGGGAAAAATAGGGCAAACAAAACCAGAGCTTCCTGAATGATGAAAGAGATAGACAGTAAGATGAAGCAGAAAAAGGGGGCACAGGACAGATGTCAGGTTGATAATACGGGTGAGAGCTGAATATAGAAGATTGAGAGGGGAAGTGAAGAGGGAGATAAGAGGGGCAAAGAGACAGTATGAGAAGAGATAGGCAGCTAACATAAAAGGGAATCCGTAAGTCATCCAAAGGCATATAAATAGTAGACGAGTAGTAAGAGGAGGGGTGAAGCTGATAAGAGACCAAAAAGCAGACCTCTGCATGGAGGCAGAGGGCATGGCTAATGGTACTAAATGAGTACTTTGCATCTGTCTTTACAAAGGAAGAAGATACTATCAAAGACACAGTAAAAGTGGAGGTGGTTGAGATTCTGAATGGGTTAAAAATTGATAAAGAGGTGCTAGAAGGGTTGGCTGTACTTAAAGTAGATAGGGAACCTGGTCTAGATAGGATGCATCCTAGGTTGCTAGGGGAAGTTAGGGTGGAAATTGCAGAGGTACTAGCCATAATTTTCCAATCCTGCTTAGATACAGGGGCAGTGCTAGGGGACTGGTGAATGGCAAATGTTACAACCTTGTTCAAAAAAAGGATGTAAGGATAACCCCAGCAACTACAAAGCAGTTAGTTTAACCTCGATGTTGGGGAAGTTTTAGGAAACGGCAATCTGGGAGAAAATTAACAATCACTTGGATAAGTATCAATTAATTAAGGAAAGCCAGCACGAATTTGTTAAAGGCATGTGTCTAACTCGATTGAGTTTTTTGATGTGGTAAGAGAGGGCTGAAGTGGGCAATGTGGTTGATGCAGTATGGACTTCCAAAAGTGCCACATAATGTCAGCAAAGTTGAAGCCCATGGAATAAAAGGGGCAGTGGAAGCATGGATATTAAATTGGCTAATGGACAGGAAATAGAGAGTCGTGGTGAACAGATGTTATTTGGAGTAGGGGAAGATATATAGTGTGGTTCCCCAGGGGTTGGGACTAGGATCATTACTATTTGTGATATATATTAATGACTTGGCTTGGGTGTACAGGGAACAATTTCAAAATTTGCAGATGACACAAAACTAGGAGGCATAGTGAACAGTGAGGAGGATGGTGATAGACTTCAAGAGGACTTATACAGGTTGGTGGAATGGGCAGATATGTAGCAGATGAAATTTAACCCGGTGAAGTGCGAAGTGATACGTTTTGGTAGGAATAACGAGGAGAGGCAATATAAGCTAAATGGTACAATTCTAAAAGGGCTGCAGGAACAGGGAGACCTGGGCTTTACGTGCACAAATCACTGATGGTGGCAGAGCAACTTCAGGAAGCAGTTAAAAGGCATATGGGATCCTGGGCTTTATAAATAGAGGCACAGAGTACAAAAGCAAGGACATTATGATGAACCTTTATAAAACACTGATTTGGCCACAACTGAAATAATAGTCGTGCTTTTCCTGGCATGAGTTAAGTCCTGCCGTCTGGCTCTCTACGCTACGGGTCCAATCAGAGGGCTGGCAGCTCTGCATCCTTGGCAGCACCACTGAGAGAGGCAGACTCTTCAAGGAGAATGAGAGGGCGCGTCTAATTTGAGGTGTCCTTGAAGGGGAGGTGAGAAATATGTTGCTGTGTTGGGGCCAGGCAGGCAGGCAGGCCCCGGTGGTTGGAGGGGTAACCCCTCCAGCAGTGACATTGGTGCCAAAGGGGCGCCATTCAGGAGCCCCCTCCTTGGGCCCCGGAGCCTCTGGAAACCAAAGCTCCCTCCGTCACTGGAAGCCGCTGGGAGGCTGCCTCCCCACATGGCAGGGGGCCAATCTGCCGTCGGCAAAAATGCCAGCATACCAGGAATATGGGCAACAATTGGCAGTTTGATTATGTAAATTGGTCGCCCACCTCCAGTCGATGGGCAGCTGAGCCGCTGCTGTCCCCACCACTGGAAAAATGGCCTGACAGCGAGACTGCATCAGGGACCCCACCCGAAGGGGCTGCCTGGCTCCCCTGCCTCCTAGCCTGCCACCCGGGACTGCTAAAATCCTGGCCATTGTGTCCAATTCTGGGCACCACACCAGGAAAGATATGCAGACCTTCGAGAGGGTGCAGAAAAGATTTATTAAAATGGTTCCAGGGATGAGAGACTTCAGTTACATGGATAGATTGGAGAAGTAGGTCTTGTTCAACTTAGACCAGAGAAGTTTGGGAGGAGATTTGATCGAGGTGTTCAAAATCATGAGGGGTCCAGACAGAGTAGGTAGAGACAAACTGTTCCCATTGGTGGAAGGGTCTAGAACTAGAGGACACAGATTTAAGGTGATTGGCAGAAGAATTAAAGGTGACATGAGGAAAACTTTTTTTGTGCAGTGACTGGTTAGGATCTGAAATGCACTACCTGAAAGGGTGGTGGAGCCAGATTCAATTGCGGTTTTCAAAAGAGAATTAGATACATACTTGAGGGGAAAACAATTTGCAGGGCTATGGGAAAATGGCAGGGGAGTGGGACCAATTGGATTGTTCTGACAAAGAACTGACATGGACTTGATGGGCCTTCTTCTGTGCTGTAACCATTCTTTGATTCGTTCTTCCACTTTTTCCATCTCATCTGTTGTGATGATGCCAGCTTTCATACAAATGCCTCTGATATGTCTTCCTTTTAGCTCAACCGAAGATTCCTCTCAGTGTGGCGAACAGTGCCCATGACCATATCTGTCCCATTTCCCACACTTCTGCCATCATTCCTTCTCCTCCTTCACAGAACCATGATACTGTTTCCCTTGATCCCACCTTCCACCCTTCCTGCCTCCTCATTCAACTGATCATTCTCCACCATGACCATGTCCAACATGATGCCATCACCAACACATCTTCCTCCCACTCCTCTTATTTCAGCATACTGGAGGGGCTCTTCTTTCTGTGACAGCGTGGTCCAATCTTCCATCACCAACAAACATTCACTTCCCTTCCCCCGCCACATCCTGTGCAAATGCTGGAGATGTACCACCTGCACTACACATTCACCAGAATGCTACCAGATTTCAAGGGTTAGATTGAGGAGAGATTACATAAAATAGGTTTGTATTCCCAGAAATAAAGAAAGTTAAGGGGTGATTTGACTGAGGTTTTTAGGATTTTGAAATGAATTGATAGGGTAGTGAGATTTTTTTTCTGCTGGTGGGGGTTTCAAGGACAAGTGAACATAACCTTAAAATTAGAGCCAGTCCATTCAGGAAACACTTCTTCATGCAAAGGGTATAAGAAGTGTGGATCTCTCTCGCACAAAAAGCAGTAGATGTTAGCATCATTAATAATTTTAAATCTGAGATCGATAGATTTTTGTTAGCCAAGGGTTCTAAGGGAAATATAGCAAAAGTGGGTGAGTGGAGTTAGATTACATTTCAGCCATGATCTCAATGAATGGCAGAACAGGCTCTAGAGGCTGAGTGGCCTATTCCCGTTTCAATGTTCCCTTTGACCTCCAGGGCCACAAAACTCCTTCCAGGTGAAACTGAAATATACTTGTACTTTTTTCAATTTAGTATATGTGTTTGCTGCTCACAAAGCAGTCTCCTGTACACTGGGGAGACCAAACGCAGATTGGGCGACTGCTTTGCTGAACATCTCCTTTCAGTCTGTAAGCATGTCATTTCGGTTACTTGCCATTTTAATCCACCATTCCAGTACCTCTTTGTCCTTGGCCTCCTACACTGTTCTAGTGAAGCTCAACAGAAGCTTGAAGAACATCACATCATCTTTCAATTAGGCATTTTACAATCTTCCTTACTCAACATTGATTTCAATAACTTCAGATCATAACCACTTTTCGAATGGCAGGTGCTGGTAATAGTTCTGCTGTTGCTATTTACAGCTCCTCATGACCCATCTTTTGATTCTTTACTTGCCCATTACCATTCTCTTTTGTCTTGCGCCATCATTACTTTTATTAATTAATCACTTCTGCCTTCCATCCTAATACAGACCTTCCTTTTGTTCCATTCTCTGCTCAGCCTTTCTTTCCTGCCTCTGTACTTGCTGAAAACCTGTTACATCTCTACTTCTGATGAAAGGCCGTTGATCTGAAATGTTAACTGTTGCTCTCTCCACAGATGCTGTCTGACCTTCTGATTTTTCCAGCATTTTCTATTTTTATTTCACATTTTCAGCACCTGCTGTTTTTGCTTTTGTCCTGCTCCACTGTCATTGTAGTCCTCACTCCAAATCTGTCTCAGTCACCAGCTCTGACAGCCTGTGACTTTTCCTTTCTCCCAACCTGCTCCAACCCAAACAGCCTCTTCCACGACCAATCTTCCCTCCTCGAGGCTCCCAACTTACCTCTGCCCAGAGAAGGGCTGTATTGCCAAGTTCCCGGCCACGAGTTGGGAACTACCTTTATATACTTTAAAGTGCTTATTGCCTTTATGTACTTACTCCAATTTTACTAAGATAGTAAAGGGTCTGACTAAACACAACAGAACCTTAACACACTCTTTCTAAAGCCTTAATATCATCTACACAGTAAGGAAACCAAAACTGGACACAGTATTCTAGCTGAGGCCTAACTAAGATCTTGCACAAAGCCAAAATAATATGCTTTAATTTTGTAGTTTTTAAAATTCATTTACAGGATGTGCGCATCACTGGAAAGACCTGTAATTTTTTTAATTTCCAAAATATACTTTATTCATAAAAAACTGTAAAAAATACATTACCAAACAGTTCCAAAAAGCACAGTCAAAAAATACAAGGAGTGCAAAAGAGATCAGTTTCCTTCAATACAGGAGTGAGTTGCCTCACAACCCTTCCATTTCATTTTACATGCTATGTACATTTTACAGCAAACCAAATATTTTCTGGATACAGTTGAGGGGTTTTTCATTGGTCCAGCCCCTCAGTTCACCTTGGTGGGGGGTACCTTACACAGTGGTCTTTCCCCATTGAGCCTTTGCCGCGGTTGCCCCAAGCTTTAGTGCGTCCCTCAGCACGTAGACCTGGACCTTGGAATGTGCCAGTCCGCAACATTTGGTAAGACCTGTAATTATTGACCATCACTAATTGCCTTAGAGATACAACTGAATAGCTTGCTGGGCCACTTCAGAGGACAGTTAAGAGTCAACCACATTACTGTGGATCTGGAACCAGACCAAGTAAAAATAGCAGATTTCCTTCTCTAAAGGACAGTGGAGACCAGATGGGGTTTTCACAACAATCCAATCAGTCACATGGCCATCATTAGTGATACTAGCTTTTTAATTCCAAATTTATTGAATTAACTGAAATTAAATTCCCCAGCTGTCACGGTGGGACTTGAATTCATGTCTCCAGAGCAGTAGTCTAGACCTCCAGATTACTAGTCTGGTAACATAACCACTATTGCCACTGTATCCTGGTGTGCTGTAAATGCACTCCATAAGCCCTACCTATCGCACACCACGAATCTCTGGAGATCTATGCACTTGGATTTGCAATATGATGGCCAGATCTCTTTCTCCACTGGCTTTACTCCTTTGCCTGAAGAGTGTTTACATATTTAACATTCTGCTCACATCTATAACTCTTCACTTCTCTAAGTTAAGCGACATTTGCAAGTCATGGGCCCAATCCCTCAGTGCATCTCAATCTGCTCATAGTAGTGCAGCATCGTCTAATGTCTCTATTCTCGCATATGTAGTATCATCTGCAAACTTACAGATAATTCCCCGACACCTACATATAGATTATTAATGAAAATAATAAATAGCAATAGACCTAACACCAGTTCCTGTGACTGTTGAACTCCAACTGCTTTGACTGGGCTCAATCAGCTTGTGCTCTAGCATATACTGAATTTCTTCGCGTATTTCTACACTATCTTCCTTTTCCAGTTTCTCTATATCAGTGTACTCAACCCTGGATTCAATGTTGTTCATAACTTTGTGAAAATCATCCAGTGCTTTTTGTACATGTTTTTTTCTGTGCTCATCCAGCCTGGCCCACAATTCATAAGAACATAAGAACTAGGAGCAGGAGTAGGCAATTCAGCCCCTCGAGCCTGCTCCGCCATTCAGTACGATCATGACTGATCTCATCTCGGCCTCAACTCCACTTTCCTGCCCATTCTCCATAACCCTTCAACCCTTTACTAATTAAAAATCTGTCCATCTCCTCCTTAAATTTACTCAATGTCCCGGCATCCACCGCACTCTGGGGTAGTGAATTCCACAGACTCACTCTACTTTGAGAGAAGTAATTTCTCCTCATCTCTGTTTTAAATCTGCTACCCCTTATCCTAAAACTATGACCTCTTGTTCTAGATTGCTCCACAAGAGGAAAGATCCTCTCTACGTCTACTTTGTCAATCCCCTTTATCATTTTATATACCTCAATTAGATCTCTCATTCTTCTAAACTCTAGAGAGTAAAGGCCTAAACTGCTCAATCTCTCTTCATAAGACAAACCCCTCATCTCTGGACTCAATCTAGTGAACCTCCTCTGAACTGCCTCCAGTGCAACTACATCCCTCCTCAAGTAAGGGGACCAAAACTGTGCGCAATACTCCAGGTGCAGTCTCACTAATACAGTTGCAGCAACACTTCCCTACTTTTATACTCTATTCCTTTAGCAATAAATGCCAAAATTCCATTTGCCTTCCTTATTACCTGCTGCATCTGCATACTAGTTTTCTGCGATTCATGCACGAGGAAACCTAGATCCCTCTGCACCGAAGCATTCTGAAGTTTCTCTCCATTTAGATAATAATTTGCCTTTCTATTTTTCCGACCAAAATGGATAACCTCACACTTATCCACGTTAAACTCCATCTGCCAAATTTTGGCCCATTCACCTAACCAACCCATATCAATTTGTAAATTTCTTATTTCTTTATTGCAACTTACTATCCCTCCTGTTTTAGTGTAAATGGCAAATTTAGCTACAGTACCTTCTATCCCTGCATCCAAGTCATTTATATAGATTGTACTTCATTGGCTGCAAAATGCTTTGAGACATTTGGTGGTTGTGAAAAGTGCTATATAAATGCAAGCCTTTCTTTATGACTGCTTCAAAAAAAATACAAATTAGTAAGACAGGGTGTCCTTTTCTGAAGCCATGTGGGATGCCCCAGATATACCCTTCTCTAAGTATTCATATAGTGCGTACCTAATCATCCCTCAAGCATTTTATTACTGACATCAAACTAATGGGCCTATAGGTACCCAGAACCGCCTATCTTCTTTGGCCTCCTTATCTCGAGAGACAATGAGTAAGCGCCTGGAGGTGGTCAGTGGTGTGTGGAGCAGCGCCTGGAGTGGCTATAAAGGCCAATTCTAGAGTGACAGGCTCTTCCACAGGTGCTGCAGAAAAATTTGTTTGTCGGGGCTGTTACACAGTTGGCTCTCCCCTTGCGCTTTTGTCTTTTTTCCTGCCAACTGCTAAGTCTCTTCGACTCGCCACACTTTAGCCCTGCCTTTATGGCCCAGAACTGCCTATCTTTCTTATTAAAGGTGGGAACTACATCCAGGAGACCTGTCCTTGACTCCAGCAAGCAGCTTGCACAGCACCTGTTCTATTTCTTTGAGAAACCTTGGGTGGATATCATTTGGACTAGATGCCCTGTTTATTTTCTTAATTCTATCTAAAACAATATTTTCATCTATTTTAATATTAACATCATTAAATTCTGCAAGTTGAGCAACAGCTTCAAGAATGAAGACTGATGCAAAGTACGCATTTACTATCTCCACCATACCGAGACTCCTTTGTAGTCTGTCCTTGTAGTATCTTTCAATGGGCCAATATAGCCTTTGACAGTCCTAACTCTTCACATTACTGAAAAAGCTTTTCCCATGACTACCACAGTTGTCCGTGAACCTCTTTCCCCCTAACCTTTCAGCTCATATTAATGAAGATTTAGAAATTTGTTTGTATTATTTTACTTCTGCAACTTTCCATTTGTAATTTAAAATGGTGCTGCTGTCCTTCACTGCTAAGGCTTGGTGAATGTCAGTAAAGTCGTTTGTTGAATTATTTTTGCTTCCATTATGTAACAAGCAGCTAAGCATGGAAGCAATTTATCCCTTTCCTGAAAAAAATTAATGAAAACATTATTCTTGAGTGGTATATGTACTGTGTGAAGAAATGTAAACAAAACAAGGGTTTAAAATAACCATTTTATTTGAAAAAGATTATGTTAGTGAAAAATGCTGAATAGATCAATATTAATTATATGTTGGAGATAGAGCTGCCATTAGAGTGGAGGAAGGAAAAGTGATGGGATTTTGAGAGGAATTATGCCCAAAATGTAATGAGCAGTTAAATCGTTTGTCAACAATTCCTGAGGATGTGCTGTCCAGCACAAGCAGCTTCTCGCCTATAAAGGCAGGTCATTATACTCGAGTCAGTAGTACTCCAGTAAGTATTTTCCTAAGCCATTCTTTGCAATAGCTGCCTTATAAAATGTGCATGCCACTTGTAAAAGAAATAACTACCCATTGCAATGATTTTTCCCATGTGTAATGATGTTACGATGGATTTTATTTTCAAAATAGTGTGAGCTTTCCTGATCTGGATGTTTATTTTTTCTCAACATATAAACTGCAATTTTATTTGGTCTCTTCTGAAGGCCTGTTTCCCCAACGTCCCATGGGGAGCTGGCCCAATTGGCCATCAATTATTATTTTTCTCGCAGTGTGAAACTAGCGTCGAGTTTCCTTCCATTTGACACCTGCCTGCTGATTTGGTTAAGTTTATTCAAATTTTCTTTGGGCAGAGGTCCAATGCTGCCCGAAAGAAGTAGTTTTTGTTTGCTGTGTGTGTGTGTGAGGGTGAGTAAAAAGCAATGATCCTCCTCTCACCTGGCCAGGAAGCCGCCACCATTTCCATGCTCCCTGAAGCCCAGCTGCCACTTTAAACCGAAAGAGGCGTCTGCGGGGGGAAGGCGCTTCCACTGGCGCCAGCAGAGGGGAGCACGCCGTTCGTGGGGACAAAGGATTCCGCCTTCTGGCTGCCCGCCGAGCCACCCTGCCCGCATTTCTGACAGGAACCCGACCGAGAGGCGATCCCCTGCGCTGGAGAGGACGGCCCCCGGGCACCCAGTCGCCCAGCCACCGGTGCCCTGCCGCCCCTCTCCTCCCCTCCTCCCGCCTTCACCATCTCCGGCACAATAGCGAGCAAAATGGCGGCGGTGCTGGGATGGATGGAGGACGAGCGCTGACAATAAACCCGCCGCCGCTCCGCGCACTCCCTTGGTGCCAAAGGTACGTTGCGTTTTCCTTCCTGTCGCAATAAGCTCACCGAGGAGGAAGATGATGGACGGGGTGGGTGGGGGTTTCGGCTGGGGGGTTTATTTTGCCTACCATCCATTCCCTCCCCCCCCCCCAGTTCCTTGGCTGTTGGGTTGTGGTTTGGACCCAGCCAGCTCGACAGCGTGACATGTTCACGCTCAGGCAATTCAGGCGGGATGGGGCACACTGCTTCCATGTCTTCCTTGCCACGCAACATGACATCTCGGACCAATTCTTGCCTCTTCCCCCCCCCCCCCCCCCCCAAACTTGGGCTTTATCATTCTATTTCCCACCACCCCAACAACAACAACAAAAGTTGGGTTAGTGCTTTTCTTTCCAATTTAAAAATGTTTTGAGCTTTGTGCAATTATTTATTTTTGAGTAGGTTCTGCAACTCTATACACACACAGACACCACACACACTGAAATGTATTCTGTGAGAACACTGGCATTGATTCTGGGCAAAATGGGGGAAGCATGTCAGGAGTATGTTGTAGGAATTGAAAGGGACTGTACTGTACTTCAGAGCTCTCTGGCTATCCTTCTCCATGCTCCCCAACTTGGATTGCTGGTCTTGGAAATTTGCCCTAAAATTTAATCTTCATGATGATCGTCCATGGTTTATGTCACCAAAAATTAGAACCAAGGCCAATGATATACAATAACATTAACCTTTGGATTTTTGTATGCAAGACAATTGCATTTTTTTTAAAAAAACATCATAAGGTAGTGGCTGTTCAGTGGAACTGAAACTAAATTACATCTGGAGGATATGAAGTATAGTGCCATATTTTATATTTTTAAGTCCTTACATAAAATTTCTAACCAACTGTAAATTTTGTGATCATGCTATTTACTTTTGGATTTGCTTAATAAACTAAAATTTATAATTGAGCCCTTGAAATGCAGGGTGCTAAAGAGTTCACAACTGGTATTATTAACATATTGCATGAGAATGGATGCATAATAATGTAGTTTTCAAGTTTTAATTGTGATTGTAATGTATTAGATTAGAAATGTGTGATGCTATCTTGTCTTTCTTGGTTACTGAAAATGGGTAATGCATGCCGTTCTTTCTGCATGTTTGGTCTAGAATGCCTGCTTGTTAGTATAGTTTCAAATGTGATCTCAACAATTGGAAACAGTTTAGTAATAGAGAGCAAACTTGCATTTCTCTAAAATAAAAGCAAAATACTGCAGATGCTGGAAATCTGAAATAAAAACAAAGTGCTGGAATTACTCAGCAGGTCTGGCAGCATCTGTGGAGAGAGAAGCAGAGTTAACGTTCAGGTCTGTGACCTCTCATCAGAACTGGCAAATGTTAGAATTGTAATAGGTTTTAAGCAAGTAAAGCAGGGATATGGGGGAAAGAGAACAAAAGCGAAGGTGTATGATAGGACAGAGGGCCGGAGAGATGAACTGACATGGAGGTCATGGGGCAAGGTCAAAGAGAATGTACTGATGGTGTCGTGAAAGGCAAAGCATTAATGCAGAGAGAGTGTTAATGACAGAATAATGAACAGCCCTAGCCGAAAGCACAGACATGGAAAAACCCAGTTGAAGGCAGGCACATGGTTAAAAAAAAAATAAAAAAGGGCCAGCCATGCTCTGAAATGATTGAACTCTGTTCAGTCCTGAAGGCTGTAGAGTGCACAATGAGGTGCTGTTCCTCGAGCTGGTATTGATGTTCACTGGAACACTGCAGCAGGCCAAAGACAGAAATGTGGGCATGAGTGCACAGGTGTGTATTGAAGTGGCAAGCAACCGGAAGCTTGGGGTTATGCTTTCGGACTAAGTGGGGAGTACCACATAGCAGTCACCCAATCTACGTTTAGCCTCCCCAATATAGAGGTGACCACATTGTGAGCAGCAAATGCAGTATACTAAATTGAAAGAAGTACAAGTAAATCACTGCTTCACCTGAAAGAAGTGTTTGAGGCCTTGGGCGGTGAGGAGAGAGGAGGTAAAAGGGCAGCTATTGGACCTCCTGCGATTGCATGGGAAAGTGCCGTGGGAAGGGGACAAGGTGTCTGGGTAGTGGAGGAGTGGACCCGGGTGTCGCGGAAGGAACAATCCCTTCAGTATGCTGACAGGGGAGGGGAAGGGAAGATGCATTTGGTGGTGGCGGAGGATGATCCTTCGGATGTGTAGGTTGGTGGGGTGGAAAGTGAGGACAAGGGGAACCCTGTTGCGGTTCTGGGAGGGAGGGGAAGGGGTGAGAGCAGAAGTGTGGGAAATGGGTTGGACACGGTTGAGGGCCTTGTCAACCACAGTGGGGGTGAATCCTCAGTTAAGGAAAACATCTCAGAAGCACTGTTATGGAAGATTGCATCATCAGAACAGATGTGTTGGAGACGGTGAAATTGGTAGAATGGAATGGAGTCCTTACAGGAAGCAGGGTGTGAGGAAGTGTATTCGAGGTAGCTGTGGAAGTCGGTGGGCTTATAATGACTATTAGTGGACAGTCTATTCCCAGAGATGGAGACAGAGAAGTTAGGGAAGGGAAGTGTCAGAGATGGACCATGTAAAAGTGAGAGAAGGGTGGAAATTGGAAGCAAAGGTTAAGAAATTTTCCAGTTTGGGACGAGAGCAGGAAACGGCACTGATACAGTCATCAATGTACTGGAAAAAGACTTGGGGGATGGGGGCCTGAGTAGGACTGAAACAGGTATGTTTGACATTTCCCACAAAAAGACAGGCATAACTGGGACCCATGCGGGTACCCATAGCAACACCTATGATTTGAAAAATGTGAATGGAGTTGAAGGAGAAGTTGTTCAATGTGAGAACAAGTTCAGCCAGCCGGAGGAAGGTGGTGATGGATGGGGACTGGTTGGGCCTCTGTTCAAGGAAGAAGCGGAGAGCCCTCAGACTGTCCTGGTGGGGGATGGAGGTGTAGAGAGATTGGACGTCTGTTTACAACCAATGGATTACTTTTGAGTTACAGTAACTATTGTGTAGCCAAATGCAGCGTCCAATTTGTACACAGCAAGTCCCACAAACTGTGAATGAATGACTGGTTAATCTGTCTGGTGATGGTTGAGGGAGAATTGTTGGTCGTTCTACAGAGTATTGTGGAACAAGTTCTACCGGTCTTTTGGATCTGTACGGTGCTTGGCTTTCGATGTTTCATTTTTTGTGCTTTGTCTGGTCGGATCCACTTCTTGAATTTCATTTAATAGTGCAGGATTATTCTTGTGGGGTGAGGGGAAGCTAATAAGGGATGTGGTGGGAGGTTTGTAGCATACAGAATGCTCAGCTTGGTCTGTATGTCGCCCTGTTTGTAATTGATCACAATAATTACATTCACCATATTTGAAATATTTGTTAGCTGCCTATGGCCAGGGAGTAGGGTAAATACTTATTTAAAATCCCCAATGATGATTGGTTTCAAATGTGATTGCTTAGTTTGCATAAGCAGTCCCTTGCATTCCACTTTGCACGCTTCCTTAGCATGCAATTTTGTAGCTGTTTTATTTGACAGTTTAAAAAGTTCTTCTAATCTTGTCAATTAAAAGTTGCAAGATGGATTATTTTCAGTCAAGCAGAAAACTAGCTGGGTGTCTGAATAATACACAATTATCACCGCTGTCTAATGAAACTTACCTGATTTGCTTCATAAATATAGGCTAGCAAAGTTACAGAAATAAGGAATACCCAAATTAGTCAACTAAAAGTGGTACAAGGGCTTGCAATTACATATCTATCAAAGTGCAAGGACCTGTAAAGATTTGCAACATTACACTGTAGTGGAACGCTATTGTAAGTAGTATAGAACCATTCTGTCCAGTAACTTCCTAATCAGAAATTGGGAAGTCTGTTAAGCTGGATCTGTGAATACAACCTTTTGCATAAAATTGCATAATTAAACTTCATAAATTGCCTTCTTTCATTAGATCTTGTTATGACCGAGTCAAAGCCCCCAATCAAAATATATGATTCTGATTGTGGTGGGAGAAGCGCACCGTTGATTCAGTCCCGTCCCTCCACAGATCACCTAACATATTTTAAACTTTCCAAATTAAAGAAAGATCCAGCCAAATTGTACCATCTATTAACCCCTGAATGAGGCTAACCAAACTAGGTGTTTTTAGATCAACAAATTAATTGTTCAAATTGAAAAACTAAATTCTTAAACACTACTAAGATATAAACAACATTTAACATAGAAAAAATAGTGTCCTTGCAGATTTGCACTCCTGCTGAAGTGAAATCTTCCAATGTGGAATGGTCGGAAGTCCTCACAGCTGTCCCTTGGGGGGGAAAAAAAAGGTTCATCAACAGTAGTCTGTAGTCTAATTCAGCAATTGAATTGATGCTCTTCTTTTCCAGTGATGAATTTCAACAATTACAGTTCAGTAGTTAAAGGAATTGGTTATTTTCTTTTCAGAAATTAATCTGGCTTGACATCAGAACTATGGGAGTATAATAAATAGGGTTTAAATAAACTGAGAGAGAACCCTCATTTCCTTCAGTATATGCTGGTCCAGCTGTCTGTCTGTTAACTGTGTCTCAAAAGCCAATTTTTCAACTAGTTTCAAACGTCATTTGGCAACAATATCTCTCAATCCTCAGTCTCTGAGTGGCTGTATCCCTGGGCAACAAGAATGCATTCTTTGACTCAGTCTTTGGAGCTTGTTGCTTTAAAGCAGTACTGCTCCTTTTCCAGCTTTAAAGGCACACTGCTTCCTTCCCAGAAAAAAAAACTACAGGATCATAACAATCTATTTAAAGAAAATCATGTTGGAAACTGCACACACACATGTATGCTTCCTTAAACACTGAATTCCCACTTCAATGCATGTCAAAGAATATTATAGCATAGAAACAAGTCATTTGGCCTATGTTTACACTGTGGGGTCATGTGTAGGAATGTGTTTAAAACAGTTATTTTGCCTGTGGGATTGATTTTTTTTAAATAGCCCTGATTTGCTTTGGTAATTTTGATGGGGAAAGTGTTTGTGTTTGCTGTCATTACTCCACCAAAACTGAAAGCAACTTTTGGAGTCTGCGCATATGCAGTTAAAGGCGAAAATCTAGAAGTTGCTGTCAGTGATTCTGCACTTCTCAGTAGGGTACGTTATTGAAGCTCCCGCAGACAGCAATCAATTAGAAATCACTGAACTGACGAGCTTGTCCTTTTTACACGCTTAGTCTTGCTGTAAAAAAAGATAAACCTTGAATGAGGTGTAACTGGGCTTTTAATGGTACTAACTTCAGAATTACTACTGAAAAATTTCTCTGGCCCTGAAAAACTAATTTTATTTTGTGGTATTCAAATTTCTCCATTATGATAATTCCACATTTTTAAAATAATTATTTTAAAAGTTTGTTTATTTCAGCTTCTATCTTAATCCCACGTGTATGTCCCAACTATTTATTTTGCTCTCTGGAAGGTGCTATTAAAAAGTTTTTTTTTATTCATTCATGGGATGTGGGCGTCACTGGCTAGGCCAACATTTATTGCCCATCCCTAATTGCCCTTGAGAAGGTGGTGGTGAGCTGCCTTCTTGAATTGCTGCAGTCCATGTGCTACAGGTACACCCACAGTGCTGTTAGAAAGGGAGTTCCGGGATTTTGACCCAACGACAGTGAAGGAACGGCGATATAATTCCAAGTCAGGATGGTGTGTGACTTGAAGGGGAACTTGCAGATGGTGGTGTTCCCATGCATCTGCTGCCCTTGTCCTTCTAGTTGGTACAAGTCGCAGGTTTGGAAGGTGCTGTCTAAGGAGCCTTAGTGCATTGCTGCAGTGCATCTTGTAGATGGTACACACTGCTGCCACTGTGCGTTGGTGGTGCAGGGGGCGAATGTTTGTGCATGGTGTCCCAATGAAGCGGGCTGCTTTGTCCTGAATGGTGTTGAGTTTCTTGAGTGTTGTTGGAGGTGCACCCATCCAGGCAAGTGGAGAGTATTCCATCACACTCCTGACTTGTGCCTTGTAGATGGTAGACAGGCTTTGGGGAGTCAGGAGGTGAGTTACTCGCTGCAGGATTCCAAGCCTCTGACCTGCTCTTGTTGCCATGGTATTTATATGGCTACTCCAGTTCAGTTTCTGGTCAATGGTAGCCCCTAGGGTGTTGATAGTGGGGGATTCAGCGATGGTAATGCCATTAAATGTCTAGGAGAGATGGTTAGATTCTCTCTTGTTGGAGCTGGTCATTGCCCGGCATTTGTGTGGCGCGAATGTTACTTGCCACTTATCAGCCCAAGCCTGGATATTGTCCAGTTCTTGCTGCATTTCTGTTCAGACTGCTTCAGTATCTGAGAAGTCACGAATGATGCTGAACATTGTGCAATCATCAGTGGACATCCCCACTTCTGGCATGATTGAAGGAAGGTCATTGATGAAACAGCTGAAGATGGTTGGGCCTAGGACACTACCCTGAGGAACTCCTGCAATGATGTCCTGGAGCTGAGATGATTGGCCTCCAACAACCACAACCATCTTCCTTTGCACTAGCTATGACTCCAACCAGCGGAGAGTTTTCCCCCTGATTCCCATTGACTTCAGTTTTGCTAGGGCTCCTTGATGCCATACTCGGTCAAATACTGCCTTGATGTCAAGGGCAGTCACTCTCACCTCTGGAGTTCAGCTCTTTTGTCCATGTTCGAACCAAGGCTGTGATGAGGTCAGGAGCTGAGTGGCCATGGCAGAACCCAAACTGAGGATCACTGAGCAGGTTATTGCTACGCAGGTGCTGCTTGATGGCACCGTTGATGACCCTTTCCATCACTAGACTGATGAGGCAGTAATTGACCGGGTTGGATTTGTCCTGCTTTTTGTGTACAGGACATACCTGGGCAATTTTCCACATTGCCGGATAGATGCCAGTGTTGGAGCTGTACTGGAACAGCTTAGCTAGGGGTGCGGCAAGTTCTGGAGCACAGGTCTTCAGTACTATTGCCGGAATATTGTCAGGGCCAATAGCCTTTGCAGTATCCAGTGTCTTCAGTTGTTTCTTGATATCACGTGGAGTGAATCGAGTTGGCTGAAGTCTGCCATCTGTGTTGTAGGGGACCTCAGGAGGAGACCGAGATGGATCATCCGCTTGGTACTTCTGGCTGAAGATTGTTGCAAATGCTTCAGCCTTATCTTTTGCGCTGATATGCTGGGCTCCCCCATCATTGAGGATGGGGATATTTGTGGAGCCACCTCCTCCAGTTAGTTGTTTAATTGTCCACCACCATTCACGGCTGGATGTGGCAGCACTGCAGTGCTTAGATCTGATCTGTTGGTTATGGGATCGCATGCTGCATGTGCAGTTACGCAAGTCGTCCTGTGTTGTAGCGTCACTCGGTTGACACCTCATTTTGAGGTATGCCTGGTGCTGGTCCTGGCATGCCCTCCTGCACTCTTCATTGAACCAGGGTTGGTCTCCTGGCTTGATAGTAATGGTAGAGTGGGGGCTATGCCAGGCCATGAGGTTACAGATTGTGGTTGAATACAATTCTGCTGCTGCTGATGGCCCACAGCGCCTCGTAAATGCCCAGTTTTGCATTGCTAGATCTGTTCGAAATCTATTCCATTTAGCACGGTGGTGGTGCCACACAAAACGATGGAGGGTATCCTCAATGTGAAGGCGGGGCTTTGTCTCCACAAGGACTGTGCGGTGGTCACTCCTACCAGTACTGTCATGGACAGATGCATCTGTGCCAGGCAGATTGGTGAGGATGAAGTCAAGTATGTTTTTCCCTCTTGTTGGTTCCCTCACTACCTGCTGCATATCCAGTCTAGAAGCTATGTTCTTTAGGACTCGGCCAGCTCGGTCAGTAGTGGTGCTACCGAGCCACTCTCGGATAATGGAAAATAAATTAGTTGAGGGAAGCCCAGCATGGATTTGCTCAGGGCAAATTGTGTTGAACTAACATGATTTGAGTTTTTTTTGTGAGGATGATGTGGTGTACGTGGACTTCCTAAAGGCAGTTGTTAAGGTGGCACGTAATACGTTTGTCAGCAGAGTTGAAGCTCATGGAATAAAAGGGACAGTGGCAGCATGGATACAAAGTTGGCTGAGGGACAGGAAACAGAGAGTAGTGGTGAATGGTTCTTGTTTGGACTGGAGGAAGGTTTATGGTGGGGGTTTTTTTAGATTAGATTAGAGATACAGCACTGAAACAGGCCCTTCGGCCCACCGAGTCTGTGCCGAACATCAACCACCCATTTATACTAATCCTACACTAATCCCATATTCCTACCAAACATCCCCACCTGTCCCTATATTTCCCTACCACCTACCTATACTAGTGACAATTTATAATGGCCAATTTACCTATCAACCTGCAAGTCTTTTGGCTTGTTCCCAGGGATTGGTGGTAGGACCACTGTTTTTCTTGATTTGTATTAATGACCTAGACTTGGGTGTGCAGGGCACAATTCCAAAATTTACAGATGACAAAACTTGGAAGTATTGTGAACTGAGGAGTATAGCAATAGACTTCAAGAGGACGTTAACAGGCTGCTGGAATGGGAGGCCACACGACAGATGAAATTTAATGCAGAGAAGAATGAAGTGATACGTTTTGGCAGCAAGAATGAGGAGAAGCAATATATAATAGAGGGTACAATTCTAAAGGGGCTGCAGGAGCAGAGGGTCCTGGGAGTATATTTGTACAAATTGTTGAAGGTGGCAGGGCAGATTGCGAAAAGGGTTAATAAGGCATAAAGGATCCTGGTTTTATAAATAGAGGAATAAAGTACAAAAGCGAGGAAGTTATGATGAACCTTTTATAAAACACTGGTTCGGCCTCAACTGGAGTATTATATCCAATTCTGAGCACTATGCTTTACGAAGGATGTGAAGACTTGAGAGGACACAGAAAAGATTTACAAAAATGATTTCCGGGTTGAGGGACTTCAGGTATGTGGATAGATTGGAGAAACTGATGCTGTCCTCTTTAGAGAAGAGAAGGTTAAGAGGAGATTTGATAGAGGTGCTCAAAATGATGAGGCATCTAGACAGAGCAGATAGAAACTATTCTCATTGGCAGAAGGGCTGAGAACCAGAGGACACGAAAATTGGTGGTGTCATAAATAGTGAGGAGGAAATCCTTAGATTACAGGATGATATAGATGGGCTGACAAGATGGGTGGAGTTGTGGAAAATAGAATTTAATCCTGAGAAGTGTGAGGTGATGCGTTTTGGGAGGACTAACAAGGCAAGGGAATATACAATGGATGGTAAATCAAACCAAATCAGAACTCAGTGATGCCATTGATTCTCTAGCCAGTGGAAAAGCCCCTGGGAAGGACAGCATTACCCCTGAAATAGGTATATACCCCCAAGCCTGCTATACTCTCAGCACTACATGAACTGCTTTGCCTGTGCTGGGACGAGGGAGCAGTACCTCAGGACATGCGCGATGCCAATATCATCACCCTCTATAAAAACAAAGATGACCGTGGTGACTGCAACAACTACCGTGGAATCTCCCTGCTCAGCATAGTGGGGAAAGTCTTTGCTCGAGTCGCTCTGAACAGGCTCCAGAAGCTGGCCGAGCGCGTCTACCCTGAGGCACAGTGTGGCTTTCGTGCAGAGAGATCGACCGTTGACATGCTGTTCTCCCTTCGTCAGATACAGGAGAAATGCCGTGAACAACAGATGCCCTTCTACATTGCTTTCATTGATCTCACCAAAGCCTTTGACCTCGTCAGCAGACGTGGTCTCTTCAGACTACTAGAAAAGATTGGATGCCCACCAAAGCTACTAAGTATCATCACCTCATTCCATGATGATATGAAAGGCACAATTCAACATGGTGGCTCCTTCTCAGAGCCCTTTCCTATCCTGATTGGCGTGAAACGGGGCTGTGTTCTCGCACCCACACTTTTTGGGATTTTCTTCTCCCTGCTGCTTTCACATGCGTTCAAGTCCTCTGAAGAAGGAATTTTCCTCCACACAAGATCAGGGGGCAGGTTGTTCAACCTTGCCCGTCTAAGAGCGAAGTCCAAAGTACGGAAAGTCCTCATTAGGGAACTCCTCTTTGCTGACGATGCTGCTTTAACATCTCACACTGAAGAGTGCCTGCAGAGTCTCATCGACAGGTTTGCGGCTGCCTGCAATGAATTTGGCCTAACCATCAGCCTCAAGAAAACAAACATCATGGGGCAGGATGTCAGAAATGCTCCATCCATCAATATTGGCGACCACGCTCTGGAAGTAGTTCAAGAGTTCACCTGTCTAGGCTCAACTATCACCAGTAACCTGTCTCTAGATGCAGAAATCAATAAGCGCATGGGAAAGGCTTCCACTGCTATGCCCAGACTGGCCAAGAGAGTGTGGGAAAATGGCGCACTGACACGGAACACAAAAGTCCGAGTGTATCAGGCCTGTGTCCTCAGTACCTTGCTCTCTGGCAGCGAGGCTTGGACAACGTATGTCAGCCAAGAGTGACGTCTCAATTCATTCCATCTTCGCTGCCTCCAGAGAATACTTGGCATCAGGTGGCAGGACCGTATCTCCAACACAGAAGTCCTCGAGGCGGCCAACATCCCCAGCTTGTACACACTACTGAGTCAGCGGCGCTTGAGATGGCTTGGCCATGTGAGCCGCATGGAAGATGGCAGGATCCCCAAAGACACATTGTACAGCGAGCTCGCCACTGGTATCAGACCCACCGGCCGTCCATGTCTCCGCTATAAAGACGTCTGCAAACGCGACATGAAATCCTGTGACATTGATCACAAGTCGTGGGAGTCAGTTGCCAGCGTTCGCCAGAGCGGGCAGGCAGCCATAAAGACGGGGCTAAAATGTGGCGAGTCGAAGAGACTTAGTAGTTGGCAGGAAAAAAGACAGAGGCACAATGGGAGAGCCAACTGTGCAACAGCCCCGACAAACAAATTTCTCTGCAGCACCTGTGGAAAAGCCTGTCACTCTAGAATTGGCCTTTATAGCCACTCCAGGCGCTGCTTCACAAACCACTGACCACCTCCAGGCGCGTATCCATTGTCTCTTGAGATAAGGAGGCCCAAAAGAAAAGAAAAAAGAAAGGTAGCACCCTAGGAGGTACAGAGGGTCAGAGGGGCCTTGGTTTACTTGTCCATAGATCACTGAAGGCAGCAGCATAGGTAGATAAGGTGGTTAGGAAGGCATATGGGATACTTGCTTTTATTGGCCGAGGCATAGAATATAAGAGCAGCGACGTTATGATGGAGCTTTACAAAATGCTAGTTAGGCCACAGCTGGAGTACTGTGTATAGTTCTGGGCACCACACTATAGGAAGGATGTGATTGCACTGGAGAGGGTGCAGAGGAGATTCACCAGGATGTTGCCTGGGCTGGAGCATTTCAGCTATGAAGAGACTGAAAAGGCTAGGATTGTTTTCCTTAGAGCAGAGAAGGCTGAGGGGAGATATGATTGAGGTATACAAAATTATGAGGGGCATTGATAGGTTAGATAGGAAGAAACTTTTTCTCTTAGTGGAGGTGTCGATAACCAGGGGACATAGATTTAAGATGAGGGCAGGAAGTTTAGAGGGGATTTGAGGAAAAGTTTTTTCACCCAGAGGGTGGTTGGAATTTGGAACGCACTGCCTGGAGGGGTGGTAGAGGCAGGAACCCTCACAACATTTAAGAAGTATTTAGATGAGCACTTGAAACGCCATAGCATACAAGGCTACAGGCTAAGTGCTGGAAAATAGGATTAGAATAGTTAGATGCTTGATGGCCGGCATAGACATGATGGGCTGAAGGGCCTGTTTCTGTGCTGTCTGACACCAACATAAGGTGAATTCTAAAAGAACCGACTGCGATATACGGGAAAAACTTATAGGCAGCATGTGCCTTGGATCTAGAATGGCACTGCTTGAGAGCGTGGTGGAGGCAGATTCAATTGTGGCTTTCAAAAGGGAATTGGATAAGCACCCGGAAGGAAAAAGCTTGCAGGGCTACGGGGCAAAGGCAGGGGAGTGGGAATAGTTGATTTGCTCTAGTAGAAAGCCGGCATGGACACGACAGGCTGAATGGCAGCATTCTATGATGATTGGTGCACTTTACATCCTGGTTTGCTGTCTGTAAGAATACTTTGAGAAATGGCTCTTTACCTTGCTTGATAACATCACTGTTGCTTGATGCCTGGAGATCCTCTTGACTTGGCGCCAGATTCCAACTTATATCGGGAAAGAGGAAATCCACACCACAGAGAGCGCTAGATCTTTGTTGGCAGCTTTCTTTCAGGTTTGCGGACTGTTGCTTTGCAGCTGATCGCAAATCCAGGCCAGTGTATCTCGGGTAACTAAGCTGCATATGCCTAGTTACAGTCTGATTCTACCTTCACTCTGTGTAAATTATAGTCCATTTCCGGTCACAAAGTGGGTCATAAGGCTCGTACTGAGTGCGATGGAAGTATCGTGTTACCATTATTTCGAAGGGAGGTTGCTTGCTGCTTTGAGTACCGTTGATGTGTAGAATTATGAATTCAAACAGCCTGATGGAACTCTGCAGCATAAAGGGAATTACTCACTTTTTCTAACATTGTCTTGGGTTGAGTGACTTTTTTTTAACCTGGAGACTAAAGGTAACCTCTCTTTCCTCAGTATCTAATGTATGGGGGGATATTGTGCATGTCAGGTTTACGAAATGTCAAAAGCCTATTTTAGCAGGAAAAAATATTTATTTTGTGTTTTGCATTCCCTTACCTGGTGCTAGAAATTTGTATGTGCTCTTATGGTTATTAAATTCTGTTTACATGCGTAAATTAGACTTTCTGGTCTAAAAGGGATAGTCCTGTATAATAGTCCACCTCAGCAGCAGATTAATACATGTTACATGCTATAATGTTCTTGTCAAATGACATACCACTACATAATGACTTACTTAAGGAATGCCATGTGCCATTGGCTTGTATTATAAATGGCTGAATGTAGTTGTTAGTCTCATGATTTGGCCACCATTTTGTTGTTCTCAGCCAGAACCACTTAAAACACAACATTTATGAATGTGTGCCATACTTCTCTGCAACTCACACTTTTCATTACTTTCAGTGAAGAAGGAAGACTGGTGAGCAATAAGGCTTAGTGCAGAAAAAATAAATTTAACCTTGGATATGGCAAGAAGGTGACATTCAGCTCTGATTGGGAAGTCAACTATTCTGTGTTTTAAGGGTGTACTTTTTTCAATGCATAGTGGATAAATCACCAGGGCCAGATGAGTTAAAAGAAGACCAGGCTGTTAAAAGAAGCAAGAGAGGAAACTGTGGAAGGTCTAACCATCATTTTTCAGTCCTCACTGGATAGAGGTGTGCTGCTGGAGGATTGCTAACGTTGTATCTCTGTTTAAAAAGGAAGCGAGGGATAGACTGAATAATTACAGTCCAGTCAGTAATGGGCGAATTATTAGATTCTATTCTGAGAGACAGGATAAACTGTTACTTAGAAAGGCACAGATTAATCAAGGATAGTCAGCATGGATTTGTTAAGGGACGATCTTTTCTGACCAACTTGATCAAATTTTTTGAGGAAGTAACAAGGAAGATAGATGAGGGTAGTGCAGTTAATGTGGTCTGCATGGATTTTTGCAAGGCTTTTGATAATGTCCCACACGGCAGACTGGTTTTAAAAAAAAATCCCATGGGATCCAGGGCAATGCAGCAAGATGGATACAAAATTGGCTCAGTGGCAGGAAACAAAGTGTAATTGTTGACAGGTGTTTTTGCGACAGGAGGGCTGCTTCTAGTGGTGTTCTGCAGGGCTCGGTACTGGGTCCCTGCTTGTTGTGGTATATATTAATGATTTGGATGTAAATGTGGGGGGCATGATCAAGAAGTTTGCAGATAACACAAGGATTGGCCTTGTGGTAGATGGTGAGGAGGATAGCTGTAGGCTGCAGGAAGATATTGATGGTCTGGTCAGATGGGCAGAAAAGTGGGAAATGGAATTCAACCCGGAGAAGTGTGAGGTGATGCATTTGGGGAGGTCAAACAAGGCAAAGGAATACAAGATTAATGGGAAAATACTGAGAGGTGTAGAGGAAGTGAAGGACCTTGGAGTAAATGTTCTCAGATCCCTGAAGGTAGCAGGATAGATTGATAAGGTGGTTAAGAAGACAAATGGAATCCTTTCGTTTATTAGACGAGGTATAGAATGTAAGAGCAGGGAGGTTATGCTGAAACTGTATAACTCATTGGTTAGGTCACAACATGAGTACTGTGTGAAGTTCTGTAATGAGGTGACCAGAAAGGATGTAATTGCATCAGAACCATAGAAAAATTATGGCACAGAAGGAGGCCATTCAGCCTGTTGTGTCTGTGCTGAAAAACCAGCCACCCAATATAATCTCACCTTCCAGCACCTGGTCCATAGCCTTGCCGGTTACAGCACTTCAGGTGCATGTCCAGGTACCTTTTAAAAGAATTGAGGGTTTCTGCCTCCACCACCGTTCCTGGCAGTGAATTCCAGACACCCACCACCCTCTTGGTGAAAAAGTATTTCCTCATGTTCCCTCTAATCCTTCTACCAGTCACCTTAAATCTGTGCCCCCAGTAACTGACCTCTCTGCTAGGGTAAACAGGTCCTTCATGTCTCTTCTGTCTAGGCCTCTCATAACTTTGTACATCTCAATTAAGTCACCCTCAGCCTTCTCTGTTCTAAGGAAAACAACCCTATCCTTTTTTTTTTCATTCATTCACGGGATGTGGGCGTCGCTGGCCAGGCCAGCATTTATTGCCCATCCCTAATTGCTCTTGAGAAGGTGGTGGTGAGCTGCCTTCTTGAACCGCTGCAGTCCATGTGGGGTAGGTGCACCCACAGTGCTGTTAGGAAGGGAGTTCCGGGATTTTGACCCAGCGACAGTGAAGGAACGGCGATATAGTTCCAAGTCAGGATGGTGTGTGACATGGAGGGGAACTTGCAGGTGGTGGTGTTCCCATGTATTTGCTGCCCTTGTCCTTCTAGTTGGTAGAGGTCACGGGTTTGGAAGGTGCTGTCTAAGGAGCCTTGGTGCATTGCTGCAGTGCATCTTGTAGATGGTACACACTGCTGCCACTGTGCGTCAGTGGTGGAGGGAGTGAATGTTTGTAGATGGGGTGCCAATCAAGCAGGCTGCTTTGTCCTGGATGGTGTCGAGCTTCTTGAGTGTTGTTGGAGCTGCACCCATCCAGGCAAGTGGAGAGTATTCCATCACACTCCTAACTTGTGCCTTGTAGATGGTGGACAGGCTTTGGGGAGTCAGGAGGTGAGTTACTCGCCTATCCAATCTTTCCTCATAGCTGCAACTTTCGAGCCCTGGCAACATTTTTGTAAATCTCCTCTGCACTCTCTCCAGAGCAATTATGTCATTTCTGTAATGTGTGACCAGAACTGTACACAATACTCAAGCTTTGGCCTAACCAGCATTTTATACAGTTCCAGCATTACATCCCTGCTTTTGTATTTTATACCTCGGCCAATAAAGGAAAGCATTCATATTCCATCTTCACCACTCTATCTACCTGTCCTGCCACTTTCAGGGACCTGTGGACATGCCTCTCAATATCCTCCCGTTAATTGTGTATTCCCTCGCTTTATTTGCCCACCGCAAATGCATTACCTCATTCTTTTCTGGATTGAATTCCATTTGCCACTTTTCCGCCCATTCAAGCAAACCATTGATATCTTTCTGGAGTCTACGGCTGTCGTCTTCACTATCAACCACATGACCAATTTTTGTGTCATCAGCAAATTTCCCAATCATGCCTCCCACATTTAAGTCCAAATCATTAATATATACCACAAACAGCAAGGGAGCCAACACTGACCCCTGTGGAACGCCACTGGAAACAGCTTTCCATTCACAAAAACATACGTCAACTACTACCCTTTGTTTCCAGTCCCTTAGCCAATTCTGGATCCAACCTGCCACATTCCCCTGTATCCCATGGGCTTTTATTTTACTGACCAGTCTGCCATGTGGGACCTTGTTAAATGCCTTACTAAAATCCATGTAGACCACATCCACTGCACTACCCATATCAATCCTTTTTGTTACTTCCTCAAAAAACTTAATCAAGTTAGTAAGACATGACCTTTCCTTCACAAATCCATGCTGACTATCCCTGATTAATCTGTGCTTTTCCAAGTGGCAGATGGGTTTTTAGAACAATTGACAATGGTTTCATGGCCATCATGAGACTAGCTTTAAATTCCAGATTTATTAATTGAATTCAAATTCCACCTTCTGCTGTGGTGGGATTCGAACCCATATCCCCAGAGCAATATCTGGGTTACTAGTCCAGTGACAATACCAGTACGCCACTGCCTCCCCATAGGGAGGAACCCTCAGATGCAGACTGTCCGGCTTGTACAGGTCCCACCTTCCCCAGAACTGGTCCCAATGCCCCAGAAATCTCAAGCCCTCCCTCCTGCACCATCTCTCCAGCCATGCATTCATCTGGTGTATTTTCCTATTTCTATACTCGCTGGCAGGTGGTCTTGGGAGTAATCCGGAGATTACTACCTTTTGAGGTCCTGCTTGCTAATCTCGTTCCTAACTCTCTAAACTCCGTCTGGAGGACCTCATCCCTCTTTCTTCCTATATCGTTAGTACCTATGTGGACCATGACCTCTGGCTCCTCGCCCTCCAGAATGCCCTGCAGCATCCATGACCCTTGCACCAGGGAGGCAACATACCATCCTGGAATCATGTCTGCCTATCTGTTGCCCTAACTATAGAATCTCCTATCACTATTACTGTCTTGTCCTTTCTCTTCCCTCCCTGCACAGCTGAGCCACCCTTGGTGCTCTGGCCATGACTCTCGCTGTACTCTCCAGAGGAACCCTCTCTCCATCGGTACTCAGAACACTGGAGAGGGTACAGTGGAGATTTACGAGTATGTTGCCGGGACTGGAAAAATGCAGCTATGAGAAAAGATTGGATAGGCTGGGGTTGTTCTCCTTGGAACAGAGAAGGCTGAGGGGAAATGTGATTGAGAAGTACAAAATTTTGAGGGGCCTGAATAGAGTTGATG
Organism: Heterodontus francisci; assembly: GCF_036365525.1. Lineage (NCBI taxonomy): Eukaryota > Metazoa > Chordata > Chondrichthyes > Heterodontiformes > Heterodontidae > Heterodontus > Heterodontus francisci. The sequence goes on along the minus strand of NC_090378.1, from coordinate 21,429,154 downwards.
TGGAGTGAAGGCCTGCTACCTGACCGGAATCTGATGGGACCCGGCGACGTGTTGGGTTCAGGTCGGGTTGGGCCACTCTTCCTGGTCTGGCCTTCGGGCTCGGGTCGGGCCGGGTCCAGGTTGGGCCGGACACACACAGTAAGAATTGCAGCTAAGTGTTTAAAGGAAAAAAACTTACCTGAGCTGCGAGTCTGTAACGTCAAGCAGGGAAACTCTGAGTCTGCGCAGTGAGCGAGTGAGCGTCTCGATGACGTCATCACACTTATGCTGCAGCTTCCTGAAGATTGGGAGTCGGAAGGTAAGTAAAGGGAACATTGCGGTGGTCGGGTTGGGCTCGGGGGGAAAATGGAGGGTTTCAGGCTGAGTCGGGCTCGGGTCCGATGTGGTTCCGTCGGGTTCGGGTTGGGTTTTTTTTTGTGACTTGAGCAGGCCTTTAGTGTGAAGGGCCTATTTACCTTAGTAGAGAGGTCATTGACTAGGGGGCATAGATTTAAAGTGATTGGTAGAAGGATTAGAGGGGAGATGAGGTAACGTTTTTCACCTGGATTGTGATGGGGGTCTGGAACTCACTGCCTGAAAGCATTATTGAGTCAGAAACCCTCAACTGATTCAAAAGAAGTCTGGATAGTCAAGAAGGTAGTCAAGAAGGCATGCGGCATGCTTGCCTTCATCGGTCGGGGCATAGAGTATAAAAATTGGCAAGTCATGCTGCAGCTGTACAGAACCTTAGTTAGGCCACACTTAGAATATTGCGTGCAATTCTGGTCGCCACACTACCAGAAGGACGTGGAGGCTTTGGAGAGGGTACAGAAGAGGTTTACCAGGATGTTGCCTGGTCTGGAGGGCATTAGCTTATGAGGAGAGGTTGGATAAACTCGGATTGTTTTCACTGGAACGACGGAAGTGGAGGGGCGACATGATAGAGGTTTACAAAGTTATGAGCGGCATGGACAGAGTGGATAGTCAGAAGCTTTTTCCCAGGGTGGAAGAGTCAGTTACTAGGGGACATAGGTTTAAGGTGAGAGGGGCAAAGTTTAGAGGGGATGTGCGAGGCAAGTTCTTTACACAGAGGGTGGTGAGTGCCTGGAACTTGCTGCCGGGGGAGGTGATGGAAGCAGGTACGATAGCGGCATTTAAGAGACATCTTGACAAATACATGAATAGGATGGGAATAGAGGGATACGGTCCCCAGAAGTGCAGAAGGTTTTAGTTTAGGCAGGCATCAAGATCGGCGCAGGCTTGGAGGGCTGAATGGCCTGTTCCTGTGCTGTACTGTTCTTTGTTCTTTGGATATGCACCTCAATTGCCACAATCTGCAGGGCTACGGACCAAATGTTGGAAGGTGGGATTAGAATGAGTGGAACATTTTTGGCTGGCCCAAATACGATGGGCCAAGTGGCCTCTTTTTGTGCTTTAATCTTTCTATAATTCTATGAATATTCAAAGCAGGAAAGCGGAGTTGAGGCCAAGATCAGATCAGCCATGATCTTATTGAATGACAGAGCAGGCCTGAGGGGCCGTATGGCCTACTCCTCCTATTTCTTCTATTCATATGAATATGCAGGTCACTATATTACTTGGAGTTACCCTTTAGCAAACATCAGTTACATCTCTTTCCACACCGCCCCCCTCACCCCCCGCCCCAACCTACCCTCCCACCTGTTGTCTGAGCTGCCTTTTGTTTTTTGCTCTCCTAAAGCTCGTGATTGTTGTTGGGTTAAGGGTCTGTTGGTTTCAGCAGGCTTTAGATACCTTGCCCTAGCAATCATTCAGATTTGAACCCTGATGGTGAATGATGGCAGACTGTTCACCCAGACTAACAAGGCAAGGGAATGTACAATAGATGGTAGGATCCTAGGAAGTACAGAGGGACCTTGCTATACTTGTTCATAGATCACTGAAGGCAGCAGCACATGTAGATAAGGTGGTTAGGAAGGCATATGGGATACTTGCCTTTATTAGCTAAGGCATAGAATATAAGAACAGGGAGGTTATGATGGAGCGGTATAAAACGCTAGTTAGGCCACAGCTGGAGTACTGTGTACAGTTCTGGGCACCACACTATAGAAGGATGTGATTGCACTGGAGTGGGTGCAGAGGAGATTCACCAGGATGTTGCCTGGGCTGGAGAATTTCAGCTATGAAGAGAGACTGGATAGGCTAGGGTTGTTTTCCTTAGAGCAGAGAAGGCTGAGGGGGGATCTGATTGAGGTATACAAAATTATGAGGGGCATAGATAGGAAGAAACTTTTTCCCTTAGTGGAGGTGTCAATAACCAGGGGGCATAGATTTAAGGTAAGGGGCAGGAGGTTCAGAGGGGATTTGAGGAAAACATTTTTCACCCAGAGGGTGGTTGGAATCTGAAACACACTACCTGAAGGGGTGGTAGAGGCAGGAACCCTCACAACATTTAAGAAGTATTTAGATGAGCATTTGAAACGCCATAGCATACAAGGCTACGGGCCAAGTGCTGGAAAATGGGATTAGAATAGTTAGGTGCATGATGGCCGGCACAGACACGATGGGTCGAAGGGCCTGTTTCTGTGCTGTATGACTGTATTGTAACCCAGCCCAATCCATTTTACATGTGTTTTCCATCAAAACTCCTGGGATATTTTTCGGGTGTGAGAACCTTGGCTGACTTCCCTTTCTACCTTCCCTGTTCCAGAGGTGGTAATTCCAGTTTTAGTGTCTCCCCATTGCCAATGCACTTAAATCAGCTAACAGCATTGAGGATCACCTGAACAACCTTCAATGGCTCAGTCGTATAGAACTGATTCTTCCAGATGTTAAACTGTGCTACTGGGCAGCACAACTTGAGAGACTGCAGCCTCCCTTTGGATGGTCATTGAAAGTAAGCCTTCCTCACAGTCCTATACCAGTATTGATCTTTGGAAAAGGCTTGAGAGTGCAAAAGTATCTCATAGTGCACTTGACCGTTACAGCTTGAATGTTTCTTGCAAAAGACATCCTGCGAAGATCACTGTTGACAAGCCTAGCATAATTGCAACCTCCCAAAGATTTCAAGTGCATGGGAGCAGGAGGAAATTTGGGGAAACAATGGTGGTAGGTGTTAATTGTATATCGATTATATCCAGGTGGAGGGCATTAATCAGGGTTCCACTTGAGCACATATAAAGAGACACAAACTAATGTGTGGTTGAGTTAGGAGGTCTATGCTTGTAATGTTTCATTCTGTAAATAAATGTAAGACTGAGTAAAGATTGGCTGCGGCTGCAGTATCATACTGCACCAACTGGCTTTCTAGAATAGAAGAATTGGGGATTACAAATGTAGGAACAGGAGTTGGCCATTCAGCCCATCAAGCCTGCTCTGTCATTCAATGTGATCATGGCTGATCATCCACTTTAATGCCTTTTTCCCACACTATCCCCATATCCCTTTATGTTATTGGTACTTAGAAATCTGTCAGTCTCTGCTTTAACATACTCAATGACTGAGCTTCCCACAGTAGAGAATTCCAAAGATTCACAACCCTATTCTAGGGGCGCAGACAGGTGTTTCTGCGGCTGCAAACATGACTCCAGGATAGTATGTCGCTTCCAGGATGTCACTGGCTGCAGAGCAGTCTGAGGGAGGAGAAGCCATATCGTTAGCAATGACAGAGATAGAAAGAGGGATGCGATCCTCCCAGCTGATTTTAGGGAGCTACGAAAGAAACTAGCAAGCAGGATCTCAAAGGTTTTTTTTTTATTCGTTCATGGGATGTGGGTGTTGCTGGCTAGGCCAGCATTTATTGCCCATTCCTAATTGCAGAGTCAACCACATTGCTGTGGGCCTGGAGTCACATGTAGGCCAGATGGTCTGCCAGGTTTCCTTCCCGAAAGGACATTAGTGAACCAGATGGGTTTTTACAACAATCCACAATGGTTTTATGGTTCACCATTAGAATGTTTTTTTTAAATCCCAGATTTATGAATTGAATTCAAATTTCACCATCTGCTGTGGTGGGATTTGAACCCATGTCCCCAGAGCATTAGTCTAGGCATCTGGATTACTGGTTCAATGACATTACCACTACACTACTGCCTCTAGATTACTTCGGGTGCCACCTGCTAGTAAGTATTGAAATGGATAGAGCAGACGAATGTGTGGCTGGAGATATGATGCAGGAGGGAGGGCTTTAGATGCTGAACAGGTTGCAGCTGAACAGAGCTGGCACCTATGTCATTTCAGGGTTTTACTAGTGCTGTTGGGGAGGGTTTTGACTAACTAGGTAGGGGCTTGGGAACCAGGAGGTGTAACAAAGAATTGGGAGAGACAGATAGCACTACAGAAAGAATTAGTAAGGCATTGAGTGGAGTCAGAGTAAGAGGGATTGCAACAAGGCCTAAATTAGGTTTACTGTGCATGTATGTGAACGCACGGGGTGTGGTAAATAAGGTTGGTAAGCTTAATGCAGATAGCCAAGTGGGAATATGATGATGTGTCGATTAACGGAGAGCTTGCTCAAAAGGGGGCTGGATTGGGTACATTATATTCCTGGATACTAGCTTTTTAGGAAAGATGGGAAAGAAAGGAGGAGGTTGGCAGTATTGATTAAGGAGGATATTACACTGCTGGAGAGAGAGGATGTCCTAGAGGGGCCAAAGACAGAATCTATTTGGTGAGAGCTAAGAAACAATAGAAATACCATTGCACTACTGGGTGTATTCTATAGGCTGCAAACTAGTGGGGAAGATATAGAGGAACAAATTTGCAGGGAAATTAAAGAGGTGCAAATACTATAGAGTAGTTATAATAGGGGACTTTATTGCAATATTGACTGGGATAGTAATAGTGTAAAGGGTTTTTTTTTAGTGTGTTCAGGAGAATTTTCCAGATCAGTATGTTTCCAGTACAGTTCAATGAGGAAGGAAGCGTTGCAGGAACTGGTTCTGGGGAATGGGGTGGGTTAAGTGGATCAGGTGTCAATAGGGGAACATTTATGAGACAGTGATTGTAATACATGGGGTTTAGGTTAGCTATTGAAAAAGACAAGGAACAATCCAGAGTAAAAGTAATTAATTGGGAAGGGCCCATTTCAATGGAGTGAGAATGGATCTGCCCCAGGTAAATTGGAATCAAAGACTGGCAGGCAAAATTGTAATGGAACAGGGAGCTGTCTTTTAAGAGGAGCCGGTTCGGATACAGTCAAGATACATTCCCATGAGGGGGAAAGGTTGGACAAACAAAGCCAGAGCTCCCTGGATGATGAAAGAGATCGAGAATAAGCTGAAGCTGTAAAACAGTGTGTATGATGGATGTCAGGTTGATGATACAAGTGAGAACCAGGTTGAATATCAAAAGTTTAGAGGGGGATGTGAACAAAGAAATGAGCAATAAATGGAGAGTATCAGAAGAGACTGACAGCTAATGTAAAAGGGAATCCAAAAGTCTTCTCTTGTCATATAAATAGTAAAAGGGTGGTAAATGGAGGTTTAGGGTTGATTAGGGGAATTGTAGCCTAGTGATGATACTGGAGTAGTAATCCAGGCCTGGACTAATGCTGTGGAGGCATCAGTTCACATTCCACCGTGGCAGCTGGAAAAAATTAAATTAATAAATTATAGAATAAAATGCTGGTCTCAATCATGAAACTACCAAATTGTTTTAAAAACCCATCTGGTTCACTAATGTCCTTCAGGGGAGGAAATCTGCCATCCTTACCCAGTCTGGCTTGCATGTGACTCCAGACCCACAGCAATGTGGTTGATCCTTAGCTGCCCTCTGAAATGGTGTAGCAAGCCACTAGTTGTATCAAGCCTGCACAGAAAAAGGCACTGTAGGTGTACCTACAGCACATGGACTGCAGCAGTTCAAGCAGGCGGCTCATCACCACCACCTCAAGGGCCATTAGGCCTTGCAAGTGATGCTGACACCCCAAGAACGAATAAAAATATCAGTTATGAGGCTAGTTTGGAGAGGCTGGGTCTGTTCTCCGTAGCGAAACTTAATAGGAGATTTGATGGAGGTGTTCAAAATCATGAGGGGTCTGGACAGAGTAAATAGGGGGAAACTGTTTTGAGTGGCGGAAGGGTTGAGAACCAGAGAACGCCGATGTAAGGTGAATAACAAATGAACCAAAGGCGATATGAGGAAAAACTGTGCCTGAACTTTCAATGTGTGTCACTCCTCTTATATTCTCCTTCGTAGCAATCTGGGGTAGGGTACAGACGATGTGTCTCCACTTACATCCACTGTTATTTATACCACCTACCATGTAGTCTCCACAATATCTGTGTACAGGAATGCATATTGGCTGTGGACACGGGCATAGTACTACCTACTTCTAGTCCTGTATTCCATTTTTCCCCGATTGAGAAGTGATCTGCTGAGATCGCAAAGGATGGACTTGTTTTGCAGATCTTCCTGACTGCCTGCCTGCCCCATTCCCACCTTTATGCAGCTCAGTCGACTGCAAATGCTTTCAAAATCCAATGTTATGAACCTTTCTTTCTTTCTTTCTATGGTTGTAGTGTGAGCGAAACAACTCTAATGCCTGATCACTGTCTCGGGAAGACTTAAAACACTTTACAACCAAATAATTACTTTTGCAGTACAGTAACTATTGTTAATTAGGCAAACACGCTAGCCAACTGTGCGCAACCAAGTCCTAGAAACAGCAAATGAGATGCAGGAACCTTTTAAAATTAGTTTTTTTTGAATGAAAAAACAGAGAAAATTTTGAGGAAAAATAGAACCCAAAAAACCCAGGGTAAATTTTGGGGAAAAAAATTTCCTTGGAATATTGCCAAATCTTGAGCAAACAAGCAAGAGAATAATAAGGCACAGACAGTTTAAGACCATCGACAACTATTCAAACAACTCATAGGCAGCACTTTTCTGGGCCTCACTGTCGGTTTTAAAATATAATGCAATTTTATTTTTCAGGGTCACAAAATACTGTCAAGGTACTTTAACAGTAAACCATATTTATTGTATTTGTGAATGGAATGTGCACTGCATTATGTTACTGTTAAAATGCATGTTTAAAATTGTACATCATTATAGTATTGTGAAGCGCAAATATTTTTAAAAGTCTGGCATATTAAGTAGCTGCTAGAATAACACTTTGTAATATGTATCATGAACAATATATTTTTATAGTATCAAGAATATTCATTTTGTTAATGTTGTTTGGTTATTATCAAGGCTCTTTAGTGTGCATCCATGGAGTATGTGCACAATTTAAGCATGTAATTTTTGACTTGCATTTATAACCCTGAAAGCATTAGGAAGTCCAAGTCCACTGTGTCAACCTTATGCAACTTCTTGTCGCCTGTTGGAAAGCTGGACCAGTATTGGAAGAGCAGAAAGAAAGGCAGCCACAAAATTTTTTGTGCAATCCTAAAAGCCCGTGAAGGTCAAAATAAATGATCCAAACTAAAGCCATTATTATGCAAAAGTAAGATGGACCCACATCACTCTACTTGTCTGCCACCATGACCACAAACCCCTACTAGCAGTACAGTAAAAGTTGGTGACCCCAATTTATAATACTCATCGAAAAGAGAGGGGCAATAAGAACTTAATAAAATTAAAATGTAGGGTGAAACAGAAAACAAATCAAGCAATGATAAAAAATCAATAATTATCTAGCAGTGTTGAATTTAGGCCATTATGAATCCTGGTCCTGAACTGTAACCCAGAGAATATTATTTGTGCAATGGATGTCATTGGGTTACAAGTAGCGTTACTTGTAAAAATGATAAGATCAGTCTACTCTTACTTCACTTTCTGTTTAGTAATAAATTCCTACTTTGTTTTCTTTTAAACATTGATTGAATTGCGGAACAATGCAGTTCCTGTCATGCAAAAAAACCTTTTAAATTGTCAGGAATAGACTATCCCTGTGTCTACTGTCCAAAATATTAGTCACTGTTGACTGAACAATTTAACTTTTGCAAATGTGGGTACATCAGGGGTGGAATGCCTGTAAAATCAATGAGGCAGTGTGACACAGGCATGTTGTAACTTTTATGCCGACAGAAAATGATAGTTACGAAAAAAATTAACACCTGAAGTTTCTGCATATATTTTATAAAGAACTGTAAATTTGCTTTATTGATGAAATGACAACCATAAAATGATGGCTGTAATTTGCACAAATTACAAGTGATAACTTGGTGCAGCTTCTGTTTCATGAGTCAAAGGAAGAGAGAAGCCATAATTGAAAGACTGTATTTATTTGGTTTTGTAAATTTTAGTTAAACCACTGCAAAAGTTTTTTGAGGCTCAGAAAATCTGATACAAAGTTTTGGTGTTGGTATTCATTCAAAACAACTTGGAAATAAAGCTATTTGTAGACTTAGCATGAATATTTGCAAATGTAGTTTATTGAATTTTCACAAACTTTTACTTGCCTCTGTTGTAATTGGGCAATTCAAATCTACTGAAATACAAAATATGAGTATAAAAATGCCTTAACTACATTGAGGTTTCTTGGGAACCCATTTGGTAAAATCTAAATGTACACTTAGTGCCCAAGTTTTTTGTGCTTTTAGCTGTGCTTTGTTACAGCTGTCAGTAAAGAAACCCTGGCAATTACATAATAGCTCTCTTCCTGGACTGAGTTGAAGGGAAAGATGAAGGCCAGTAAGTGAACAAAAATAAGGTTGAATGCAAAAGCTTATTATTATGGACAATTAAGATACAAATTATAAAGGAAACCCTGAAGTGCAAAAAGCTATGGACCTGTATTATTACATAGAACCTACAGCACAGGAACTGGTCATTTGGCACAACAGATCTAAGCCACTATTTATGCTCCACGTGAGCCTCTCCCACCTTACTTCATTTCACCGTTATCAACATATTCTTCCATTCCTTTCTCTCTCATGTACTTACCTAGCTTTCCCTTTAAATACACCTACGGTATTCACCTCAGCTACTCCATTTGATTGTCAGTTCCACAATCTCACCAGTCTGAGTAAAGAAGTTTCTCCGGAATTCCTTATTGGGTTCATTAGTGACTGTCTTATATTCATAGCTGCTAGTTTTGGATTCCTTCCTCCCCTCCACTCCCCACATATCTTCTCTTCATCTACTCTGTCAAACGCCTTCATAATATTAAAGACCTCTATCAAGACCTACTACAGCCTAGAGAAGATCTTACCTAAAGAGCCTTAGTCTATCTTGATGTTTACAATCTTTCAGCTCTGCTACCATCCTTGTACATATTGTTATGCTCATGCAAGGAGAATTTATGAACTATATAACGAGCTTGTGAAACAAACCCAAAATAGACACTTTTCCTACAAAACAGAATGGAGTCGAAGTCAGGTGACCTTATCCTGTACTGCTAATGCACATTGAAACTGCAAGAACCCTGAGCGAATCTTCATGTCTGCTCAAGGCTTGGAGAAGGCATTAAAATGTAAACAACACATTTTGTGTTAATGGCTACTTCTCTCCATGGAATTGGGTTAAAAATGGCATTGCATACTTGGTGACTAAAAATTCAAACTCGAGAGTGGGTGTGAAAAACCTCCACTTTATCAAGATGGAATGAAGATGAGTGACACACAGACCCCATTGTCTAACAGTGGCCTCACCATCAGGCACCATTTATGAGAACAATGAGTGGGAAACTCTGGTCACATGACAGAAACCAGGTTTCTGATGAGTTTTAATAAGAGACATTCTATGCAGATAGAAGAAAAAGGAAAGAGAGATCCATCTATACCATCAAAGAGAAGGGACCCTGCCTAAGATTACCAGCTTTGAACTACATGTAGGTGGTGACTCATAGAATCATAGAAAAGTTACGGCACAGAAGAAGGCCATTCAGCCCATCGTGTCTGAGACAGAGGAGCAGAGCCTGAGGAGCTGGGGAAAAATCGAAAAGTGACATCAGAGTGACGTTACATTGAACAGTGACAGCAGGGAAACGGAAAGCAGCTGGGGTCAATATTCAGGTAAGTTTTTAACTTAATTTAATTGAATCAACACAGAGTAAGACTTGATTGATTTATAAGTATATAAACTAAAGACTAAAGCAGATTTTAAAAAAAACTAAAGACCAGTGGGAAATTTAAAAATAACAAATTAAAATCTATTTAAATAAAATAGAGGTGATGTGTTGTACCTGCATGATGTGGGAGCTGGTGGACCACATTGTGATTCCTGGTGAACACATCTGTAGCAAGTGTTGGCTGCTCAAGGAACTCCGGCTCAGAGTTGATGAGCTGGAGTCTGAGCTTCGGACACTGCGACACATCAGGGAAGGGGAGAGTTATCTGGACGCTGTGTTTCAGGAGGCAGTCACACCCCTTAGATTAACTACCTTGAATTTGGCCAGTGGTCAGGGACAGGAGGGTGTGACTATGAGTGAGGCAGGTAGAGGGATCCAGGAGGTACTGCTGCAGGACACTCAGCCATTGTCCTTGTCCAACAGGTTCGAGATTCTTGCTCCCAGTGTGGACGAGAGCAGGGACTGTAGGGAGGATGAGCAAACTGACCACAGCACCGTGGTACAGGGAGCCATTCAAGTGGGGGGAGAAAAGAGAAATGTAGTTGTAATCGAGGATAGTTTAGTTAGGAGCATAGACACTGTTCTCTGTGGCCAGGATCGAGAGTCCCGAAGGCTCTGTTGCCTACTTGGTGCCAGGGTTTGGGATCTCATCTGGGCTGCAGAGGAACTGAGAGTGGGAGGGGAAAGATCCAGTTGTCATGATCCACGTAGGTATCAACGATATAGGTAGAACGAGGTTAGAGGTTCTGCTGAGGGAATATGAGCAGCTAGGGGCTAAATTAAAAAGCAGAACCAAAAAGGCAATAATCTCTGGATTACTACCTGAGCCACGAGCAAATTGGCAAAGGGTCAATAAGATTAAAGAGGTAAATGCGTGGCTCAAAGATTGGTGTGGGAGAAATGGGTTTGAATTCATGACACATTGGCAGCAATATTGGGAAGGAGGGACCTGTTCTGAAGGGACGGGCTCCACCTGAATCATGCTGGGACCAGAGTCCTGGTGAATCGCATAACTAGGGCTGTAGATAGGGCTTTAAACTAAATAGTGGGGGAGAAGATTCAGTTGCATGGAAAAACAGGAAGTTAAAGGAGAAGGTAGGAGTGCAGGTTAGTGGTGAGGCTGATTGTTACCAGAAAATAAAAGGAAGGGACAGAATGTGTGAACATCATATTGCACCAAGGAATCGTACAAGAGTAGGGAAATTTAATAATAGAACAAACTTAAAGGCTTTGTATCTGAATGCACGAAGCATTCGGAATAAAATAAATGAGTTAACAGTGCAAATGGAGACAAATGGGTATGATTTAGTGGCGATTACTGAGACGTGGTTGCAGGGAAACCAGGTTTGGGAATTGAATATCCAAGGGTACTCAGTATTTCGGAAGGATAGACAGGAAGGAAAAGGAGGTGGTGTAGCTTTGTTAGTGAAGGAAGAGATCAGTGCTGCAGTGAGAAACGATATAGGCACTGGAAATCGAGGCGTAGAATCAGTCTGAGTAGAAATAAACAGCAAGGGAAAGAAGTCACTGGTGGGAGTAATCTATAGGTCCCCAAATAGTAGTTCCGCAGTGGGGCACAGTATAAACCAGGAAATACTGGGGGCTTGTAAAGAAAGGTACGGCAACAGTCATGGGTGATTTTAATATGCATATAGACTGGATTAGTCAAATTGGCAAGGGTAGCCTCGAGGGAGAGTTCATTGAATGTATTAGAGATTGTTTTTTGGATCCCCATTATCCACTTTGCTTGTTACAGCTTCGAAGAACTCTAGCAAATTAGTCAAACATGATTTACCCTTCGTAAAATCATGCTGACTCTGATGGATTGCGTTTTGACTTTCTAAATGTCCTGTTATTACTTCCTTAATAATGGATTCTAACAATTTCCCAATGACAGATGTTAAACTAACTGGTCTATAGTTTCCTACTTTCTGCCTCCATCCCTTTTTGAATAAGGGCATTACATTAGCTTTTTTCCAATCCACTGGAACCTTTCCTGTATCCAGAGAATTTTGGAATACTATAACCAATGGATCCACTATCTCCACAGCCACTTCCTTTAAGACCCTAGGATGTAGGCCATCAGGCCCTGGGGACTTGTCTGCCTTCAACACCAATAGTTTTCTCAGTACTTTTTCCCTAGTGATGATGATTGTTCGAAGTTCCTAAATGCATGTTATCTTTCAATCTCTTTTTTTTGTGCGTGTGTCTGTACGCGTGTGAGAGTGGCTGAAGTTGCGTACATTTTCGGTTGTTGTATAATAAACATTTTTCTTTTAAATTTCCAAGAAAACCTGTTATTTGTCTGTTTGTTGACCATTGAAATGCTCAGGGGATAGTCAAGAGGTGAGAAAGGAGAAACGATCCCAATCATCTCCCACCTGTCTATAACAATATTTTTTGCACCCTGCTTCAGTGCTTCTATATCCTTTTTGTAATATGGAGACCAGAACTGTGCACAGTAATCTTAAGTACAGTCTAACCAGAGTTCTAAATGTCTAACATAACTTCTCTTCTGGAGGAATAGAATTCAAAAGCAATGAACCCCTGTGCTTTTTGCATTTCTTTATGGTTTAGTTAATCACTGTTGCTACATTCAGTGATTTGTGAATCTGTACCCCATGATCCTTTTGTGCCTCTACCCCATTTAGACTATAAAATTTAATTTCCCTTTTGATAGTTCCATTTCCTTTTTTTGTTAAGGCATTGCTGGATCTAGGCCTGGGGAATGAATTGGGTCAAGTGGAGAATGTCTCAGAGGGAGAGCATCTTGGGAATAGTGACGATGGTGTCATAAGGTTTACATTAGATATGGAGAAGGACAAGGAACAATCCAGAATAAAAAAAAACGTATTTAGAGGGCTAATTTCAGCAAATTGAACGAGGATCAAACTTGGGAAAAGTGATCAGTTTGAATGTAAAAAGTACAGAAGAGAAGCGAAAAGGAAATGAGGAACAAAGAGACAGAGATTGGCGGCTAACATAGAGGGGAATTTAAAGGTTATCTATAGACATATTAACAGTAAAAGGTTGTCCAAATGATTTGTTGGGGGCAATTCATGTTGACTAACTTGATTGAGTTTTTTGATGACGTAACAGAGGATGGATGAGAGCAATGCAGTTCATGTGTATATGGACTTTGAAACGATTTTTGACACGGATGGGCTTGTTACAGAATGGGCTTGTTAGCAAAATTGAAGCCCATGGGATAAAAGGAGCAGTAGCATCATGGATACAAAATTGGCTAAGGGACAGAATAACAGAGTGTTGTGGTGATTGGCTGTTTTTCAGACTGGAGGGAGTTATGCAGTGGTGTTACCTAGTGTTCAGTACAAGGACCACTGCTGTTATTAAGTATTAATGATTTGGATCTGGGGATACAGAGCACAATTTTGAAATTTGCAGATGATGTGAAACTTGGAAGTGGTAGTGTACAGTGAGGAAGGTATTAACTGACTTCAAGATGATATAGACAAGCTAGTGGAATGGGTGGACACATGGCAGATGAAATTCGGCACAGAAATTTGTGAGGTGATACATTTTGATAGGAAGAAGGGGGAACAATACAAGCTAAATGGTACAATTTTAAAGGGGTTACAAGAACAGAGAAATCTGGAGATGATTGGGCACAAATCTTTGAAGGTGGCAGGACAGGTTACCAAAATTAATAAAGCATATGGGTTCCTAGGCTTTATAAATAGTTGTATAGAGTACAAAAGCCAACAAGCTATGCTAAACTGCTACAAAACACGAGTTCAGCCCCAGCTGGTGTATTGTGCCAATTCTGGCCACCACACTTAGGAAGGATGTGAAAACTTTGGAGAGGGTTTCGAAATGTATTGTAATTGTTCCAGGGATGAGGCAGACAATTATTTGGAGAGACTGGAGGAGCTGGGGTTGTTCTCCTTCCAGCAGAGAAGGTTGAGCAGAGATTTGATATAGGTGTTTACATATGGACAGACGAACTAGGAGCAGGAGTAGGCCACTTGGCCCCTTGAGCCTGCTCTGCCAATCAACAAGATCATGCTGATCTGATTGTAACTTCAATTCCACATTCCCGCCTACCTCGATAATCTTTCAACCTCTTGCTTATCAAGAATCTATCGACCTCTGCCTTAAAAATATTCAAAGACTCTGCTTTCACTGCCTTTTGAGGAAGAGTGTTCCAAAGACTCACTACCCTCTGAGAAAAAAATTTCTGCTCATCTCTGTCTTAAATGGGCTACCCCTTATTTTTAAACAGTGACCCCCAGTTCTAAATTCTCCCACAAGAGGAAATATCCTTTCCACATCCACTCTGTCAAGATCCCTCAGGATCTTATATGTTTCAATCAAATCGCCTCTTAGTCTTCTAAACTCCAGTGGATACAAGCCTAGCCTGCCCAATCTTTCCTCATGAGATAACCTGCCCATTCCAGGTATTAGTCTTGTAAACCTTCTCTGAATTGCTTCCAACGTGTTTACATTCCTTCCTTAAATAAGGAGACCTATACTGTACAGAGTATTCCGGATGTGGTCTCACCAATGCCCTGTATCACTGAAGACCTCCCTACTTTTGTATTCAATTCCCCTCGCAATGAACAATAACTTACGATTAGCTTTCCTAATTACTTGCTGTACCTGCATACTAACTTTTTGCGATTCATGCACTAGGACATGAAAAGTTTAGATAAAATAAATAATGAAAAACTGTTTCCAATCGCTGATGGGTCGATAACCAGCAGGCACAGATTTAATGTGATTGGCAAAAGAACCAGAGGCGACAAAGGGAAATTTATTTGGGCGCAATGAGTGGAATGCATTGCCTGATAGGTTGGTTGAAACAGATTCAATAGTAACTTTCAAAAAGGAATTAGGTAACTACTTGAAGGAGAAAGGAGACCTTAAGATTAGAGTGGGGGAGAAAAGTGGGTTTAAAAAGGTTAATTTTCTCTGTAGGAGAGCTAGTAGCTGTACCATTATTCTCTAATGTAGTGAATCATAAAACCAACTTCAGTTAAGGATAAAGGAAAATTGTGCGATGTACTTTTAAAATCTGAGTTAATGTTTTCCTCAGCATTTTAATAAAGCATTATGATGGGCATGTGAAATCGTCCAAACTTGGGGTGGAGCCTGAAACAGCATTTTGAATAAACCTGGTGATGGCACTGGGTATCCTGGATAATTTTGCAGAACTACTCCTTGACATTTTTACTCCCTCATTTTATTTCCATGACACTGTTTTTTTCTTTAAATACCTTCAGTTATTGGTTGAACTGAAGGCTGAAGCATTTGCAACCATCTGCACCAGAAATGCTGAATGGATGATCCATCTCAGCCTCCTCTTGAAGAGCCCACCATCACAGAAGCCAATCTTCAGCCAATTTGATTCACTCCATGTAATATCAAGAAATGGCTGAATGCACTGGATACATCAAAGGCTATGGGCCCCACAACATCCCGGCTCTAGTACTGAAGAGTTGTTTTTCCAGAACTAGCTGCACCTCTAGACAAACTCTTCTAGTACCGCTACAACACTGGCATCTAACTGATAAAGTGGACAATTGTCCAGGTATGTGCTGTCCACAAAAAGCAGGACAAATCCAGGCTGGCCAATTACTGCCCCATCTGTTTACTCTCAATCACGTCAAAGTGAAGATAGATGATGATATCGAGTGGCACTTACTCGTCAATAAATTGTTCACTGATCCTCAGTTTGGGTTTGACCAGGATCACTTAGCTCCAGAACTCACTACAGCCTTGGCCCAAAAATGGACAAAGGAGCTGAATTCCAGAGCTGAGGTGAGAATGACAGCCCTTGACGTCAAGGCAGTATTTGACTGAGTGTGGCATCAAGTAGCCCTTGTAAAATTTAAGTCACTGGGCACTAGAAACAAACTTCTCACTGGCTGGAGTCATACTTAGCACTAAGGAAGATAGTTGTGGGAGGCCAATCATCTCGGCCTCAGGACATCACTGAAGGAGTTCCTCAGGGCAGTGTCTGAGGCCCAACCATCTTCAGCTGCTCCATCATAAGGTCAGAAGTGGAGATGCTTGCTGATGATTGCACAGTGTTCAGTACCATTCACAAATCCGCAGATGATGAAGCAGACCATGCCCACATGCAGCAAGACCTGGACCACATTCAGGCTTGGGCTGATAAGTGGCAAGTAACATTGATGTCTGACACGTCCCAGGCAATGACCATCTCCAACTGTCATTTGATGGCATTAACATTGCCAAATCACCCATCATCAACATCCTGGGGGGGGGTCACCATTGACCAGGAACATAACTGGAGCAGCCACATGAGCAGGTCAGAGGCCGGGTACTCTGCGGCGAGTGACTCACTTCCTGACTCCCCAAAGCCTTTCCAACATTGACAAGGCACGTCAGGAGTGTGATGGAATACTCTCCACTTACCTGGATTTGTGCAGCTCCAAAGACCCAAGAAGCACGAAACCATGCAAAGCATCACATCCTCCATGACCAGTGCACGGGTGGGGGGGCTTCCGTGTGTACTGTCTACAAGATGCACTGCAACAACTCACCAAGGCTTCTTTGACAGCACCTCCCAAACCCGTGACCTTTACTACCTAGAAGGACAAGGGCATCAGGAACGTGGAAACGCTGCCACTTGCATGTTCACCTCCAAGTCCGGCACCAACCTGACTTGGAAATATATCACTGTTCCTTCACCGTCACTGGGTCAAAATCCTGGGACTACCTACCAACACATATGGAATGCAGCAGGCCAAGAAGGTGGCTCATCACCACCTTCCCCAGCGATGCCCACATCCCATGAACAGCAACAGATTGCTATTTTGGAGCTTTGCACATAGTCATAGAGAGATACAGCACTGAAACAGGCCCTTTGGCCCACTGAGTCTGTGCTGACCAACAGCCACCCATTTATATTAATCTTGCATTAATCCCATATTCCCTACCACCTACCTACACTAGGGGCAATTTACAATGGCCAATTTACTTAACCTGCAAGTCTTTGGCTGTGGGAGGAAATCGGAGCACCCGGTGGAAACCCATGTGGTCACAGGGAGAACTTTCAAACTCCGCACAGGCAGTACCCAGAACTGAACCCGGGTCGCTGGAGCTGTGAGGCTGCGGTGCTAACCACTGTGCCACCATGCTTATATATAATATCTCCTTTCTCCTCTGAAGCATCTTGCTCCTCTTCCCATTAGTCAGGTCAAGCTTTGGCTTTGAATTTACACAGCAACTTTAGGATAATTAGGAAATCTATTTGCGCTGACACTGAAGTTACAGTATAAGTGTGCCCTTTAATGAAATGTTTCAGTTCTCTACATTTTGGCTGTTACTGTTGCTAAGACACTACTGGTATCATTTACACAGTGCAGTTATGCTGCCAGTTGCACAAGTGTGTAGAGGGATTCTTGGAATTGTGTAATATGTGTACATCTTGTTAGTTTTCTGCTAACTTTGAAAACTGATGGGACCGTTGGCTTGTTTCAGTTGGTGTACATATAGTAGCTGTAGCAGAAACTGGCCACATATTTTAATGTAAATCACAGGGAGGTTTCACACCACCTGCAGCACAAAGCTGATATACGGCAACCCTGTGTTTACTTTAACGTTGGGATGGCACCAAAACACGAGAAATTCATTACAACAGTGCCATAAGTTTATTTTTTGCAGGTGATGATTTTTTAATCATTTTAAAAACAAAAATATGGAAAGTGACATTTGGAATTTCAATCGGCCAAACTATCACTTTCTCAAATTACTTTTCTCACTGCAACAGTATTTCTTATTCACCTCCCTTGCTGTAGTTCACAAAAACACTATACCCTTGAAGGACTCAATTCACAGAGACACTGTAAGCCATACAACTGTGCACCCTGTCACTGCTCATCCAACCCTCAAGTTCAAAATGGCACCCATCTCTCCACCCCAGTTCAAGCTGTTCTAAGTGCTGTTCTTTTGCCCCAAACTCAGATTGGCATATTTCTTCCCTTCCCATCCCTGCCCCCTCAGTTCAAACTGACATTGATTCTTCCTCCCCATCCTGCTTCATTCTTCTCGCTCCCTCCCCCCTCCACTCTATGGTGGCATTCCCCTTTTGCCACATCTTCGTTTCATGTTGGCACTCTTTTTTCCCCCCCCCCCCAACAGACAGGCTTCCTGTTTGTCATCGGTGGCAGTGGGCTCCTGCCAGAAAATACTTGCATGCAGAGGTCAACTGAGGACCGGATCAGGTTATGTGCAGATGCCGGGGTCATTGATGGGCCTCATTGTCAGAAGGCCTGCCATCGCTCACTGTCTATACACTCACACATTGAAAAATAGCCACCAGGGCGAGATATTAGAAGGCTGCTGTCACCCATGGAAGTTTACTAAGAGTCTGTCTTAAGGTATAGAAGAGAGAAACTGAGGTGGGAATGGGTTTGATTCTGGTGGCTGCTACAACCATCATAGATGAAATCTTTTCTGACTCTGAATTTTCTAAGTTATAATAATTGAAGGTATTTTGCAAATATAAAAATTCAAGTTGGAATTTCAATCTTTCTGGCAAATATTTATCTCAACAAACATTGCTAAAAAAATGATTATCTGGTGATGTATCTCATTGCTGTTTGAGGAACCTTGTTGTGTGCAAATTGGCTGCCTGTGTTTTCCAATGCTACTACAGGGACTATACTTCAAAACTACTTAATTGACTGTAAAGCTCTTTGGGACGTCCTGAGGTCAAGTTCTTTTCCTTTCTTTATAAGTTGGCAGTCATTACACTTTTGGCATTGTTGGTGCTTTTAGATTGACCTTCTATAAGTGAACTGATTTGAAGTTTAGGATTTAGCAGAGACTGCTATTGAATTGATACAGAAGCTGTTAGTATGGGTTATTGGTTCCAGAAAGCTAGCTTTATTTGTTACATACTATACAACAATTGGTCTTGTGACATTCTGCACAGATGTCATGTTGCTTGCTTAAATGCATCACTTCATGAATGTGACAATTATCATCCATTCTTGCTGCTCTTTATCAAAATTGTAATTGATTCATGGCTGAAATGTGCATTTATAAGCAGCGTAGTTTAGAAGACCGCCATCATTAACAACGAGCTCAGTAGACTCAATGTGGACATTGCAGCACTTCAGGAGACTCGCCTCCCCGCGAGTGGCTCTCTAGCAGAGCAAGACTACACCTTCTTCTGGCAGGGCAGGGATCCTGAAGAACCAAGACAGCATGGAGTGGGCTTCGCCATCAGAAACTCCTTGCTCAGCATGATAGAGCATCCCTCAAATGGCTCGGAACGCATACTGTCCATCCGACTGCTCACCACCTCTGGTCCAGTACACCTACTCAGCATCTATGCTCCAACACTCTGTTCCGCACCTGAAGCTAAAGACCAGTTCTATGAACAACTCCATAACATCCCCAACACCGAACACCTATTCCTGCTGGGGGACTTTAATGCCAGGGTTGGGGCCGACCATGACTCATGGCCCTCCTGCCTTGGGCGCTATGGTGTTGGAAGGATGAATGAGAACGGGCAGAGACTGCTTGAGTTGTGTACCTATCATAACCTCTGCATCACCAACTCGTTCTTTCACACTAAACCCTGTCACCAGGTTTCATGGAGGCACCCAAGATCACGTCGTTGGCACCAGCTAGACCTCATTGTCACAAGGCGAGCCGCCTTAAACAGTGTTCAAATCACACGCAGCTTCCACAGTGCGGACTGCGACACCGACCACTCCCTGGTGTGCACCAAGGTTAGACTCAGACCAAAGAAGTTGCATCATTCCAAGCAGAAGGGCCACCCGCGCATCAACACGAGCAGAATTTCTCACCCACAGCTGTTACAAAAATTTCTAAATTCACTTGTAACAGCCCTTCAAAACACTCCCACAGGGGATGCTGAGACCAAGTGGGCCCACATCAGAGACGCCATCTATGAGTCAGCTTTGACCACCTACGGCAAAAGTGCGAAGAGAAATGCAGACTGGTTTCAATCTCATAATGAAGAGCTGGAACCTGTCATAGCCGCTAAGCGCATTGCACTTTTGAACTACAAGAAAGCCCCCAGCGATTTAACATCCGCAGCACTTAAAGCAGCCAGAAGTACTGCACAAAGAACAGCTAGGCGTTGCGCAAACGACTACTGGCAACACCTATGCAGTCATATTCAGCTGGCCTCAGACACCGGAAACATCAGAGGAATGTATGATGGCATGAAGAGAGCTCTTGGGCCAACCATCAAGAAGATCACCCCCCTCAAATCTAAATCGGGGGACATAATCACTGACCAACGCAAACAGATGGACCGCTGGGTTGAGCACTACCTAGAACTGTACTCCAGGGAGAATGCTGTCACTGAGACTGCCCTCAATGCAGCCCAGCCTCTACCAGTCATGGATGAGCTGGACATACAGCCAACCAAATCGGAACTCAGTGATGCCATTGATTCCCTAGCCAGCGGAAAAGCCCCTGGGAAGGACAGCATTACCCCTGAAATAATCAAGAGTGCCAAGCCTGCTATACTCTCAGCACTACATGAACTGCTATGCCTGTGCTGGGACGAGGGAGCAGTACCCCAGGACATGCGCGATGCCAACATCATCACCCTCTGTAAAAACAAAGGTGACCGCGGTGACTGCAACAACTACCGTGGAATCTCCCTGCTCAGCATAGTGGGGAAAGTCTTTGCTCGAGTCGCTCTGAACAACCTCCAGAAGCTGGCCGAGCGCATCTACCCTGAGGCACAGTGTGGCTTTCGTGCAGAGAGATCGACTATTGACATGCTGTTCTCCCTTCGTCAGATACAGGAGAAATGCCGTGAACAGCAGATGCCCCTCTACATTGCTTTCATTGATCTCACCAAAGCCTTTGACCTCGTCAGCAGACGTGGTCTCTTCAGACTACTAGAAAAGATCGGATGTCCACCAAAGCTACTAAGTATCATCACCTCATTCCATGACAATATGAAAGGCACAATTCAACATGGTGGCTCCTCATCAGAGCCCTTTCCTATCCTGAGTGGTGTGAAACAGGGCTGTGTTCTCGCACCCACACTTTTTGGGATTTTCTTCTCCCTGCTGCTTTCACATGCGTTCAAATCCTCTGAAGAAGGAATTTTCCTCCACACAAGATCAGGGGGCAGGTTGTTCAACCTTGCCCGTCTAAGAGCGAAGTCCAAAGTACGGAAAGTCCTCATCAGAGAACTCCTCTTTGCTGACGATGCTGCTTTAACATCTCACACTGAAGAATGCCTGCAGAGTCTCATCGACAGGTTTGCGTCTGCCTGCAATGAATTTGGCCTAACCATCAGCCTCAAGAAAACGAACATCATGGGGCAGGATGTCAGAAATGCTCCATCCATCAATATTGGCGACCACGCTCTGGAAGTGGTTCAAGAGTTCACCTACCTAGGCTCAACTATCACCAGTAACCTGTCTCTAGATGCAGAAATCAACAAGCGCATGGGTAAGGCTTCCACTGCTATGTTCAGACTGGCCAAGAGAGTGTGGGAAAATGGCGCACTGACACGGAACACAAAAGTCCGAGTGTATCAGGCCTGTGTCCTCAGTACCTTGCTCTACGGCAGCGAGGCCTGGACAACGTATGCCAGCCAAGAGCGACGTCTCAATTCATTCCATCTTCGCTGCCTTCGGAGAATACTTGGCATCAGGTGGCAGGACTATATCTCCAACACAGAAGTCCTTGAAGCGGCCAACACCCCCAGCTTATACACACTACTGAGTCAGCGGCGCTTGAGATGGCTTGGCCATGTGAGCCGCATGGAAGATGGCAGGATCCCCAAAGACACATTGTACAGCGAGCTCGCCACTGGTATCAGACCCACCGGCCGTCCATGTCTCCGTTATAAAGACATCTGCAAACGCGACATGAAATCGTGTGACATTGATCACAAGTCGTGGGAGTCAGTTGCCAGCATTCGCCAGAGCTGGCGGGCAGCCATAAAGACAGGGCTAAATTGTGGCGAGTCGAAGAGACTTAGTAGTTGGCAGGAAAAAAGACAGAGGCGCAAGGGGAGAGCCAACTGTGCAACAGCCCCAACAAACACATTTCTCTGCAGCACCTGTGGAAGAGCCTGTTACTCCAGAATTGGCCTTTATAGCCACTCCAGGCGCTGCTTCACAAACCACTGACCACCTCCAGGCGCGTATCCATTGTCTCTCGAGATAAGGAGGCCCAAAAGAAGTTTAGATCTGACAGTGATCCTAATCCAAATCACATCTCAGTGGGCAGCATAAATATCTTGGGATATTGGGCACTGACGTCTGTATCACAGTGACGTCGTTCTGAACTCTGGTGATCTCTGCCTAGCTCTGTGTCTCTTCATTAATGCTTTTTGCTTCTGCATTGTGGCTAATATTCCATTCCTCTAATGTATTTTAAATGTGCGTGTTGCTTTGGTGGGTGATTCATCCTGCAACTTTGAGGTGGCATAATTTTGAGTATTACGGTTTTCCTAATTTATCCAGTGGTTGAGACAGTTGAATTCTGCTGTTATTTTGACAGTCTTAATATTTATGAACTGTGACATTACATTATGTATGCAATATGGGATACCTAACAAAGGAGTATGAATCTTGTATTTCACTTTGTTTCTTTACTAGAACTAGAAACATGAGTTGAATCTCAGCACAAGTGTATGACTGGATAGAATTTCAGTGCTTTTCAGTCATATGTACTTGGTGATACAGCAAACAAGTTTGTTGCAACAAAATCCACTATCATTGCCATTTAGTTCTTTCTCTCCATCTTTAACTTTTCATTCAAACTCATGTTAATTCTGTTCTTAAAAAAAAATATTTCGGCATGTGTTGGTTTCAACAAAGATTATTTTGGGATATCATAGCTATTAAATAATTAGATGGGCCAGATTTTGTTGCGGACAGCAAATGACACCAGTTGTTTGTTAGACTTGCTCTTGCCCATAAATGTTCTGTGGCGTTTTGCACGAAATTGCTGTCAGTGGGACATCCAATTTGGGACCTGCGTGGAAAGGGCCATCAACTGTGTGTTTCCTTAACCAAAAAGGTTGAAGAATTGCTGATGAGCAGTGCGGAGTCTGAACCCGAAAGTGTGGGCAGGCTTTTTAGCATCTGATTGAAGAGAGTTTTTAAAATTTGTTCGGGGGATTGGCCAACATTGTTTGCCCATCCCTAATTGCCTGAGAGAAGGTGGTGGTGAGCTGCCTTCTTGAGCTGCTGCAGTCCTTGGGGTTTAGGTACACCCACAGTGCTGTTAGGAAGATATTGTGGAAGTGGGCAGCCATGAAAATTAGCACTGCCGGCTGTTGTGTTGGTTTGACGTCGCTGCTCTGACCACTGGAGATTTTGTTCAGGAGGGTGGGACCTGTAAAAACTGCCCCATTCAGATAATAGGCCACTTGATCTTGTTAATAAGCGTGTTGTCAGCTCTTCGAGGGCCAGTTTGAAATTTAGGCAAGGTTGCTTGATGGATCAGGAGCAGTTCAGGTGGAAGGAGGTGGCAACCAGCCGGGAGCCATTCATGGCCGCTCCATACAATTAGTTGGTCCCATAAAAGGGTACATAGCGGAGATGTGCACTTGGTCATTAGCACACAGGTACCATCAGGTAAGCAGAGTTAGCGGAGCAGGTGGTCATTGTGCACTTGGGCAGTGGAGGAGGTAGTGACCCTCCTGGGATTGTGGGGGTGCGCAGTAAGCATTGGGAGTCCAGCTGACTGCAAGCAAGGCAACAGCTGGACATGGGATTAAGGTACTCGAAGATAGGGTTAAATAACAATGAGGATCAGCATCCTTAGGAGCAGATGCAGAGCCCTGGGCATGAGGAAGGCAGAGGAGAGGAGCGAGAGGTGAGAAGGCAGTGGAGGCTATTCCTTCAGTATTTAATGTGTTGCCAAAGAAGCACATGTCAGAATTAATGCAGCAGGAGACTGCCTTTCTAAGCAGATGGTATGAGATTTCTGTTCAGAAAGACCTCAGACCTTGCAGTACTGCTTGCCATGTCCTGCCAGTAGCTGTGAAAGTTGTCTTTGAATGTCATTGCCTCTGGCTTCTTTCAAGGATCACCACTGGACCTTGGTGATGCTTCGCAAGCAGCAGCACACTATTGCATCTCACAGGTCATTGATGCCCTATTTGAGAGAGCTGAGTGGTACTTACAATTTCAAACAGATAGGGCCTCGGAAGCACAAAGGGCACTGGGATTTGCCTCATCGCTGGATTCCTGCAGGTGCAGGGCATCATCAATTGCACCCATGTGGCAATCATAGTGCCGATTGAGCGGCCAGGGAGGTTCATCAACAGGAAGGGCTTACACAACGTATAGCTGATGTGTGACCGCAACAAAATCTTGATGCACCTGTCCACTCACTATCCTGTCAGCTGCCATGACGCCTTCATCCTTCGGCTGTCCAGGGTGCAGATGCTCTTCATGCCGCCACCTGAATGGTGTGGTTGCATTCTAGAAGACCAGGGATAAATCTTGCAGAGTTGGCTGCTCACTCCTTTATGTCAGAGATGGAGCCACAGAGTTGCAACAACCAAAGCCATCTGCTCATGTGGACCACCATCAAACAGGCCATTGGGCTTCTGAAGATGCGGTTCTGGTGCCTGGGCAGGTTGGGTGGCACCCTGCAGTATACTCCTGCAAGGGTCTGGCACACTAATGATCTGCTGTGCTGTCCTTAACATGGCTCTCCAGAGAAGAGTGAACCTTGGAGTGAGTGAGGTGCTACAATGACTCAGCTCATCAGAAGAGGAAGATGTGGAACTGAACGCTGCACAGGCTGCAGGGAAGTGGCTGGAGCAGACTCCAGCATCAAAGCTCTCATCAGGCTGGCGTCAACATCAGGGAACATCTGATCCAGGCATCTTTCACCCGAGTGCTTCTTACCTGCAGGACTGCATTGTCTGGAACTCATTTTGATCTGCCTGTGAGAGCAGTTCCATTGAAGACACAGCCTTGATTAGGTTCACTCGCAGGGGCGCTCATCTGTCCGGCGGTCTCACCATTTCTTCCCTTCATCCCTCTTCCAGTTTTGCTATTAAAGAATGGAAGCTCACACATCTGGGGTCATGTGTCAATGTTTACAGTATTAGCAAAAAGTTACAAAGTGCACTTTAACAAGTGAAATAAACACCAGTGAACTGACATGGTAGCTTCTGCTTTTGTCCACTTCTATGTGGAGGCAGAGGCAGCCTGCTCGGTGTGTCTGCCTGCAGCCGAGATGTCCGTGGTGGTCATCCTCATTGTGGAAGTGCCAGTAGGAACAGCACTAGAGGATGCTACACCAGCATTGATGCAAGGCTCCATCACATGGGCCTGCTGCATTGATTCTCCCTCGGTCAGAGGGGGCCAAGGAGGCTGGTGATAACGTGCCATGAGGGATGGCACCCTCACCCTTGTTGGTGACTGCCTCAGCCCTTGGATGGCACTCTGGATGACTGGAGGAGATCAGCTGAGGTGCAACTGGCATCCACTCCATGCATCTCTGCCATCAGCACCACTGATGGGTCCACACGAGAGAGCGTGGCATGGATTCTGTGCATGTCAGTGTGCTGTTCCTTCATCCATTCAGAGTGTTGCCACATATGGCTCACCATGAGGTTGGCCACACTCTCAATGGAGGAGTTCATGGGTTCAAAGCCCTGAGTCATGGTGATGTGCATGAGCTGAATGGACTCCTCCATTCTCAGTCCATGACTCTGCACTGCCTCAGGGAACTTCAACGTGTGCATACATCTCTCGCTGCTGGTCACATTGCTGAACCTCCTTTGTGACTCCCGAGCCCCTGTATCTGGGCTCAGCTAAGCATAGCTGTGTCTGTCCCCCATCCTCAGAGATTTTCCTATAGTTGCATATGTCTGTCTCACCCCCTCCTGCTAGGTAGTGCTGTGCTCTTCACCTAGTGCCACCCTATCTAATTCTGCATGTGGACCCACCGTTGAGCGTGTATCTGTGCTGGTGATGGTGCGCATGTAGGATGCTGGGTCTGCTGTTTCGGCTGCTTGAGTGTAAAGGCCTGCTCAAGTTGGGAAAAAGAACCCAACCCAAACCACAGCAGACCCAAGCTGGACGTGGCCCGAGTATCTCCAGTTTTGCCCAGAGTCCGACCCCAACCCAACCATCCCTTTACTTACCTTCCTGACACCGAACCTGCAGCGCATGTGTGATGACGTCATAGTGATGCCACTCGTTCACTGCACAGACTCCGTTTCGTCCTGGACTTCCAGCTCAGTTAAGTTTTTTTTGTTTTATAATTTCAGTACTTACCAGCAGAGCACTTAACGTGCATGTCCGACCCAGCCTGACCTGGACTCGCCCGACCTGACCCGAGCCCGGAAGATGGGCCTGACCCGACCCAAACCCGACGCTTCATCAGGTCCCTTCAGGTCGGGTAGCAGACCTTTACTGTGGGGCGGCACAGTGGTTAGCACTGCAGCCTCACAGCTCCAGGGACCCGGGTTCGATTCTGGGTACTGCCTGTGCGGAGTTTGCAAGTTCTCCTTGCGTCTGCGTGGGTTTCCTCCCACATGCCAAAGACTTGCAGGTTGATAGGTTAATTGGCCATTATAAGTTGCCCCTAGTATAGGTAGGTGGTAGGGAAATATAGGGACAGGTGGGGATGTTTGGTAGGAATATGGGATTAGTGTAGGATTAGTATAAATGGGTGGTTGGTGGTTGGCACAGACTCAGTGGGCCAAAGGGCCTGTTTCAGTGCTGTATCTCTAAACTAAACTAGAGGGGCACCCGGTGATGATGCTGTAGTTTAGTGCGCTTCCTCCATGACTGACCCTGTGGGAGACACAAGGCAATCATGAGAACCTGCCTGTGACAGCAAATGCCTCTGCAATGCTGAGGCTTCCCAATGAGATGAGTCTTTGGCATGTTGTTTGATGGGGAGGAGTGCCCTTCCCCTCCCATCCAGATATATCAATATCTTTTCCAATCTCTCCATTGCCCACTTGATCCTGTGGGGGCCACCCTGGCGTTTTCCATCACTGCCTTCTGCAATCTGGGGCACTCCTCCTGTGTGAGCCCTCTCCTGCAAGTTATGTGCCCTCTTCTGCAATGACAAAAAAAAGTTAAGACACTGCAGGCCTCTTTGACCAATGCTAGTGGCTCATTTAATGAGCAAGCTGCATGCATCAGTGCTGCCAGGTCCTCAAATAATGTTAAGGCTCTGAGCCTTACTGACTGGTCTTTGATCACAGAATAATAGTGCAGAAGAGGCCCTTCGGCCCATCGAGTCTGCACCGATACATTAAAACACCTGACCTGTCTACCTAATCCCATTTGCCAGCACTTGGCCCATAGCCTTGAATGTTATGACGTGCCAAGTGCTCATCCAGGTACTTTTTAAAGGATGTGAGGCAACCCACCTCTACCACCCTCTCAGGCAGTGCATTCCAGACCGTCACCACCCTCTGGGTAAAAACGTTCTTCCTCAAATCCCCCTTAAACCTCCCACCTTAAACTTGTGACCCCTCGTAACTGACCCTTCAACTAAGGGGAACAACTGCTCCCTATCCACGCCCCTCATAATCTTGTACACCTCAATCAGGTCACCCCAGTCTTCTCTGCTCCAGTGAAAACAACCCAAGCCTCTCCAACCTCTCTTCATAGCTTAAATGTTCCATCTCAGGCAACATCCTGGTAAATTGCCTCTGCACCCCCTCCAATGCAATCACATCCTTCCTATAATGTGGCAACCAGAATTGCACACAGTACTCCAGCTGTGGCCTTACCAAAGTTCTGTACAACTCCAATATGACCTCCCTGCTTTTGTAATCTATGCATCGATTGATAAAGGCAAGTGTCCCATATGCCTTTTTCACCACCCTATTAACCTGCCCTTCTGCCTTCAGAGATCTATGGACAAACACGCCAAGGTCCCTTTGTTCCTCGGAACTTCCTAGTGACAGGCCATTCATTGAATACTTCCATGTCACATTACTCCTTCCAAAGTGCATCACCTCACTTTTCAGCAGTAAATTCCAACTGCCACTTTTCTGCCCATTTGACCATCCCGTCTATATCTTCCTGAAATCTAAGACACTCCACCTCACTGTTAACCACTCGGCCAATCTTTGTCTCATCTGCGAACTTACTGATCCTACCCCCCACAGTCATCTATGCCGTTTATATAAAATGACAAACAATAGGGGACCCAGCACAGATCCCTGTGGTACGCCACTGGACACTGGCTTCCAGTCACTAAAACAGCCGTCTGTCATCACTGTCTCCTACAGCTAAGCCAATTTTGAATCCACCTTATCAAGTTACTTTGTATCCCATGTGCATTTGCTTTCTTGATAAGTCTCCCATGTGGGACCTTGTCAAAGGCTTTGCTGAAATCCATGTAAACTACATCAACTACACTACCCTCATCTACACACCTGGTCACATGCTCAAAAAACTCAGTCAAATTTGTGAGGCATGGTCTCCCTCTGACAAAGCTATGCTGACTATTCCTAATCAAATTTTGCCTCTCCAAGTGGTGGTAGATTCTCTCCTTCAGAATTTTCTCTAATAGTTTCCCGACCACTGACGAGAGACTCACTGGTCTGTAGTTCCCTGGCTTATCTCTACAACCTTTCTTAAATAGTGGGACCGCATTAGCTGTTCTCCAGTCCTCTGGCACCTCCCCCGTGGCCAGAGGGGAATTAAAAATTAGGGTCAGAGCCCCTGCAGTCTCCACCCTCGCCTCCCACAGCATCCTGAGACACAAATCATCCGGACCTGGAGATTTTTCTACTTTTAAGCCTTCCAAAACGTTCAATACCTTGTCACTCCCTATGACAATTTGCTCAAGAACCTCAGTCTCTCTGAAATCCATATCTATATCCTCATTCTCTTGGGTGAAGACAGATGTGAAGTATTTGTTCAACACTCTACCAATGTCCTCTGGCTCCACCCACAAATTTCCCCCATGGTCCCCAATGGGTCCTACTCTTTCCCTGGTTATCCTCTTCCCATTAATATACTTATGGAATATCTTGGGAATTTCCCTACTTTTAACAGCCAGAGCTTTCTCATATCCCCTCTTTGCTCTCCCAATTGCTTTCTTAAGCTCCATCCTACACTTTCTGTACTCCACTAATGCTTCCGTTGATTTGCTCTCCTTGAATTGGCTAAAAGCCTCTTTTCCTTTTCATCGTACCCTGAATGTTTCTGGTCATCCATGGTTCTCTGGACTTGTTGCTCCTACCTATTACCCTAGAGGTAACATGTTGGGCCTGTACCCTCCCCATTTCCTTTTTGAATGCCCCCCACTGCTCTTCTGTAGATTTCCCAATAAGTAACACTTTCCAGTCTAACTTGGCCAGATCCTGCCTTATTTTACTAAAATTTGCTCTCCCCCAATCCAAAACCTTTTTTTGCAACTTGTATGTTTCTTTCTCCATAACAAGCTTAAATTGTATTATGTTATGGTCACTATCACCAAAATGCACCCCCACCAGCACATCAACCTGTCCGGCTTCATTCCCCAGAATTAGGTCCGGCACTGCACCCTCCTTTGTTGGATCCTCTACATATTGAGCTAAAAAGTTCTCCTGTATACATTAAGAACTCCACTCCATCTAAGCCCTTAACGCGATGACTGTCCCAATTAATGTTGGGAAAGTTGAAATCGCCTCATATAATTACCCTATTATTTTTACACATCTCTGTAAATTGCACACATATTTGCTCCTCAATTTCCCACTGACAATCTGGGGGTTTATAAATAAACACTTAGCAATGTGGCTGTCCCTTTTTTATTCCTAAACTCTACCAATAAAGCTTCATTTGATGCCCCTCCAAGATATCATCTCTCCTTACTGCAGTAACTGATTCCTTAACTAATATTGAAACGCCCCCTCCTCTTGTACCCCATCCTCTGTCTTGCCTGAAGATTCTATATCTCGGGATATTGAGCTGCCAGTCCTGCCCCTCCCTCAACCATGTCTCCGTGATGGCTACTATATCACAATTCTATGTATCAATCCTTGCCCTTAACTCATCCGTTTTACCTGCAATACTCCTGGCATTAAAGTAGAGGCCTTCCATCCTGCTCTTACTCCCTTGAACCTTACTTCCGCTGTATTCCCTCTGACTGGTTTGCTTTCCTGTGCTTAGCTGTGTCCCTATTCTGCTTGGAGTCTGTGTCCCCTCCCCCTGCTAAATTCGTTTAAACTCCTCCCAACAGCACTAGCAAACCCACCAGCAAGGATGTTAGTCCCCCTCTGGTTCAGATGTAGACCGTCCCGCTTGTACAGGTCCCACCTGCCCCAGAAACAGTCCCAGTGGTCCAGGAATCTAAAACCCTCCCTCCTGCATCAACTCTCAAGCCACGCATTCGTCTGCGCTATTCTCCTATTTCTATACTCGCTAGCATGTGGCACTGGGAGCAATCCAGAGATTAGAACCAGAGAGGTCCTGCATTTTAGTCTACTGCCTAACTCCCTTAATTATTGATACCTCATCCCTCTTTCTACCTATGTCATTGGTACCAACATGTACCATGACCTCTGCCTTATCACCCTCCCCCTTCAGGATGCCCTGCAGTCGTTGAGTGACATCCCAGACCCTGGCAGCAGGGAGGCAACACACCATCCTGGAGTCATGTTGACAGCCACAGTAGCACCTATTTGTTCCCCTGACTATAGAATCCCCTATTACTATTGCTCTTCCTCTTTCCCCCTTCCTGTGCAGACAGGCTGCTTGCAGTGTCAGAAGCTTAGCTCTGTCCGCTCTCCCTGGAGGAACCAGCATCATCAGCCTCCAAAATGGAATACCGATTTGCAAGCAGGACCCCAGGGGACTCCTGAACTACCTGCCGGTTTCTCCTGGACTGTCTGGTGGTCACCCATTCCCTTCCTTCAAGTCCCTTCAGCTGCAGTGTGACCACCTCTCTATACATGCTATCCACAATGCTCTGAGACTCACAGATGCTCTACAGTGTTTTCAGCCATCGTTCCAGCTCTGAAACCCAAGCTTCCAAGAGCTGCAGCTGGACATTTCCTGCACACATGCTGGTCCCGGGGACTGGAAATGTTCCCAGATTCCCACATGCAGCAAGAGGAGCAAACCATGGCTTCAAGCTTTCCTGCCATGACTAAACCCTTTAAATTTAAAACTATGGAAGATTATAATTAAAAAAACAATTAAGTCTTGCTAAAACAATGACTTACAATTCAGTCCACTTTGAAAAATACCCACCATGACTTACTCACCAGTCAGCTGTGCTCTTTGGAAGCTCTCCATTCCCCTCACTCTGAGGACAGGGAGGAAATGAAAGGTACTCCCTCCTCACCAAACTTGCACTGCAACACTCTAGTGCAACCAAAGTCAGCACTGTCAGATGGCCCACTTTTATACTGACGCTGACTCTTGCCCCTGAAAACTGGTTTAAGCCAATTCTCTAATTAACAAGGTGCAGCTGCAAGCAGAGCCTGAGTGAACCCTGTTTAAAGCTGGTCTAAAACTCACCTTCTCCAACCCAAACAGCAACTGTTAAGTTAATCTGCTAAATAAAAGACAGATTAGATTTAAGATAAAATTAACCCTTAATTATCCTCAGTTACCAAACTTCCACTGTAGCACTCTAATGCAACCCAAGTCAGCACTCCAGTACACATTTCTACAATGTTCAGAAGCAGCATTCGCCCTCGGGCTGCTCAGCTGTTGTGTCTGTTGGAGGCCTGCAAAATGGGTGTCCCATTACACTCACCTTGCCAGAACAAAAGAAAGTCATTAAACCCCTTACTGCACTCCATCCAGTTCCTCCGCATAAATCTTTGCTGCTTGCAACTCCACCACCTCCAGCCAGTTCTGCTTTGTTTGGCTGGGTGGCCGCCTTCTGCCACCCTCTGGAAGCAAAAGCACTCTTTTTTTTTGAGAGACAATATGCCATAAAGGGTACAATTCTAAAGGGGATGCAGGAGCAGAGGGACATCGTTGTATATGTGCATAAGTCGTTGAAGGTGGCAGGACAGGTTGAGAGAGTGGTTAATAAAGCATACAGTATCCTGGGCTTTATTAATAGGGGCACAGAGTACAGAGCAAGGAAGTTATGTTGAACTTGTATCAGACACTGGTTCGGCCTCAGCTGGAGTACTGCGTCCAGTTCTGGGCGCCGCACTTTCGGAAAGACGTGAGGGTATTGGAGAGAGTACAGAAGAGATTCAGGAGAATGGTTCCAGGGATGAGGAATTTCAGTTATTAAGATAGATTGGAGAATTTAGGATTGTTTTCCTTGGAGAAGAGAAGGCTTAGAGGTGATTTGATAGAGGTATTCAAAATCATGAGGGGTCTGAACAGAGTAGATGAGCAGCACAGTGGCGCAGTGGTTAGCACCGCAGCCTCACAGCTCCAGCGACCCGGGTTCAATTCTGGGTACTGCCTGTGTGGAGTTTGCAAGTTCTCCCTGTGTCTGCGTGGGTTTTCTCTGGGCGCTCCGGTTTCCTCCCACAGCCAGAAGACTTGCAGGTTGGTAGGTAAATTGGCCATTATAAATTGCCCCTAGTATAGGTAGGTGGTAGGGAAATATAGGGACAGGTGGGGATGTGGTAGGAATATGGGATTAGTGTAGGATTAGTATAAATGGGTGGTTGATAGTCGGCACAGACTCAGTGGGCTGAAGGGCCTGTTTCAGTGCTGTATCTCTAAATAAAATAAATAAATAAACTATTCCCACTCGTGAAAGGATCGAGAATGAGAGGGCACAGATTTAAAGTATTCGGTAAGAGAAGTAAAAGTGACATGAGGAAAAACTTTTTTACGCAGCAAGTGGTTAAGGTCTGGAATGCACTGCCTGAGAACGTGGTGGAGGCAGGTTCAATTGAAGCATTCAAAAGGGCATTAGACAGTTATATGGAAAGGAAGAATGTGCAGGGTTACGGAGAGAAGGCAAGGGAATGGAACTGAGTGAATTGCTCTTTCAGAGAGCCAGTGTGGATATGATGGGCCGAATGGCCTCCTGCACTGTAATGATTCTGTGATTCCTATGATTCTGTCTTTGTGTGTGTCTCTCTCTCTCCCTCTCCCTCCCTCTCTCTGTTTCTCAGCCTCTAGCAGCACTTCTAGGACTGCAGCAATGAAGTGTGGGGCAGCCCTGCCCCAGGTGCCTAGGCTCTGTTTCTTCTCCTTAGTGAGCTGGAGCTTGCATAATGAATCAAAATAGTTGCCACAGT
The DNA here is from genome assembly GCF_036365525.1 of Heterodontus francisci. Lineage (NCBI taxonomy): Eukaryota > Metazoa > Chordata > Chondrichthyes > Heterodontiformes > Heterodontidae > Heterodontus > Heterodontus francisci. The sequence goes on along the minus strand of NC_090378.1, from coordinate 21,396,026 downwards.
AATGGTTCTGAACTCAGGTTTCTGACCTCGTAGGCAAAAATCTTGCTCTATAAGTCAGAATAATGAATTTAATGGCAAATCAGGTAGAAAGGGGGGAAAGAAAGATTGAATTGAGAGAGAGAAATAAGAGACAGAAAGAAAAACATTTTAAAACTTAATTTGAACAATATGTCCAGCAATAATTAAAATCTGAATGTATGAGACTCTACACTTACATAAAAATACATAAAATTTACAGCATAGAAATAGGCCATTCGGCCCAACAAGCCAGTGGCAGTGTTTATGCTCTACATGATGATCTTCCCACCCTAGTTCATTAAGCTCTATCAGCATAACCTTCTATTCCTTTTTCTTCATGTACTTATCTAGCTTCCTCTTAAGTGCATCTATATTTGCTTTAACCACTCCATGTGGTAGTGAGTTCCACATTCTAACCACTCTGGGCAAAGAAGTTTTTTCTGAATTCAGTATTGGGTTTACTAGTGACTGTCTTAAATTTATGGTCCCTAGTTTTGGACTCGCCAACAATTGGACACGTTTTCTGATTTAAGAGTGAGGTAAATCCAAACAGGTGACATTATTACAGCAAAATGATTGAGTGAGGCTTGAAAGGCCTGTGAATGGAGCATTATTAAAGTTAATTTTCAGTGGCAGAGAGATTGGGTAATAATTAAGACTTGCCATGCTGTTAAATGGCACTTAGACTAGAATAACGACTTAACATTTCATGGCGCGTTTAGTCTGTATCTATGACAACCCTAAAAAAACTTCACGTAGTTCAGTCAGGGGAGCCAGACAGCGAGAAACTGTTTTTGTATATCTGGGACAGCAACATCCAGATTTTTGAGTTTAACTATGCCAGTATGCTTGCTCGAAATTGTTGTCTAAATTACAAACAAATAGCGATGAACACTGTTAACCTCACCATTATTTTCACAGCAAAATCTGGCCCAGTGTTGTCTTTTTGGCATCCTTTCGCCTAAAATATTCTGGACATGTTGAGAACTTTAATTAGGTTTGTGCTGACAAATGAGGTAAACTAACTCTTGGTTGTAGAAATGTAGGAACATGAGGAGGCCATTCAGTCCATTGAGCCTGTTGCACCGTTCAACAAGATTATGGCTGATTTCTGACCTAAATACATATCCCTGCTTTATCTCCTGTCAACTGTGGAAGAGAGTTCCAAACTTTTACCACCCTTTGCATGTAGAAATGTTTCGTAACTTCACTGACCTACATTGGCTCCTGGTTAAGCACCACCTTGATTTAAACAAAAATTCCCATTCTTGTTTTTAAATCTCTCTGTGGCCTTGCCTTCCCGATTGATCTCATCTCTTCCAGCCTCACAACCCTCCAGGTTATCTGTGCTCATCTAATTCTGGCCTTGTAAGCATCCCCGCTCCATCATTGGTGGCTGTGCTTTAGCTGTCTAGGTCCTAAGCTCGGGAATTCCTTACCTTAAACTCTCTTTCCTCCTTTAAGGCACTCCTTAAAACCTCCCTCTTTGAACAAGCTTTTGGTCATCTACCTTAATATCTCCTTATGTGGCTTGGTGTCAAATTTTGCTTCATAATGATCTTGCGAAGTGCCATGGGATGTTTTATTATGCTTAAAGGTGCTATAAATTGTTCTCCTCCTCCTTCTCCATCTTCTTCTCCTTCACCTCCATGTCCTGTCTCCAATTATTAGGCTATGTCCCTGAGTCTTAGATGCCCCAACCAGTGCAAATAGTTTCTCTCTATCTGCCCTGTTAGTTCCCCTTAATATCTTGAAAACTTCAATCAAATCACAAGTTAATCTTCTAAATTCCAGGAAATACAACCCTAATTTGTGTAATTTAACCATTGGAGTCCAGGTATCATTCTAGTATATTTAGGCTGCACTCCCTCCAAGCCAGGAGAAAATATGACTTTTGCTAAATGTAAGGGTAGTAAGGATTACATTTTGTTAAATGTAAGGATCAACAACAGTTTGCTGATCTTTCTATTTGAGGCTGAAATAGCACCCAGTGGTTTTGTAAGCCAAAACCTTGCTACATAAAATCGCACAATAGAAGACTATTGCGTTAATACTGAAGGATGAAATTCAGTCATCACTATTTTTAGTCAAAAAAAAGTTGGCTTGGATTTTCACTTGTTTATTTATTCTGTGCTTACTTTTCCTCTAAAGTTAGAAAAGATGGAAGTTTTGTGCCTCGGGTCTTCTCGTGATCTCGCATATTTTAAAAATTGAGCTATTTTGAGGACAATTAAGGTCATTTTATAACATTAATCCTGTGAAATTGCATTTAGTTCAGTCAACCAGAACATGAGTTGGGTAATGTAGAAGTGTTATAAAGTGCTCCTAACGTATTGAGTTTAAAAAAAATTTAATACTGAAATCAGCAAGAAATCTTGTTTTCATCCGTAGACAGCTGATAGTTTGAGCTTCCAGTCAGTACTGTACTGCCTACGCTTGACCAGTTCATCTGGTGCTGCTTCTAATGCAACAAATGTGTATTTCTATTGCAAAAGTGGTTGAAGAGAGGACCATCATCATAGTAGGCCTTCTGTGTTTCTTGGAATGCCCAAATGGGCTGGTTGGTTCGTATCCTTCTATCTTTAAAAGATGATGGAAACGCAGCAAACAATCCATTTAGCAGGGGTGTCTTCTCTTGGTGCATCTTTGTTGATGACTGCGAAGGCCAATACTTGAGAGGCAGGTTCTGCCACAAGTGCTGCACGTGAAGCTGCTAAGTGATGCTGTGACGTTGGCACTTGCTGCCAAACTGCTGTAGCAACTGGTCAACGTGGTAGAGCATACCAGTCCACGGGATGTGTCGCCATTTCCCTCTTTTGCCAGCTAGCGACTGCCAGGTGCGATGGACGACATTTAGGGCCTTCATGTCACACTTGCAGATATCCTTGAAGTGGAGCTTTGGGCACCTCATTGGTCATCTGCCCCAAGGTCCTTTGATAGGCGACCATCTTGCATCCTGCGGACATGTCCGATCCACCGAAGACGCCCTCTGTTTGATTAGTGCCAACACGCTTGAGAGCTCTGGCTTTGAGAGGACTGCTGCATTTGTGATTTTGTCCTACCAGGATATACCCATATTGCACTGCAGACAGCAAAAATGGAAATTATTGAGCTTTTTTCCTGGTAGATGTAAGTCACCCATGTTTCACAGCCATACAGCAAGGTACTGAGAGCACAGGCCTTATAAACCATCAGCTTGGTCCTAAGGGTTATGTGCGTTTCACAAGTCGGCCAAAGGTGGTAGCTGCTTTCCGTATGTGTGCATTGAGCTCTGCATCAAGGGACAGATCGTCTGTCAGTGTGGACCCAAGGTAGCAGAATTTGCTAACCACTTCCAGTGGGATGTTATTTAGTGTGATGAAAGGCAGAGATGCAATACCTGGTCCTATGACCACAGTTTTATTGATGCTTATAGTCAAGAGAAGATTCAGGCATGGGAGACACAGCCCACGAGTCCTTGTAGCTGAGTTTCCGTGTGAGCGATGAGTGCAGCATCAGCGTAGAGGAGTTCTCTGATCAGGACGCAAACTGTTTTTGTCTTTGCTTTCAGCCTTGATAGATTGTAGAGCTTGCCATCTGACCTCTTCCCCCAGGCTCTCTCTCTCTCCACCCCACCCCGTCCGGCTCTCTCTGTCCTCCTGTCCCCACGCCCCCCCCCTCAGACTCTCTCTCTCTGTCTCTCTCTCTCTCTCTCTCTCTCTCTCTCTCTCTTCACCCCCCCCCCCAGACCCTCTCTCTCTGTCCGCACCAGATCCCCACCCCCTGTCATTTGCAGCATAGGAAGAAGCCATTCGGGCCATCAAGGCCATGCCTGCTCTACAGAGAGCAATTCCACTCCATTATTCGATCCTCGTAGCCCTGCAAGTTATTTCCTTTGTCATGGAACTGTATTTTTTTCTCCTCTGATTAAAATAGTGTGCCTTTAAGGCAGAGAGAGAAGTTTTGGGATTTATGAGACATTGTGTGCCAACTGCTTTTTGTTACCTAGGCCACAGGAGAGAGAGATGTCACGTGATATAATGTTTCAATTTTACTGTGTGTAAAACTGGCAAATAACGGTCTGAACCAACCACCAGCGAGGCGTGATACTGAAGAAAAGAGCTGTCTATTCTCTCGCAACAGAAATTCTACAAGGAGCTACAGTCCGAGTTAATTGCCTAAGGAGAAAAAAAAGCCCTTTTGTTTGAAGGGACCATTTGTATTGCTGAAGGTTGCAAAATGCCTTTTCTTTCCTTTCAAGCCAGGAAGTATTTGCTTCAAGATTGAATCTCTCTTGACTGTATTTTCTGGCATTTGCAGTAAAGTTTCGACTGAGAGGCTGTTGGTTTTGAAATTCAAATTTACCTGTTGCTGTGCTCAGCGTTGAAGGAGCGGTTTGATGTCTGCTGCAGCCGAAGTGTTTTGAATGCCTATCAAGAACAGACTATTTCATCAAATCCCTGTGGAGACTTCAAGTAGCATTTGATTATTTTCACATTCGAATACCTCAACCATTCGGAACTTAACCCACAAAGACTTATTTATTTATTCTTAAGAAACAGCTAATTTTTAAAAACATTTTTTGAAGAAACTGGTTAACTGTAATTTTTGGGTATATGTGTGTGAATGGGGAGTTAGGTAAAAATAGACATAGGTTTATCTTAATAGTGTTTAAGATTTAGTGTTTAATAAATAGTTTGTTGTCCAAAGATACCTGGTTTGATCTGTTTTATTCTGGGGGTTACTGGAGTGTTTAATTTGGTTGCTTTCCAGTTGGGTGGGAAAACTTTAATATGCTATGACATGACTGAATTGACAGTGCGTCGCTCCCGCCTCAGTTGTTACACCTTCAAGTGCCCATTGAATTTCCTTTTGAAATCATTGCTTGTCCAGTTTGTTAGATAGCTATTTACCACGACTCGCTGTTTTCTGTTCTTGAGCCAATTTTTTTATCCAATTGGATAACTGCTGTCCTATTTCATGAACCTCAATTTTGTTAACCAGCCTTTTCTGTGGTACTTTGTTGAATGCTTTCTTAAAATTCATATAGAACACATCCACTGCATTCCCTTCATCATCCTTCAGTGGTAGCTTTTAAAAGGGACTGGGATAAATACATGTAGGGGGAAAAATTTCATGGTTATAGGGAAACAGCAAGGGAGTGGGACTATTTGGCTCGCTTTTTTAAAGAGCCAGCACAGGCACAATTCGTCGCTGGCCTCCTTCTGTGCTGTGTCATTCTATGATCTGGTATTCCTCCTTAAAGAATGCTGTTTACTTTTTTCCAATATTGCAGCTCTGCAGTGACTCTATTCACTCTACTTGTGCTTCTTCAACCAGAGCAGAAAGGATGAAAGTCTTGCATGCATATAGTGTCTTTCACAACCTCTGGATGTGCCAAACCATTTTACTGCCAATTAAGAATTTTTGAAGTGTAGTCAGTTGTGTTGTGGGAAACAAGGCAGTCAATTTACACACTGCAAGCTCCCACAAAATCGTAATGTGATAATGAGCAGATAATCTATTTTTTCAACTAAGTTGATTAAAGGATAAACATTGGCCAGTGCATTGGGAAGAATTCCCCTGCCCTTCTTTGAATAGTGCCATGAGGTCTTTAATGACCTTTAGGGGGCAGATAGGGCCAGTGGTTTAAATCCTCAACCGAAAGCCGGCACCTCTGACAGTACATCACTCTTCCAGTGCTGCGCTGGAGTGTCAGCCTAGAATTTTTGTGCACGTCTTTGGGGTGGGGCTTGAACCCACGGCCTTATGATTTAGAGGTACGAGTGCTACCCACTGAACCAAAGCTGACATGTGACATCCTCAGATGCATAATTATTTTTTGTATTTTCTATGCGCAAGTGGAGTAGCTATGAAGAATATATTAAATGTAAAAAGTAATTTATTTGATGAGGGGGGAACCTTTCAATTTACAACTCTCTCTTGCTCTCCCTCCCCGCGCCTCTCCCTCCCTGCCTCTCTGTATTTGTGCTTCTTCTCTCTATATCTCTCTCTCCGTCTCTATCTCTTTCTCTCCATCTCTATCTCTCTCACCCTCTCCGTCTTTCTCTCTCTCTCTGTCTCCCCGTCGCGCTCTCTCTCTCTCTCTCTCTCTCTGTCTCGCGCACTCTCTCTTCCCCCCCTCTCTCTCTATTCCTCCCCACAACCTTTCTTTCTGTGTGCACCTCTGGTTCCCCTGCTCCCCTGCTCTTCCTTCCGCTCCCTCGCTCCCCCTCTCTCCACTGCCAGCTCCGCAATCCATGTCTATAAATATAGATTATAGAGAAAGGCTGTGAACGCTCCGCTGGGCGCAGCCATGTTGTGTGGGAGTGGGGTCCTAACCTATTGCTGCCCGCCGAGGTGCCCGACATTCCGGCAGTTTACTCTTGTGGGCCACATGGAAACTTATGGAGGGTCAGACCCTGGCCCGCAGACTGTATGTTGGACAAACATGGTTTAGCTGGCTCTCTCTCTCTCAGCCTCTAGCTGGAAACGGGCTTTCTGTGGTCTTGGCTTGATTTCCCCGCCCCCCCCCCCCACCCCATGGCTATCTATTGATGTGTGAATGGAGACCATTCTGTTATAATGCTGCTACTTTACTATTCATTTTGATTTGGGCTGTGAGTCAGTCTGTCTCCAGAACCCTTTGTTAGTTTTTTTTCTCATCCATGGAATGTGGCGTCACTGTCTAGGACAGCATTTCTTTCCCATCCCTAGTTGCCCTTGAGAAGGTAGTGGTGAGCTGCCTTCTTGAATTGCTGCAGTCTTTGGGGTGTAGGTACACCAGCACCTGCTAGGAAGGGAGTTCCAGGGAGTTTGACCCAGCAACAGTGAAGGAATGGCGATGTAGTTCCACATCAGGGTGGTGTGAGACTTGGAGGGGAACTTGCACTTTGTGGTGTTCCCATGCATCTGCTGCCCTTATCCTTTTAGGTGATAGAGGCGGTGGGTTTGGAAGATGCTGTCTAAGGAGCCTTGGTGAGTTGCTGCATTACATCTTGTAGATGGTACACACTGCTGCCACTGTGCGTCGCTGGTGAAGGGAGTAAATGTTTGTCGACGGGGTGCCAATCAAGTGGGCTGCTTTGTCCTGGATGGTGTCGAGCTTCTTGAATGATGTTGGAGCTGCACCCATCCAGGCAAGTGGGGACTATTCCTTCATTCTCCTGACTTGTGCCTTGTAGATGGTGGACAGACATTGGGGAGACAGGAGGTGAGTTACTCGCTGCAGGATTCCTAGCCTCTGACCTGCTCTTGTAGCCACAATATTTATGTGGCTGGTCCAGTTCAGTGTTTGGTCAATGGTAACCCCCAGGATGTTGCTAGCGGGGATTCAGCGATGGTAATGCTGTTGAACAGCAAGGGGAGATGGTTAGATTCCCTCTTGTCTGAAATGGTTCATTCATATAGATATGAGTCATCAATATTTTTTTTTATTCATTCATGGGATGTGGGCATCACTGGCTATGCCAGCATTTATTGCCCATCCCTAATTGCCCTTGTGAAGGTGGTGGTGAGCTGCCTTCTTGAATTGCTGCAGTCCATGTGAGGTAGGTACACACACAGTGCAGTTAAGAAGGGAGTTCCAGGATTTTGACCCAGCGACAGTGAAGGAACGGCGATATAGTTCCAAGTCAGGATGGTGTGTGACTTGGAGGGGAACTTGCAGGTGGTGATGTTCCCATGCATCTGCTGCTCTTGTCCTTCGAGGTGGTAGAGGTCGCGGGTTTGGAAGGTGCTGTCTAAGGAGCCTTGGTGCGTTGCTGCAGTGCATCTTGTAGATGGTACACACTGCTGCCACTGTGTGTCGGTGGTGGGGGGAGTGAATGTTTGTGGATGGTGTGCTAATCAAGCGGGCTGCTTTGTCCTGGATGGTGTCGAGCTTCTTGAGTGTTGTTGGAGCTGCACCCATCCAGGCAAGTGGAGAGTATTCCATCACACTCCTGACTTGTGCCTTGTAGATGGTGGACAGGCTTTGGGGAGTCAGGAGGTGAGTTACTCACCGCAGGATTCCTAGCCTCTGATCTGCTCTTGTAGTCATGGTATTTATATGGCTGCTGCAGTTCAGTTTCTGGTCAATGGTAGCCCCTCGGATGTTGATAGTGCGGGTTTCAGCAATGGTGATGCGATTGAATGTCAAGGGGAGATGGTTAGATTCTCTCTTGTTGGAGCTGGTCATTGCCTGGCATTTGTGTGGCGCAAATGTTACTTGCCACTTATCAGCCCAAGCCTGGATATTTTCCAGGTCTTGCTGCATTTCTACACGGACTGCTTCAGTATCTGAGGAGACACGAATGGTGCTGAACATTGTGCAATCATCAGCGAACATCCCCACTTCTGACCTTATGATTAAAGGACGGTCATTGATGAAGCAGCTGAAGATGGTTGGGCCTCGGACACTACCCTGAGGAACTCCTGCAGTGATGTCCTGGAGCTCAGATGATTGACCTCCAACAACCACAGCCATCTTCCTTTGCACTAGGTATGACTCTGACCAGCAGAGAGTTTTCCCCTGATTCCCATTGTCTCCAGTTTTGCTAGGGCTGCTTGATGCCGTACTCGGTCAAATGCTGCCTTGATGTCCAGGGCAGTCACTCTCAGCTCACCTCTTGAGTTCAGCTCTTTTGTCCATGTTTGAACCAAGGCTGTAATGAGGTCAGGTGCTGAGTGGCCCTGTCGGAACCCAAACTGGGTATCACTGAGCAGGTTATTGCTAAGCTGCTTGATGGCACTGTTGATGACACCTTCCATCACTTTGCTGATGATTGAGAGTAGTCTGATGGGGCGGTGATTGGCCGGGTTGGACTTGTCCTGCTTTTTGTGTACAGGACATACCGGAGTGAATCGAATTGGCTGAAGACTGGCATTTGTGATGCTGGGGACTTCAAGAGGGGGCCGAGATGGATCATCAACTCGGCACTTCTGGCTGAAGATTGTTGCAAATGCTTCAGCCTTATCTTTCGTACTGATGTGCTGGGCTCCCCCATCATTGAGGATGGGGATATTTGTGGAGCCACCTCCTTCAGTTAGTTGTTTAATTGTCCACCACCATTCACGGCTGGATGTGGCAGGACTGCAGAGCTTCGATCTGATCCGTTGGTTATGGAATCACTTAGCTCTGTCTATTGCATGCTGCTTACACAGTTTGGCATGCAAGTCGCCCTGGGTTGTAGCTTCACCAGGTTGACACCTCATTTTGAGGTATGCCTGATGCTGCTTCTGGCATGCCCTCCTGCACACTTCATTGAACCAGGGTTGGTCTCCTGGCTTGATAGTAATGGTAGAGTGGGGGCTATGCCAGGCCATGAGGTTACAGATTGTGGTTGAATACAATTCTGCTGCTGCTGATGGCCCACAGCGCCTCGTAAATGCCCAGTTTTGCATTGCTAGATCTGTTCGAAATCTATCCCATTTCGCACGGTGATGGTTGGGAGAGCCAACTGTGCAACAGCCCCAACAAACAAATTTCTCTGCAGCACCTGTGGAAGAGCCTGTCACTCCAGAATTGGCCTTTATGGCCACTCCAGGCGCTGCTTCACAAACCACTGACCACCTCCAGGCGCGTATCCATTGTCTCTCGAGATAAGGAGGCCCAAAAGAAAGAAAAGAAAGAAAGAGTACCACACAACACGATGGAGGGTATCCTCAATGTGAAGGCAGGACTTCGTCTCCACAACTGTGCAGTTGTCACTTCTACCAATACTGTCATGGACAGATGCATCTGCGGCAGGCAGATTGGTGAGGACGAGGTCAAGTATGTTTTTCCCTCGTGTTGGTTCCCCCACCACCTGCCGCAGACCCAGTCTAGCAGCTATGTCCTTTAGGACTCGGCCGGCTCGGTCAGTAGTGGTGCTACCGAGCCACTCTTGGTGATGGACATTGAAGTCCCCCACCCAGAGTACATTTTGTGCCCTTGCCACCCTCAGTGCTTCCTCCAGGTGGTGTTCAACATGGAGGAGTACTGAGTCATCAGCTGAGGGAGGGCAGTAGGTGGTAATCAGTAGGAGGTTACCTTGCCCATGTTTGACCTGATGCCATGAGACTTCATGGGATCTGGAGTCGATGTTGAGGACTCACAGGGCAACTCCTTCCCTACTGTAGACCGCTGTCCCACCGCCTCTGCTGGGTCTGTCCTGCCGGTGGGACAGGACATACCCAGGGATAGTGATTGCAGTGTCTGGGACATTGTAAGGTATGATTCCGTGAGTATGACTATGTCAGGCTGTTGCTTGACAAGTCTGTGGGGCAGCACTCCCAACTTTGGCACAAGCCCCCAGATGTTAGTAAGGAGGACTTTGCAGGGTCGACAGGGCTGGGTTTGTCGTTTCCAGTGCCTAGGTCGATGCCGGGTGGTCTGTCCGGTTTCATTCCTTTTTATTGACTTCGTAGCGGTTTGGTACAACTGAGTGGCTTGCTAGGCCATTTCCGAGGGCATGTAAGGGTTAACCAGATTGCTGTGGGTCTGGAGTCACATGTAGGCCAGACCAGTTAAGGACAGCAGATTTCCTTCCGTAAAGGATATTAGTGAACCAGATGGATTTTTACAACAATCGAAAATGGTTTCATGGCCATCATTAGACTAGCTTTTAATTCCAGGTTTATTAATTAAATTCAAATTTCACCTTCTGCTGTGGTGGGATTCGAACCCATGTCCCCAGATCAATACCGTGGGTCTCTGGGTTACTAGTCCAGTGATACCATTACGCCACTGCCTCCCCAATGTGCAATGGTGCTCCTTTCAATTTCAGTGTTTTCTCCTCAGAGCTGTTTCAGATGCAGTTAACGAGTTTCATCCTCAACAGACAGAGGTTTGTATTGTCAATACAGGAGGGGTCAGCTGACCGCTGCTCCATTTCGTCTGTGGTACGTGTCCATGTTCTTGTGGTGTAGTTTAACAGTTGACTTTTTATTTTTGTTATGGAGAGTCCATATTTTTTGTTAAAACTTGAGAATCTATATTTTACAAAACTGGAAAGGATTTCAGTGAACATTGAAACATCTGGAGATAGCTGAACTTTATGGATGCTTTTGGAAAAAAAAGCAATGGCAACAAGAGATTCCTGGTCTTGACCAGTGAATAAATAGAGGAAACCAGGTAATTGCAAGGAAACCAGCAGCGGGTTTTGACCTAAGAACTACTCTCCATTGTGACAAGAGATAATTTATGACTTAGCATGTGACTTGCTTGGAAAATTTTAGTTTCATTTTGAACTTCAAACGCCAGGAGATCAGAAGAAAAACCAGACAAGTATTATCTCTTAAGAATCCTTGCTTTTGAAAAGCAAAAGCTTGTATGAAGTGGTACTGTAGCCGTCAGCATTTTTGAAGAAGCCCTGAATGTTTGCATAAACTTTGCATCTCAAAGAGGACTTTTGCATTGAACGTGAGAACTGAGACCTGTTGCTACACCCCTGGTGGAAGATTGTGTGAAGCCTTCTACAGTTGAATTTCTTTGAACGCATACCAAACACAGACTGTTCATCAACCTCACCTGGAAAGACTTCGAGTGGCATCCAGCTGTTTGACTTTGGGACACCTTGCCAAACCAACAAATCTTCCTTCCAGATCATTGCAGTCTGAGTTTTTTCCCCCCTTTTATTTCTTTGAAACAGCTGAAAACAAAAATCCCTTTTTTCCCAGTTAACCGGTTTTTGGATGTATGTGCACATGCTTAAGGGCTGGGATAATAATACGGGCTTTAAGATTTCGATTTGCATATATATTTACTTCATTATTGGTTAAGACTTGGTTTTATAATAAATGGATAGATTTGTTTATTAAAGAAACCTGGTTGGTGTGCTTTATTCTGGGGACAAATAGAGTATCAAATTGGCTGTTTCGGTAAATGGGAAAATTTATTGATATGCTGTGATCTGTGGAACAGTGGGACTGAATTAACAGTGCACTTCTCCCACCTTGGTCGTAACATTTTCATAATTCATTGTTTATTTCATCCTTCTGAGCATGACAGCTGTCATAGTGCACTTTGAGCATGCCACAGGAACAACAGGGTGAAAACTGCAAATTCCATGAAATATCTATTTCTCACACACAAAGTTGTCTACAGCAGCTGAAATCCCAAGGACGTGAGCCCAACTTTCAACTTTGGGACTGAACTGTTCCCAGAGCTCCAACAGAAGAATGTATCTAGCTGGGATAAACTTCTTGCAGGTATTACTAACACTGATAAATTTTGTGGGTAAGTTTCGCGATTGCAGAGTTTTGGAAAAAAACAATGTTTTTGTTGTTTTCTAAATGATGTTTCAGTTGTATAGGCTAACTGAACTGAAGGAGAAAAATAGCAGCTAAAAGCAGTGTAAGGAAATTATGTAAGCAATTTTGATTTGCTTTATAGTATCTTCTGATTCCAGATGGGTTTTGAAAAAAATGAGCAGCTTGTTTGGGTGGTTTTGTGGAGATTGGTCATTGCTAATTGATAGCTTTTTCATCTGTCAAGTAAATTGCTTCCAACCCTATATCCTCTGCTTCACAAAGACCACCTGCTTCTACCTCTGTAACATTGCCCATCTGTGCCCCTGCCTCAGCCTATCTGTTGCTGAAACACTCATCTATCCCTTTTGCATCTCCAGACTCAAATATTTCAATGCTGACCGGCCACTCATCCTGCATCCTCCATAAATTTTACCTCATCCAAATTCATGATGCTTGTATCATATCCTGCACCAAATTCCATCATATCTATGCTTGCTGACCTAACTTGGTTCCTAGTACCCCAATATTTTAAATTTAAAATTCTCATCCCTTTTTTATTCCCTCCTTGAGATGTGGACATCGCTGGCAAGGCCAGCATTTATTGCTCATCAGTAACTGCCTTTGACAACTGAGTGGCTTTCCAGGCCATTGCAGAGGGCAGTTGTGAGTCAACCACATTGCGGTGGGCCTGGAATCACATGTAGGCCAGACCAGGTAAGAATGCCAGATTTCCTTTCTAAAGGGCATTAGTGAACCAGATGGGTTTTTATAACAATCGATGATAGTGTCATAGCATAGTTACTGAGACTAGCTTTCAATTCCAGATTTTTATTAATTGAATTTAAACTCCACCAGCTGCCGTAGTGGCATTTGAACCCATGTCTCTAGGGCATTAGCTTGGGTTTCTGGATTACTAGTTCAGTGACATCACCACTACCTCACTCTCTCCCTTGACTTCAAATCCCTTCGTGACCTCACCCTCCTCTACTTCTGTAGCCTTCTCCAGTCTGACCACTCAATGAGAGCTTTGCTTTCCTTCAAATATTGGCGCTTGTGCACCCTAAAATCTGTTTTTCCCACTCTTGGAGTCCCTGGCTTTGGCCATCTAGGCCCCTAGGCTTTGGACTTCTCTTGCTAGACCTCTCCATTTACTACTTCTTTTAAGATCCTCCTCAAAAGCTACCTATTTGACCAAGCGTTTAGTCCTGCCCTTTAATATCGCCTTTTGGCTCTATGTCGGTTTTTGTCTAATTAGGTATCTGTGCAGCGCCTTGGCACATCTTTGCACATTAAAATGCTATATAAATTCAATTTGTTGAACTCCACTAATGTTGGGACAGACCAAGAAGTGAGTTATACTACGTTGCTAAAAAAATGATTGCATGCCACAAAATTTTATATAAAGATATCTAATCATAGAAAAGGAGAGGCCAAACTGAAAACAATGCCTGAAACAGAAAACAGGTAATGACAATGAGAATGTAGCTCCTGCATTCAGGGCAAGCACGAAAATTGGTGTAAAAATAGAAAATGTTTGAAACACTCTTTGGGGCAGGCAGCATTTGTGGATAGAGAAAGAGTTAATGTTTCAAGTCGATGACCTTTCATTAGAACTGGGAGATATTAGGAATGAGCAAATTTTAAGCAAATGCAGAACCAGGGAAGGGGGGCAGGTAAAGAATAAAAAGGAGAAATCTGTGATGAGGTGCAGTGATCAAATGACAGAAGTGATAACTTCTTATTTGACTTCTCATTTAGTCATTCCTTCCCTCTATCCTTTTCTTTCCTGCCTCACTTTTCCCTGGTTTGCACTTGTTTAAAATCTGTTCATCTCTTAACATCTTCCAGTTCTGACTCATCTGCTGAATCTGTTCAGCATTTTCTTTTTCTGTTTCAGGTTTCCAACATCTGTAGTATTTTGCTTTTCTTTTGCAGGACTGTTGGTGTGTTTACACAACATGCATTTAGATAAGGTGCCTGAGTTGCTCCTTGAATAGTGTTCTTCTCCAAATGTACGCAAACTGGCCAAATTTTGTGCAATATTATGCTCTGCACTTCCCCAAGTAGTATAATACCAATTCTTTGTGCCAAATAAGTTATCAGTAGAGCAATTAGAGGCCTCCGACCCGACCCGAACCCGATGGGACCCGACGACGTGTCGGGCTTGGGTCAAGTCGGACCGGACACACACGGTAAGTGCTCTGCTGGTAAGTATTAAAAATAAAAAACTTACCTGAGCTGGGAGTCTGGGATGAAACTGATGACATCATAGTGAGCGAGTGACGTCACTATGACGTCATCACGCATGCGCTGCAGGCTCGGTGTCAGGAAGGGTAAGTAAAGGGATGGTCAGGTTGGGCTCAGGTTGGGTCGAGTAGTGACGGGGTTGGGTCGGGTAGGAGGCTTCTAATAGCAATCACTGAAGATTTTGGGAAAAAGTACAAATAAATTGCAGCTATTTTATTTCCCTACTTTGCATGATGTGTGAGTGATATATTTTACCATGGTGTTTCCCATTAGCAGTGGTGTATTATTTCTTATGAGTGATTCTTCTGTGGATGGACTGCGTGTGCTTTCTTGCTTTTTCTAATTCATTTTTGGGATATTGGTGTCAGTGTCAACTCCAGCATTTATAGCCATTCTTATATTGCTGTTGAGAAGGTGATGGTCAGCCGCTTTCCTGAACCATTGTAGTCCTTCTGATGTAGGTACACCCATAGTGCTGTTAAATAAGGAGTTCTGGGATTTTGACCCAGTGACAGTGAAGGACTGGTGATATATTTACAAGTTGGGATGATATGAGACTTGGAGAGGAACTTGCAGGTGGTCGTGTTCTCATGTGCCTGCTGCCTTTGTTCTTTGAGGCAGTAGAGGTCCACCAGCAAGCAATTAAGAAGGCTAATATGTTAGCCTTTATCGCAAGAGGATTTGAGTACAGGAGTAGTGAAGTCTTGTTTCAATTGTACAGAACCTTGATTAGACTGCACCTGGAGTACTGTGTGCAGTTTTAGTCCCCTTACCTTAGGAAGGATATTATTGCCATAGAGGGAGTGCAACGAAGGTTCACCAGACTTGTTCCCGGGATGGCGGGACTGTCCAATGAAGAGAGATTGGAGAAACTGGGCCTGTATTCTCTAGATGGTGGACAGTTTTGGGGAGTTAGGAAATGAGAATGAGTGACTCGCTGCATAATGCCGAGCTTCTGACTTGCTTTTGTATCCACAGTTTTGTTAGGCTGGTCCAGTTAAGCTGCTCGTCATTGGTGACCTCGAGGATGTTAATGGTGGGAGGTTCAGTGGTGGTTGTGCCGTGAATGTTAAGGGGAGGTGTTTTGACTCTCACTTGTTGGAGATGTTTATTGCCTGTCACTTGTGTGGCCCGGATATTACTTGCATGTCCCAAGCCTGAATGCTGTCCAGGTTTTGCTGCATGTGGACCATTGTCTGTGAAGTTATGAATGGAGGGAATATTATGCAATCATCAGTGAACATCCCTACTTCTGACCTTATGAGGGTGGAAGGGCCCTTGATGAAGCAGCTGAAGAGAATTAGGCCTAGGACACTACCCCGAGGAACTCCTGTAGTAATGTCCTTGGACTGAGATGATTGGCCTCCATCAGCCACAACCATCTTCCTTTTGTGCTAGGTTTGATTCTAATCAATGGAGAGCTTTCCTCCTGATTCCCGTTGACTTGAGTTTTACCAGGGCTCCCTGATGCCACCCGTGGTCAAATGTTAGCTTGATGTCAAGGGGAGTCATCCTGGCCTCATGGTTTTAGTGATGGCTAGTTAAGATTTCTATGGTCCTGTACCCATTTCATGTCATGGTCTGCAACTGATTCAGCCACACATCTACTGCTGCAGTGGCTGGCTGGACCTGCTGCTTTCTGCCATTTGTACTGTCAATTGTACAGGGTTAGTGAATAGGGTGGATGTGGTGTTGCCCTCCAAGATAGCAGCTTCCTTTGAGCCTACTTCACGTATTCTACGTCTGGTGATTCTGTCACTAAGTCTAGTAATTTGCACGAGAGCAGATCTGTTGGTATCTACGAGATCTGTGAATCTCTGCATCAGCATTCCATCAAGCCAGGCCAGAGAGTTTTGTAGAGTTGAACCTATTGCTTTATAGTAAGGTATGCTAAAATGTTGGTTATGTTACTGGATTAGCAGGCCAGAGGCTTGGACTAATGATCTGGAGACAGAGTTCAAATCCCACCATGGTAGTTGGGGAATTTAAATTCTGTTAGTTAACTAAATAAATGGGTCCAGGCAGCCAGCTAACTATGGACAGGAGCAAAGGACCCATTTCTTTAAGATCCTAGTCACTGGAAACTTGAGTTTGTAAAGGCCTTTCTGTTGTGTCAACACTTCAGCAAAAACTGCAAATCCATTATGGGAAGTATGGAATAGGAAAAAAACTCTAATTATTTATGCTCATAATGTGCATAACTGAGACTTCATTTTGGGGAGGGAACTATATATTAGCAAATTTTCTGAAGTGTCAGGTAAATAGTAATAGATATTCCTGGCCCTGTATCTTGTATTTTTTGTTGCAAATCTCTTTAATGTAATATTTTTACCTGGTTTTAGTCATGTGAAATTTACCTAAGTAAATTTGTTTTTTTAAAGCTCTTAAATCATTTAGGGTGCAGAAGAACCACTTACGACATTGAAAGCCACAGTGCAGGTCCCAAACTACCTGTGGACAATGCTGCTGAAAATCTACTAATTTCATATTAAATGATATAGATAAGATACACCAAATCCAGAATATTACTTTAAAGTAAGCCAGGGAAACAGAAAATATAAATGGAAATTAGTAAAAAGTAAATTTAAAACCAATATTAAGAACTTTTTTATTCAATGAGTTGTCGATGAGTTGTAGATGTTTGGAAGAATCTACTGGGTAGGATAGTAGAGATAAATCAAAATGGAGGGATTCAAACTATTGTTGGGAGAGCTGTGATACAATAGGGATGAGCTTCAATATCCTTTCTCCTCTCTTACTTGGGTATAAAAAAGGTTGCAAATTCTAGCCCCTAATTCCATGCCCAGTTATGTGACAATTATATAGTCGATCTTGTGGCTGTACACAATTTAAGCCATGGGTTTTTATGTGGAAGGTCATTTTTCTAACGATACTGAAAACTAGTTGGGCAAACACTGCAGCTAATATAAATCCATTTCAAGCATCTATACAGTGTCAGCTGTGGTTTATTTGGTAGCACTCTCGCCTCCGAGTCACAAGGTTCTGGGTTCAAGTCCCACTCCAGGACGTGAGCACAGAAATCAAGGCTGACACTCCAGTGCAGTACTGAGGGAGCACTGCACTGTTGGAGGTGCCGTCTTTCGGATGAGACGTTAAACCAAGGCCCTATCTGCCTGATGGGGTGGATGTAAAAGATCCCAGGGCACTATTTCGAAGCAGAGCAAGGGAATTATCTCCGGTATCCTGGCCAATATTTATCCGTCAATCAAATAACAAAAATAGATTGGCTGGTCATTATCACATTGCTGTTTGTGGGAGTTTGCTGCGGAGTACTGGCTGCAGTGTTTCCTACATTGCAACTGTGACTACACTTCAAAAGAATACTTAATTGGCTGTGAAGCATTTTGAGACATCCAGTGGTTGTGAAAGGTGCTATATAAATGCAAGTCTTTTTTAGTTCCCAATATATTGATATCAACCCTTCATTGTCAAGTTTTGGTGTCATAGAGGAAGGTTTCCAGTCGGTTATTGACAGAAAATTTACAACAACGGAGGCACAACATTATTGTGAAGTAATTTATGCCATCCAAAACAGTACAATTTTAAATAAACCAACTGTACATTTCAATCTCACCAATTAGAGCACTCATGACTTCAGCATGCAGTGCATTGATTGTCACCAAAACCTCAAGGCACACAGAAGATGGAAAAGAAATCAAGGAAAACTGAAACTTGGTACATCATTATGAATCCTTTGTTGTGCAGTCCGAGTATACTCAGTGATGGCAATAGTTTGCTGTCTTTCTGCTTGTAAGCTGACTTTATTGTTCACAGTTGAAGTCCCGGATAGGATGCAGAGCATTAAGTACTTGAGCAGAACAGTGTTTTTGCTATTCAATACTCTGGACAATTTATCCCAGCTGGGACCATTATTATTTCAGTGCAGTCAGTATGCAAAATAGTAATGTCTGTAGCATTACATGCTGAATTTTCCATAATGCAGCTACACACTGTTCAAAGAGTCCACAGAATATTGTTTGTAAGTGAACTAATGTATTAATTTTAGACTCTGAAGCTGACGTATCAATTTTTCACTCCAGGGCATGGCTGAGAGAATTTTATATATTCCTTTTTAAAGCAAAGTTCTATTAGTAATGTGAGCAGAGCGGCAGAAGAAATGTTTCAAAAGTTGATGGTTCATGTGAAAATGAAAGTTTTTTGCTATGGAAAAAATTGTCATTCAAAGTGAATTTAGTTGAAATGCTGTAAGATTTATTATTTTTAGTTGCAGATGAATTCATTGGAATTTGAAAAAGACAGACAGCTCAGTGCATCTTAGAAATACCGAGAAGTAGCATTGCCGACAAAAACTAGATTGTACACTATCGCAAGAGACTGGGAGACGGAAATAGCAAGGGAAAAGAAGGAAGTTGAAAGAAATGTAAGAGATTTCTCACAATTTTTCACAAATTTTTTATCTTTTATTTTCAATAGCCCCTATGTCTGACGTTGCACTTGTGAGTGCTTGTTTACATTGTATACCAAAGTTTTTCAGGTTTCCACTTAGGTTTAATTCATTTTGTCTTTGTGAAAAGTTTTGTTTTCAGAATGTAATTTTATTAATCACTTTCATAGAGTCAGAATAATAACGGCACAGAAGGAGGCCATTTGCCCCCTCGAGTTCATGCCAGCTCTCTGCAGTGCAGTCCCATCAGTCCCATTCCCCGGCTGTACACCCATAGCCCTGTAAGTTTTTTTCCCCTCAAATACCCATCCAATTTCATTTTGAAATCGTTCCTTTTCTCTGCTTCCATCACCGTCATAAATGCAATGAGTAGTGGGTCATTAACTCTTGTTGCGTAAAAAAAGTTCTTCCTCACATCCCTGCATCTCTGCCTGAAAGTTTAAATCTTTGTTGTTTAATCCTTGTACCATCAGCTAATGAGAATAGCTTTCCTTTGTCTACCCATCTAAACCTGTACACCTCTAGCAAATCTCCCCTCAATCTCCTTTGCTCCAAAGAGAACAACCCCAACTTCTCCAACCTAACCTTGTAGCTAAAATCCCTCATTCCTGGAACCATTCTGGTAAATTTCCTCTGCACTCTCTCCAGGACCTTCACATCCTTCCTAAAGTGTGGTGAGTAGAATTGGATGCAGTACTGTGGTTGGGCCTAACCAGAGTTTTATAAAGGTTTGGCATAACCTCACTGCTTTTGCACTCAATACCTCTATTATGAAGCCCAAGATCCCATACGCTATGCTATTAGTCTCTCTCAACATGTCCTGCCACCTTCAAAGATCTGTGCCCTCTTCAACTAACCCTATCAGAGTATCCTTTTATTCTTTTCTCCCACATGTGCCTATCTAACTTCCCCTTAAGGGCATTTGTGCTGTTTGCCTCAGCTACACTTGTGGTCTTACCACTGTTTGGGTAAAGAAGGTTCTCCTGAATTCCCTACTGGATTTATTATTGACAATCTTAAATTGATGGCCCCTAGTTTCTAAATGCCCTACGAGTGGAAACATCTCTATGCCTACTCTATCGAACCCCTTCATTTTAAAGATCACCACAACACTGGAAGCTTGTATATCTTTGATGCAGTAACTTAGTTTATAATTTGTTAGAGCTCTTCATTTTTATTATTGATGGTATATATTAACTTGTGTAAAAATGATACAGGAGTCTGAAGCTGAGTTTAAAAGGTTTCTGGTGCCTTAGTATTTTGCTGTCTATTTGCAATTCAAATGCCCTGGAACTCACTTTAAAAAGTGAGCATTGAAATTTGGTGATTTAACTACCTGCAGCAAGTTTGTTACATTGTCTACAAACACAGCAAACTGTGAGGAAGAATGTCAGAGACAATATGATGACCTAAATAAGATAGTGAAGTGGACAGGTAGCTGGCAAATGTGGGTCAATATAGTTAAATTTGAAGTAGCACATTTTGGGACAAAAAGACCCCCTAAAATTTATATATTTAGGGAAATTGAATACATAAGCAAGGAGGTGATAAATCTGCTTAAGGCTGGTTAGGCCACAGTTTGATAATAGCATGCAATTATCACTGCTGTCTGTGGGACCTTGCTGTGCGCAGTTTGGCTGCCACATTTCCTACATTAAAAAAAAATTATTTCATGGGATATTGGCGGCACTGGCAAAACCAGCATTTGTCCCCAATTGCCCTTGACAACTGAGTGGTTTGCTAGGCCATTTCAGAGGACAGTTGAGATTCAACCAGCTTGCTGGGAAATTAGAGATAGCATTAGATCCAAGGAAGAGGCATATAAATTTGCCAGAAAAAACAACAGACCTGAGGATTGGGAGCAGTTTAGATTTCAGCAAAGGAGGACCAAGGGATTGATTAAGAAGGGGAAAATAGAGTATGAGAGTAAGCTTGCGGGGAATATAAAAACTGTAAAAGTTTCTATAGGTATGTGCAGAGAAAAAGATTGGTGAAGACAAATGTAGGTCCCTTACAGTCAGAAACGGGTGAATTTATTATGGGGAACAAAGAAATGGCTGACCAACTAAATGCATACTTTGGTTCTGTCTTCACAAAGGAGAACACAAATATCATAACACAAATGTTGGGGAACACAAGGTTTAGTGAGAGGGAGGAACTAAAGGAAATCAGTATTAGTAGAGGAATGGTGTTGGGGAAATTGATGGGATTGAAGGCCGATAAATCCCCAGGACCTGATAATATACATCCCAGAGTATTTAAGGAAGTGGCCCCAGAAATAGTGAATGCATTGGTGGTCATCTTCCAAGATTCTATAGACTCAAACAGTTCCTACAGATTGGAGGGTAGCTAATGTAACTCCACTATTTAAAAAGGGAGATAGAGAGAAAACAGGGAATTATAGACCAGTCAGCCTGACGTTGGTCGTGGGGAAAATTCTAGAGTCGAAAGATTTTATAGCAGAGCGCTTGGAGAACAGTGGTAGAATCGGACAGAGTCAGCGTGGATTTACGAAAGGGAAATCATGTTTGACAAATCTACTAGAATTCTTCGAGGATGTAACTAGTAGAGTTGATGAGGGGGAGCCAGTGAATGTTGTTTATTTGGACTTTCAGAAGGGTTTCGACAAAGTCCCACGTAAGAGAATAGCGTGTAAAATTAAAGCGCATGGGATTGGAGATAGTGTATTGCGATGGATAGAAAATTGGTTGGCAGACAGGAAACAAAGAGTAGGAATAAATGGGTCTTTTTCCGAATGGCAGGCAGTGACTACTGGGGTACTGCAGGCATCGGTGCTAGGACCCCAGCTATTCGCAATATCTATTAGTGATTTAGAAGAGGGAACTAAATATAATATCTCCAGATTTGCAGATGACACAAAACTGGGTAGGAGGGTGAGTTGTGAGAAGGATGCAGAGAGGCTTCAGGGTGATTTGGACAAGTTGAGTGAGTGGGCAAATGCATGGCAGATGCAGTATAATGTGGATAAATGTGAGGTCATCCACTTTGGTAGCAAAAACAGGAAGGCGGATTATTATCAGAACGGCTATAAACTGAGAGAGGGGAATATGCAACGAGACCTGGGTGTTCTCGTACACATGTCGCTGAAGGTAAGCATGTAGGTGCAACAGGCAGTAAAAAAGGCAAATGGTATGTTGGCCTTCATAGCGAGAGGATTTGAGTACAGGAGCAAGGATGCCTTGCTGCAATTATACAGGGCCTTGGTGAGGCCACATCTGGAATATTGAGTGCAGTTTTGGTCTCCTTATCTGAGGAAGGATGTTCTTGCTATCGAGGGAGTGCAGCAAAGGTTTACCAGACTGATTCCTGGGATGGCGGGATTGACGTCTGAGGAGAGATTGAGTTGGTTAGGATTATATTCGCTGGAGTTCAGAAGTGTGAGGTGGGGATCTCATAGAAACCTATAAAATTCTAACAGGACTTGACAGGGTAGATGCAGGAAGGATGTTCCCGATGGTGGGGGAGTCCAGAACCAGGGATAATAGTCTACGGATATGGGGTAAACCTTTCAGGACTGAGATGAGGGGAAATTTCTTCACCCAGAGAGTGGTGAGACTGTGGAATTCGCTCCCACAGAAAGCAGTTGAGGCCAAAACATTGTATGTTTTCAAGAAGGAGTTAGATATAGCTGTTGGGGCGAAAGGGATCAAAGGATATGGGGGGAAAGCTGGAACTGGTTACTGAGTTGGATGATCAGCCATGATCATAATGAATGGCAGAGCAGGCTCGAAGGGCCGAATGGCGTACTCCTGCTCCTAATTTCTATGTTTCTATAGGTCTGGAGTTACATTAGGCCTGACCAGCTAAGGACAGCAGATGTCTTTCCCTAAAGGACATTAGTGAACCAGATGGGTTTTTACGACAATCAATGATAGCTTCATGGCACCATTATTGAGATGAGCTATCCATTCCAGATTTTTGAGTATTGCTGAAAATAGAGACATGTTGTCGAAGCTTTTCGTCTTAGACTCGTCAGGACAATCCACAAGAATACCAATGTAAGGGAAAACAACTTTATACTGTATGAGAAGAGAGTGCTGATTGGTTGACAAGTGATTGGTAGAGGCGTTGCCATGGAGATTGCACCAGTTTACGGTGACTGACAGTTAACTGCCAGGCTTTTTTTGAAATTTAAACCAGGCAGCTTGTCACTGGTCAAGGCATTGCCCTGAGGAATGAACCAGCGAATAGCTGTTAGTTACTTTGTTTAGCTGAAACAGGCGCAATGTTTGTACATGTTCTTTCTGTCTGTAAAGAACAGGGCCCTGTGTATTAATATATTTAGCTTCCAGTGCACGCAGATGTGCCACACTGCGAACCCTAGTGACAACCTTAAATTGGTTGTCAGCATAATTCTGAGCACACTATAGATTATTTAGCAAATGCACCCAGTGGAATGAAATGCGATTTGAGAAAAGCGCATTTCATCAAAAAGAGTCGAGAGAGGAAATATAAGAAATAGGAAAAAAGCATGCGTCTGTCTCTCTCTCTCTCTCATTCGTTCACATTCATTCATAAATCCTAAAACTTATTACAGACTGTCTTTTCTTGGTGCCGGTGCTGCTTTAACTACCCCTTTTTGGCATCCCATTAAACATGTGGTTCTTTGTGGAAGTTTTTCTTCAGTTTGCCTATCTCCATGACTGCCTAGGGTGTCTTTGAGATGGTTAGGTTCCGTGTGAAACCCGGGGCAAGGCATCTGCGATAATGTTGCTTTTCCCTGCGATGTGGGTAATTTTTAGATGGCAGGGTTGCAGGAGCAGGCTCCATCGAAACAGCCTGGCATTTTGGGCCTTGAACTTCTCCACAGAAATCAGGGGGTTATGGTCAGTGTAAACCACAGTCTCGTTATATCCGTTTTGTACATAGATGTTGAAGTGCTGGAGAGCTGGCAACATCCCCAATGTCTCCTTTTCTGTGGTGCAGTACCTTTTCTGGTGCCGATTTAGCCTCTTGGAGAAGTACCCTACCGGTCTCTCAATGCCTGTATTATCATCCTGGAGCAGGACAGCACCTACCCCAGGTTGCTGCCGTCAACTGCCACTTTAAAGGGTTCATCGAAGTTGGGAGCTGCCAGGACTGGTTCGTTCGTCAATATGGTCTTTAGCCTCTCAAAAGCGGTTTGGCAATTTTCTGACCATACCACCTTTACCTTTTTCTGCAGTAAGTCAGTTAGTGGGGCTGCTGCAGTGCTAAAATTTGGAACAAGTTTGTAGTAAAACCCGCACATCCCCAGGAAGCGCATGATTTCCTGTTTTGAGGTAGGGGCAGGAAAGTCCACCAATGCTTGTACTTTTGCTGCCCTGGGTAGCACTCGCCCCTGTCCTTCCATATGGCTGAGGTAGGTCACTTGGACCTTAGCGAACTCGCTCTTGGCGAGGTTTACTACCAGGTGATTTGCCTGCAGTTGTTGGACTAGGGCATCTATTTGGGCCAAATGATCTCCCCAGGTTTCGCTGTAGACTGGCAGATCATCTCAGTATACCACACAATTGGGTAGGCCAGCCATCGCACAGGTCATCAATCTTTGGAAGGTGGCTGGGGCATTCTTTAGCCCAAAAGGCATTCCTCGGCACTGAAATAGGCCGTCTGGGATGAGAACCGCAGATATCTCCTTAGCTTGGGGTGTTAAGAGAACTTGCCAATATCCCTTTAGCAAATCTATTTTTGTGATGTAGGTGGCATTCCCCACTCTATCAATGCAGTCCTCCAGGCGGGGAATGGGATAGGAGTCCACTCTGATCACTGCATTGAACTTTCTGTAGTCAGTGCAGAGCTGGGTAGAACCATCGGGCTTGGACACTAGCACCACCGGAGAACTCCAGCTGTTCTGGCTGGGCTCAATCAGGTTGTTGTCTAGTATGTACCTGATTTCTTCCTGAACCTGGGCCAGTTTCTGGGGGCCCATGCGGTACGGATTCTGTTTAATGGGACGGGGTGTGGGGGGTGGGGGGGGGGTGGGGTGCTCTCTTCAACCGCCACATCGTGTAGGGCTAAAGTCGTCCACCCTGGTGTGTCCTTGCAGACTTCCTTATAGGTGGCAAGCAGCCTGGCCAGGGCTCCTCTTTGTTCCACCTCTAAATAGGAGAGTGTGGTGTCTAGGTTAGTTAATACTTTTTGGTGTTGGTCAACCGGGCAGGAGGGGGTTCAATGTGGAGGTCCCCCAAGTCTTCCTGTAGTTCGTCCTCATGGTCCTGATTGTCCCCTTCCCCCGGACTATCGGACAGACCTGTGCCTATCTGTCCCCTTCCTGGCTATGATATTGCTTTAACATGTTAATGTGGCACAGTCTTTGTTTTTACCTTCGATCTGGGGTGTCGATTAAATAATTTACCTGGCTGATTCTTTTTGCCACTCGGTATGGGCCACTGAACCGGGCTTTCAGGGGTTTGCCCTGAATCGGGAGTAATGCCAATACGTGGTCCCCAGCCCGAAGAGTTCTGGCTTTGGCATGTTTATCGGCTTGCCTTTTCATAGCTGCCTGGGAGGCCTTGAGGTGCTCCTGAGCCACTGCACAGGCCCTTGTGAGCTCACCGAACGTGGAAATGTAGTCCAATGTAGGCAACTTGCCCCGTGCCCCAAAAACCTCTCCTTGACTAGTTTCAGGGGGCCTCTCACCTCGTTTCCATAAACTAGTTCAAAGGGGCTAAAACCGGTGGACTAATTTGGCGAATCCCTGGTGGCAAACCTGAGGAGTCCCAGCCCTTTATCCCAGTCATGGCAGTAGACCCTGTTCAGTGTCTTTAGGGTCTGGTGGTACTCTTACAATGCCCATTGGGACTGGGAGAGGCAGGCTGAGGACTTTAGTGGAGTTATACCCAGGTTGCCCATGACTTTTTGAAAGACTCCAGACATGAAGTTAATGCCCTCATCTGTCTGGATTTCAACCGGGAGGCCATAGCGAGTGAAGAATTGGGTTAGGCACTCGGTTCACCACCTTTGAAGAGATAATTCATAGGGCAATGGCCTCTGGGAACTGGGTAGCAGCATCCAT
This sequence comes from Heterodontus francisci, assembly GCF_036365525.1. Lineage (NCBI taxonomy): Eukaryota > Metazoa > Chordata > Chondrichthyes > Heterodontiformes > Heterodontidae > Heterodontus > Heterodontus francisci. The sequence goes on along the minus strand of NC_090378.1, from coordinate 21,370,128 downwards.
GATGGTGAGGAGATACTGGTGGCCCCCCCTGGTTTTCAGGAGGGGTCCCACACAGTCCACCAGCACTCGGCTGAAGGGTTCCCCAAAAGCGGGGATGGGAATTAGGGGGGCAGGTGTTATTACAGACTGGGGCTTCTCCACCACCTGGCACGTGTGGTAGGTTTTACAGAATTCCACCAAATCTTTCTGGCGTATTGGCCAGTCAAAATGTTGCCTTATACTGGCTTGGGTTTTCCGTACCCCGACATGTCCTGCCATGGGAAGCTCGTGGGCCCGTCTTAGTATTTCTTTTCAGTATCTCAGGGACACCGCTATCTGATGAACCACTGCCCACTCCTCGTCAGCTGATCTGTGAGGGGAGTCTCCACTTACTCATCAGAACCTCATTTTTCATATAGTAGCACTCAGGGACTCACTCTGCTTTTTCAGTTTGGGCAGTTTGTGCTAATTTCCTTAATACAGGGTTGGCTTGTTGAGCCTCGGCTAGGGAAGACCTGTCTAGTCCATTCTTTGGGTCATCTAATTCCCCAAAGAATGTTTCAGACAACCAGATGGGAGGGTCATCTGTTGCAGTGCCAGTTCAGTCTCCCCTGGGGGAGCTGATTTGGCCATGGATTGAGTTACCACACAATCAGGGATGATGCCTGGGACCTTCTCCTGTAATTGCTCGGTCTCCCCGACCTCTTTCGGTCTGTCTAACACTACTGAGGAAGCTTACTACCTTCACCCCTGCCAGATCATTACTCGGAGCAGGTCAGCCCCGTCCACAGGCAAACTATTGACAATCCCTACGGTCACTAGTCCCGAAATTAGATCGCGTTCCAGGTGCACCCAGTGTAAAGGTATGGGCTGCTACTGCCCTCCGCTACCATTCATTAACACCCTGACCTTCATGGCGCACTCAGGGGAAAGATCAGGCCTTTTCCCCATAGAAGGTGGCCGCTGTGTCCTGGAGTATAATTATGGAGTTACTGGCCCCACTCGAGGGGTATGGGGTTCCCCTCCCTTCAGACACAAAACCCTGATAACCTTCAGGGATTGTCGTACCTTTTCCCATTCTCACAGTAGCAGTTCCTCTGGGTCTTTCTGCTGCTGCAGTTAAAGCTACAGCTTGCTCGGCTGTGCTCTCCTTCAGGATTCCTTCTCCTTCACTGAGCGGGTGTACCCTGATTAACCCTACAGATTTTCCCTTTAGTTTCCAGCAGTCAGCTTTTAGATGACAGGCCTTATAACAATGGAAGCACACAGGTCTCCAGGTCTCATTTGTATTTACAGCACCTTTTTGGCTGGAAGAGGGCCCCCTGTGTCTCCTGCTTTTCTTTCTCTCCCAGGACTGCTTGGGCTCCTGTCACCTTCCCACCCTTGTGGGGTGACTAGGAAAGGTTCTCCCCTGAGAAGCCGACTTATAAATTAAAGCAAACTCATCAGCTAGAACGGCTGCTTGCCGGGCTCTCTGAACCCCCTGCTTCTCTACATGGGTCTTTATGGACAGTGGGAGAGAGTGTTTAAATTCCTCTCAGAATTACTTCTTGGAGATTCTCTTAGCTGAGCTGTACATTAAGAGCCAGCTGCTTACTTCTTTCAAACTCCAGATAAATTTGTTTAGCTTGCTTCTTGAGGGTTCTAAACCTTTGGTGATAGGCTTCGGGTACTAATTCATATGCCCCAAAGATAGCATTTTTTGTCATTTCATAATTTGATGACCTCTCATCTGGCAACAGGGAATAAACCTCATGGGCTTTTCCAGTTAGCTTGCTTTGTAATAAAAGAGGCCAAGTCTCAGCTGGCCATTTTAGCTGCCTTGCTAGTTTCTCAAAAGACACAAAAAAGGCTTCCACATCTTCCTCATTGAATTTTGGGATTAGTTGAGCTAGTTTTAACAATTTTGTACCTAGCCCTGAATTACGTTCCTCCATATTGGCCATGCTTTCACTGGGTTTACTCTGTTACCCCCTAGTTAACTCAAGACGCTTCAGCTCTCTCTCTTCGCATTCTTTCTGGAAGGTTCTTTCTCTCTCTCCTGTCTCTCTTTCTCTTTCCCTGTCTTCTAATTCAAGTTTCCTGTTTCCAATTGTATCTTTGCTAGCAATACCCTGTCGGAGTCTACTTCTAATCCTGTTTCTGCTTCTTCAGGTTCAAGGGAAAAATGGTTGGCCACTAGCCTCAGGAGTTCAGACTTCCTAGCCTTGCCACGTACAATGATCCCACACTGCTCAGCCATTTTCCTCAACTCCTCCATAGACAGTGCTTTTAACTTATCCCAAGTTACTTCACCCTGGCTTGGGGAGCTACTAGCTTCAGTTGCAGGCGTGTTTGTATTGAAGCACACACAACCACAAGAAAACCTGTGTTGAAATCTTGCTCTTTTTGATTGGGAGCAATTTGACTTCCCACTTCCAATTTTTCTTGTTTGTCTGTGGGTAAAATCCAGGACAGTAGCCCCCAAACTTCTGTTACGACCAGATGAGAAAGGGGTCTAGGGTTCCCTCTCAGCCTTCACCTGGTCTTAACGTAACAATGTTTAATTTTAAACATACTGTTTTTTTAGCTCCCTCTTTGTGAATCCTTGTTCGCTAACTACCAATTATAAGGCAAAGAAACTAGCCAAACAGGTTTTCTTAGGTTTAAAGAAAAAAGGTTGAACTTTATTAAGCCTAAACTCTAATTCGGTTAACACCTACGAATATGAGACGCACCGACGCTAGCATGCATATCCATACACGCATGCAGATAGAGACAGAAAAGAGAAGAAGAAATAAAGTGGAAAAGTTTTAGGCAATATCTGAAGATGGTTTTGGTTACTGTTCTTCGAGCTCGCTGTAAAATCCTTGATTGTAGGTAGGTCTTGCTTTTCGTTTGGGCCCAATATTCTTCTTAAACCGTGTTCGATGTAGGAGACTTTTCTGTCTTGATGTTAATGTGTCCTCAGTGGATCCAGAGGCTTGTGAGAAAGAGATGGGAGCAGACAGGAGAGGTCTTCTCACTCCAAGAGCAAACAGTCTTTCTGAGTTCAAAAATGCTGTGCCTGCGTCAAAAAACCCTGGACCAGCCAGTAAGTCATATGACTTGCTGGTTTAACCAGTCCTGGCTTTTGTGGATTGTATCACCTTAAAAATCTCTGGAATGCTCTTCCTTACAACTTCAGTGTTCTGTGATCAAAATCTATTGTGTCAGGAAACGGTGCTTTGTTTCCACAAGCACTGTCTTGTTAGTATGCAGATGTTTTTCAGCTAAGTGTCTGGCAGCCCTTGTAACAGGCCTTCTCTTCTTCCCAGCAACAGTTTAAAATCAATGTTCATATGACAAAATCAATGTGCCTCATTACATAGAAACATAGAAAATAAGAGCAGGAGTAGGCCACTTGGCCCTTCGAGCCTGCTCTGCCATTCATTACGATCCTGGCTGATCATTCAACTCAGTAACCTGTTTCCACTTTCGCCCCATATCCTTTGATCCCTTTAAATCCAAGAGCTGTATCTAACACCTTATTGAAAACATCCAATGTTTTGGCCTCAACTGCTTTCTGTGGGAGCGGATTCCACAGGTTCACCACTCTCTGGGTGAAGAAGTTTCTCTTTATCTCAGTCCTGAATGGTTTACCCCGTATCCTCAGACTATGACCCCTGGTTCTGGACTCCCCCACCATCGGGAACATCCTTCCTGCATCTACCCTGTCAAGTCCTGTTAGGATTTTATAGGTTTCTATGAGATCCCCACCTCACTCTTCTGAACTCCAGCGAATATAATCCTAACCAACTCAATCTTTCCTCATACATCAGTCCCACCATCCCAGGAATCAGTCTGGTAAACCTTCGCTGCACTCCTTCTACAGCAAGAACATCCTTCCTCAGATAGGAAGACCAAAACTGCACACAATATTCCAGGTGTGGCCTCACCAAGGCCCTGTATAATTGCAGCAAGACATTCCTGCTCCTGTACTCTAATCCTCTCCCTATGAAGGCCAACATACCATTTGCCTTTTTAACCGCCTGTTACACCTGCATGCTTACCTTCAGCGACTTGTGTACGAGAACACCCAGGTCTCGTTGCATATTCCCCTCGCCCAGTTTATAGCCGTTGAGATAATGTGCCTTCCTGTATCTGCTACCAAAGTGGATAATCTCACACATTTATCCACATTATACTGCATCTGCCATGCATTTGCCCACTCACTCAACTTGTCCAAATCACCCTGAAGCCTCTCTGCATCCTCCTCACAACTCACCCTCCCACCCAGTTTTGTGTCATCTGCAAATTTGGAGATATTACATTTAGTTCCCTCATCTAAATCATTAATATATATTGTGAATAGCTCAAGTCCGAGCATCGATCCCTGCGGTACCCCACTAGTATCATAACATTGCCTGCCATTTGGAAAAAGACCCATTTATCCCTACCCTTTGTTTCCTGTCTGCCAACCAATTTTCTATCCATCGCAATACACTACCCCCAATCCCATGCGCTTGAATTTTACATGTTTAGTTTAGTTTAGAGATACAGCACTGAAACAGGCCCTTCGGCCCACCGAGTCTGTGCCGACCATCAACCACCCACTTATACTAATCCTACACTAATCCCATATCCCTACCACATCCCCACCTGTCCCTATATTTCCCTACCACCTACCTATACCAGGGGCAATTTATAATGGCCAATTAACCTATCAACCTGCAAGTCTTTGGCATGTGGGAGGAAACCGGAGCACCCGGAGGAAACCCACGCAGACACAGGGAGAACTTGCAAACTCCACACAGGCAGTACCCAGAATTGAACCTGGGTCGCTGGAGCTGTGAGGCTGCAGTGCTAACCACTGCGCCACTGTGCCGCCACATGCTAATCTCTTATGTGGGACTTTGTCGAAAGCCTTCTGAAAGTCCAAATAAACCACATCCACTGGCTCTCCTTCATCAACTCTACTAGTTACATCCTCGAAGAATTCTAGTAGATTTGTCAAACTTGATTTCCCTTTCGTAAATCTAAGCTGACTCTGCCCGATTCTACCACTGTTCTCCAAGTGCTCTGTTATAAAATCTTTGATAATGGACTCCAGAATTTTCCCCACTACCGTGTCAGGCTGATTGGTCTATAATTCCCTGCTTTCTCTCTATCTCCCTTTTTAAATAGTGGGGTTACATTAGCTACCCTCCAATCTGTAGGAACTGTTTCAGAGTCTATAGAATCTTGGAAGATGACCACCAATGCATCCACTATTTCTGGGGCCACTTCCTTAAGTACTCTGGGATGCATACCATCAGGCTCTGGGGATTTATCGGCCTTCAATCCCATCAATTTTCCCAACACCATTTCTCTACTAATACTGATTTCCTTCAGTTCTTCTCTCTCAATAAACCCTGTGTTCTCCCAAATTTTTGTTATGATATTTGTGTTCTCCTTTGTGAAGACAGAACCAAAGTATGCATTTAGTTGGTCAGCCGTTTCTTTGTTCCCCCATAATAAATTCCCCTGTTTCTGACTGTAAGGGACCTACATTTGTCTTCACCAATCTCGTTCTCTTCACATACCTATAGAAACTTTTACAGTCAGTTTTTATGTTCCCCGCAAGCTTGCTCTCCTACTCTATTTTCCACTTCTTAATCAATCCCTTGGTCCTCCTTTGCTGAATTCTAAACTGCTCCCAATCCTCACATCTGTTGTTTTTTCTGGTGAATTTATATGCCTCTTCCTTGGATCTAATGCTATCTCTAATTTCCCTTGTAAGCCATGGTTTGATGAGCTTGCCCGTTTTACTTTTGTGCCAGGCAGGAATAAACAATTGTTGCAGTTCATCCATGCGCTCTTTGAATGTTTGCTATTGCCTTTCCACCGTTGTCCCTTTAAGTAACGTTTCCCAATCCATGATAGCCAACTCGCGCCTCATACCTTTGTAGTTTCCTTTACTAAGATTCAGGACCCTAGTCTCAGAATCAACTACATCACTCTCCATCTTGATGAAGAATTCTATCATATTATGGTCGCTTATCCCCAAGGGGTCTCGCACAACTAGATTGTCAATTATTCCTCTCTCATTACACAATACCCAGTCTAGGATGGCCTGTTCTCTAGTTGGTTCCTCAACGTACTGGTCCAGAAAACTATCCTGTGTACACTCCAAGAATTCCTCCTCTATGGTATTGTGACTAATTTGATTTGCCCAATCTTTCTGCAGATTAAAGTCACCCATAATTACAGATGTTCCTTTATCGCATGCGTCTCTAATTTCCTGTTTAATGCCATTCCCAACCTCACCACTACAGTTTGGGGGTCTATATACAACCCCCACTAATGTTTTTTGCCCCTTAGTGTTTCTCAGCTCTGCCCATACAGATTCTACATCGTCAGAGCTAATATCTTTCCTCACTATTGCGTTAATTTCCTCTTTAACCAGCAATGCAACTCCATCGCCTTTTGCTTGTTGTCTGTCCTTCCTAAATACTGAATGCCCCTGGATGTTCATTTCTCATCCCTGGTCACCTTGCAGCCATGTCTCCGTAATCCCAACTATATCAAACCCATTTATATCTATTTGAGCGATTAATTCATCAATTTATTGCGAATTCTCTACGCGTTAAGGCACAAAGCCTTAAGGCTTGTCTTTTTAACATAACTTGGCCCCTTCCCACTATTTTTCACTATCACTGTTTGATTTTGGCCCTTGATTTCTCTGCCTATCACTTTTCTTATTCCCCTTACTGTCTTTTGTTCTTGCCTTTGATTCCCCCCTCCTCTGAATCCTTGCAAAGGTTCCCATCCCCCTGCCATTTTAGTTTAAACCTTCCCCAACCACTCTAGCAAATACTCCCCCTAGGACATCAGTCCCGGTCCTGCCCAGGTGTAACCTGTCCAGTTTGCACTGATCCCACCTCCCCCAGAACCGGTCCCAATGTCCCAGGAATCTGAAACCCTCCCCCTCACACCATCTGTTCAGCCACGTATTAATCTGATATATCCTGCTATTTCTACTCTGACTAGCACGTGGCCCTGGTCGTAATCCTGAGATCACTACCTTTGAGGTCCAACTTTTCAACTTACTTCCTAACTCCGTTTATTCTGCTTTTAGGACCGCACCCTTTTTGTACCTATGTTGTTTGTACCAATGTGTCCCACGACCATTGGCTGTTCACCCTCCCCCTTCAGGATGTCTTGTAACCGCTCTGAGACATTCTTGACCCTAGCACCAGGGAGGCAACATACCATCCTGGAGTCTCTTTTGCGGCCACAGAAACGCCTATCTATTCCCCTTACAATTGAATTCCTTATAACTATTGCATTCCCGCACTTTTTACTCTTCCCCTGTGCAGCAGAGCCAACCGTGGTACAACGAATTGGGCTGTTGCTGCTTTCCCCTGAGAGGCCAGTCCCCCCAACAGTATCCAAAGCAGTATATCTGTTTTGCAGGGGAATAGCCACAGGAGATTCCTGCACTGCCTACCTAGTCCTCTTGCTCTGCCTGGTGGTCACCCATTCCCTTCCTGCCTGTGGGGCCTGAGCCTGCGATGTGACCACCTCTCTACACGTGCTATCCATGATACTGTATGTCTCGTGGATGCTCCACAGTGTCCCCAGCTGCCGCTCCAGCTCTGAAACCTGGGCTTCCAGAAGCTGCAGCTGGAGACACTTTCTGCACACATGCTGGTCGCGGGCACTGGAATTGTTCCCGGCTTCCCACATAGAGCACGAGGAGCACACCATGGTTTTGAGCTCTCCTGCCATGACTAAACCCTTTAAATTAAACCTTTTGGAAGATCTTAATATAAATAACTCTAGGGCCTTCTTCCCTGTTCCTCATTACTACAGAACTCCCTAAAAAACACTGCTTACTATATGTGAAAATAAACTGTAAACCTTTCTTACCGTAGATACTTACCCAGCTATTTAGGCTAGTCCCTAACCACAGTGACTCACCAACCAATCACTTTGCAGCTTTCCTGTGATGTCACTGTTGGCTTTTTTTTCTCCAAAACTCCGGTGTGCCTGAAGAGGTTCGACTGCTCTCCTCTCCTGAAGGTAAGTGAAGGCCCTGAGCCTTGCGCTGGGTTTATCCGCTCCCAGTTCTGGTGGTTTCCACACTGGTCCGTCTGCTCTCCGCTCCTGAAGGTAAGTGAAGGCCCCGAGCCTCGCAGGTGGGGCCTGCGTGACAGGCATACATGGTGTTGTTAAAACTGAACTCAACTGCGCAAGTTGTCGAGTTCATAAGTTCAATGCCAACCAGTCAGCACACTCTGTTTTCATACAGTATAAAGTCGTTGTTTTCCCTTACATTGGTATTCTTGCGGATTGTCCTGCTGAGTGCAAGACAAAAAGCTTCGACAACATGTCTCTGTTTTCAGCAGTACTCAAGTTTTGTCCTACCAAATGACTATTCCAGATTTTTTTAATTAATTGAATTTAAATTCCACCAGCTGCCATGGTGGGATTTGAACCTATGTTCCCATGGCCTGGGTCTCTGGATTACCAGTTCAGCAACATTACCACTATGCCACAGTCATCACTGTTACAACAGTGACTACTTTTCAAAAGTACTTTATTGACTGGAAAGCACTTTGGGATGTCCTGAGGTCACATAAGGTGCTATATAAATGCAAATTTGTTCTTTCTTACTGGCACACAGGATGTATTGAGGATGGCCACATGGTTGCCATTTGCTGCATTTTGTAAAGTGATAACATCCCAGAATTAGTAAGGAAATGGAAGAGAGGGAGGAACTCAAGAAAATTGCAATGACCAGGGAAGTGGTACTGAACAAATTGTTGGAGCTGCGGGCTGACAAGTCCCCAGGTCCTGATGGACTTCATCCTAGGGTCTTAAAAGAAGCGGCTAGTGAGATAGTTGATCTGTTAGTTTTAATTTTCCAAAATCCCCTAGATTCAGGGAAGGTTCTGCTAGACTGGAAAATAATGAATGTAACCCCTTTATTCAAAAAGGGAGGGAGACAGAAAGCAGGCCACTATAGGCCAGTTAGCTTCGCATCTGTCTTGGGGAAAATTTTGGAAGCTATTGTTAAAGACGTTATAGCAGGGCACTTAGAAACATTGAAGGCAGTCAGGCAGAGTCAACATGATTTTATTAAAGTGAAATCATGTTTAACCAATTTATTGGAGTTCTTTGAGGGAGTTACATGTGTTGTGGATGAAAGGGAACTGGTGGATGTATTGTACTTGGATTTCCAGAAGGCATTTGATAAGGTGCCTCATCAAAGGTTATTGGAGAAAACAAAAGCTGATGGAGTAGGGCATAACATATTGGCATGGATAGAAGATTGGCTAGCTAACAGGAAACAGAGAGTAGGCATAAATGGGTCATTTTCTGGTTGGCAAGATGTAACAAGTGGTGTGCCACAGGATCAGTGCTGGGGCCTCAACTTTTTACAATTTGTATAAATGACTTAGATGAAGGGATCAATGGTATGGTTGCTAAATTTGCTGATGACACAAAGATAGGTAGGAAAGTGAGTTGTGAAGAGGACATAAGGAGGCTGCAAAGGGATATAGACAGGTTAAGTGGGTGGGCAAAAATCTGGCAGATGGAGTATAATGTGGGAAAATGCAAAGTTGTCCATTTTGGCAGGAAGAATAACAAAGAAGCATATTAGCTAAATGGTAAGAGATTGCAGAGGGATCTGGGTGTCCTAGTGCATGAATCGCAAAAAGTTAGTATGCAGATATAGCACGTAATTAGGAAAGCTAATAGAATGTTATCGTTTATCGTGAGGGGAATTGAATACAAAAATAGGGAGTTTATGCTTCAGCTATACAGGACATTGGTGAGACCACATCTAGAGTACTGTGTACAGCATTGGTCTCCTTATTTAAGGAATGATGTAAATGCATTGGAAGCAGTTCAAAGAAGGTTTACTAGACTGATACCTGGAATGGGCAGGCTATCTTATGAGGCATGATTGGACAGGCTCTGCTTGTATCTGCTGGAATTTAGAAGAGTAAGAAGTGACTTGATTGAAATATATAAGATCCTGAGGGGTCTTGACAGGGTGGATGTGGAAAGGATGTTTTCCCCTTGTGGGAGAATCTAGAACCCGGGTCATTGTTTAAAAATAAGGGGTCGCCCATTTAAGACAGAGATGAGGAGAAATTCTTTCTCCCAGAAGGTCGTGAGTCTTTGGACCTCTCATCCTCAAAAGGCGGTGGAAGCAGAGTCTTTGAATATGTTTAAGGCAGAGGTAGATAGATTCTTGATAAGCAAGGGGGTGAAAAGTTATTGGGGGTTGGTGGTAATGTGAAGAAATCAGTTCAGGCTCGAGGGGCTGAGTGGCCTACTCCTGCTCCTAGTTCGTATATTGGGTTAATGTGTTCCGCTCAACAATGCATTGTGATATATATGTTTGCAGCGAGTTAAATAAATGATTTCTATGCTAAGCTGGAAAGATTTAGAGGGGCAAAAGAAATGAAGAAAGTGACGTTCTTGACTATTGCCCCTGACGGTCCTGTCCCCAGATTGCATGTGTCTTGCAGAAGATGACCCGAGATCTTCCAATATCTGATGCTAACCAGTAACCCTGAGGAGCGAGATATGTGTGTTATGGCCTGCATTATGGCTGCTGGCATAATGGTGGGTGGAAATATTTTGGCTTCAGTGGTGCTGATTTAGCTGGTATGCTTTCTTTCATGTTATACTAATTCAGCCATGAAATATTCTATTTGTTGTGCTTCAGAACCAACCACCATGATTAATTTTTAAATCAACGTGCTGACTGCCATGGGATTCATTACTTAGATTGCTTGCTACTTCCTGACCTCCTGTTAAAGTTTATGTAATAGGAGCTTTTTTTTACGCCCCCTCCGCTAAAGTCTTCTAAATACTTCTGTTAGATTTGACTTTCTGGTGAATTAACAGGTAATAATCAGTTATTGTAGATTCCATGCATACATTAAGTACAAATTGGAGAAAGAACCAAATAAATTTCATAATTAGTAACAGACGCTTGTACTAAGAATGTACTTTAAGGTTGAAAATAGACTTAAAACCTTGGATACTATGCGCTTAATCATTTGTGAAGCTTCCCTTAGCTACTTCAGCTAAATAAAGGGAGTGTCCAGTGCAGTTCTGTCCTCCCTGGATGGAAAATTGCATCAGGCTTCACTTTAATGCAATATAATATTTAAATGAAACAATGGTTCTTTTTTGGCAGGACCACTGTTAGGTCAGTCCAGCTATATGAATCTGAGCCAGATTTTCTAACCTTTTGTGGCTTGTTTTGCACCATTGTCACTTATCTTAGCAGCCTTAAAAATTAACTTTATATTAAAAGGCTAAAAATGTTGTAAAGAACAAAATGAGAAAACTAGTGTCATGCCCAGTAAAGGCATGTTCTAGTCATAACTTTAAACATGGACTATATTCAATAGAAAATCTTCTGGAGCTGAACTTTCTTTTTAAGTGAGCCATAATGGACATTAAAATGCTCCATAAGATGGCTGATGAGGGTCAGGTGACTTTTGCAGTTTTGGCCCAGACTTGAAAGTCTCTCAAGTCTCCAGAAAGTTCCTAATTGAATGACCATGGGTGGAGTGCCTGCCTTGAATGGACATACCAAGACGAAACCATTTGTGGAATTCACACTTCCTATTGTTTGTGGTGTTGCCCAAAACTCAATATCTATGGACTCCTAGACTCACTGTCTCCAAGCTCGAAACTTAACAAAGAGAGTTGTAGGAAACCAGTTGAAAGTAGCTACTGGCTACCCGCATTTACGGAACTGGAGCTGAGGGTGGATTCACTGTGGAGCATCCGCGATGCTGAGGAAGTCGTGGATAGCATGTTTAGTGAGGTGGTCACACTGCAGGTAATGGCTGCCCAGGCAGAAAAGAGATGGGTGACCACCAGACGGAGTAGTAGGTGCAGGCAGGTAGTGCAGCAGTTCCCCTGTGGCCATCCCCCTCTCAAACAGATATACCGCTTTGGATACTGTTGGGGGGGGGTGGGGGTGACCTCCCAGGGGAAAGCAGCAACAACCAAGTTTGTGGCACCACGGAGGGCTCTGCTGCACAGCAGGGGAGGAAAAGTGTTGGAAGAGCTATAGTGATAGGAGATTCTATCGTAAGGGGTGCAGATAGGCATTTCTGTGGCCACAAACGAGACTCCAGGATGGTATGTTGCCTCCCTGGTGCTAGGGTCAAGGATGTCTCGGAGCGGCTGCAGGACATTCTGAAGGGGGACGGTGAGCAGCCAGAGGTCGTGGTTCATATTGGTACTAACGACATAGGCAGGAAGAGACATGAGTCCTACAAAGTGACTATAGGAAGTTAGGCAGAAGGTTAAAAAGCAGGACCTCTAGGGATGTAATCTCAGGATTACTCCCTGTGCCACGTGCTAGTGAGGGTAGGAATAGGAGGATTAGGCAAATGGATGCCTGGCTGAAGAGCTGGTGTAGGCGGGAGGGCTTCAGTTACTTGGATCATTGGGATCTCTTCTGGTGCAGAGGTGACCTGTACAAGAAGGAGGGGTTGCATCTAAACTGGAGGGGGACCAATATCCTTTTGGGGAGGTTTGCTAGCACTACTCGGGAGGGTTTGCAAGGGGGGTGGGACCCAAAGTAGTAGTCTCTCAGATGAGATAGTTGAGGCAAATGTAGAGGTTAAAGCAAGCAAGTCCAGTAGGCAGGCTGGGCAGGGGCAGGACAAGGAGCATGGAAGGTCTGGTAGGCTAAACTGCATTTACTTTAATGCAAGAAGCCTTACAGGTAAGGCAGATGAACTCAGAGCATGGATCGGTACATGGGATTGTGATATTATAACTATTACGGAAACGTGGTTGAGGGATGGGCAGGACTGGCAGCTCAATGTTCCGGGGTACCGATCTTTACGGCGTGACAGAGGTGGAGGTAAGAGAGGAGGGGGAATTGCACTATTGATTAGGGAGGACATCACGGCAGTACTTAGAGAGGATATCCCGGGGGGAATGTCCTGCGAGGCCATATAGGTAGAACTTAGAAATAAGAAAGGGGTGATCACTTTGGGATTATACTATAGGTCCCCCAATAGTCAGAGGGAAGTGGAGGAGCATATATGTAGGGAAATCACAGATCGGTGTAGGACTTAACGGGTTGGAATAGTAGGTGACTTTAACGTCCCTAATATTGACTTGGGACTGCCTTAATACTAAGGGATCAGATGGGGAAGAATTTGTTCAGTGTGTCCAGGATAGTTTTCTGAAGCAGTATGTGGCTGGCCCTACTAGAAAAGGAGCTACACTCGACCTCCTCATAGGAAATGAGGATGGGCAGGTACTTGATGTGTCAGTGGGGGAGCACTTTGGGACCAGTGACCATAACTCTATTAGCTTCAAGATTAGCCACCCAAGTTGATAGGGTTGTTAAGAAGGCGTATGGTGTGTTGGCTTTCATTAACAGGGGGATTGAGTTTAAGAGCCGCGAGGTTATGCTGCAGCTCTATAAGGCCCTGGTTCGACCACACTTGGAATATTGTGTTCAGTTCTGGTCACCTCATTATAGGAAGGATGTGGAATCTTTAGAGAGGGTGCAGAGGAGATTTACCAGGATGCTGCCTGGACTGGAGGGCATGTCCTACGAAGAAAGATTGAGGGAGCTAGGGCTTTTCTCATTGGAGCAAAGAAGTATGAGAGGTGACTTGATAGAGGGGTACAAGATGATGAGAGGCATAGATAGAGTGGATAGTCAGAGACTTTTTCCCAGGGTGGAAAGGGCTATCACCAGGGGGCATAATTTTAAGGTGATTGGAGGAAGGTTTCGGGGAGATGTCAGAGGTAGGTTCTTTACACAGAGAGTGGTGGGTGCGTGGAATGCGCTGCCAGCGGTGGTAGTAGAAGCAGATACATTAGGGGAATTTAAGCGACTCTTGGATAGGTACATGGATGATAGGAGAATGAAGGGTTGGTAGTTAGTTTGATCTTGGAGTAGGTTAAAGGTTCGGCACAACATCGTGGGCCGAAGGGCCTGTACTGTGCTGTACTGTTCTACGTTCTATAGTTATGGAAAAGGATAGGACTGGTCCTCAGGTTGAAGTTCTTAATTGGGGGAAGGCTAATTTCGATGGCATCAGATAGGAACTCTCAAAAGTTACAGGTAAAGGGACTTCTGGCAAGTGGGAGGCTTTTAAAGGTGAGATAGGAAGAGTTCAGGGCCAGCATGTTCCTGTTCGATGGAAGGGCAAGGCTGGCAAGTTTAGGGAACCTTGGTTGACGAGGGATATTGAGGGTCTGGTCAGGACAAAGAAGGAGGCATATGTCAGATACAGGCAGCTGAGATCGAGCAAGTCCCTCGAGGAGTATAGGGGAACTACACTTAAGAAGGAAATTAGGAGGGCAAAAAGGGGCCATGAGATTTCCCTGGCAGATAAGATAAAGGAGAATTCTAAAAGATTCTATAAGTATATTAAGAGTAAAAAGGTAGCGAGGGAGAGAGTAGGTCCCCTTAAGGATCAGTGTGGCAATCTATGTGTGAAGCCGTGGGAAATGGGCGAGGTCTTAAATGAATATTTCTCGTCCATATTTACCGTGGAGAAGGTCATGGAAGCTAGTGAGTTCAAGGAGGGGACACCGATATCCTGGAGCATATCAACATTACAAAGGAGGAGGTGTTGGAGGCTTTGAAGTGCATTAAGGTGGATAAATCCCCGGGGACTGACCAGGTGTATCCTAGGATGCTATGGGAAGCAAGGGAGGAGATTGCTGGGGCCCTGGCAGAGATTTTTGTATCATCGTTAGCCACGGGTGAAGTACCGGAAGACTGGAGGATAGCTAATGTTGTGCCTTTATTTAAGAAGGGCAGCAGGGATAAGCCAGGAAACTACAGGCCGGTGAGCCTTACGTCAGTGGTGGAAATGTTATTGGAAGGGATTCTGAGAAAGAGGATTTATATGCATCGGGAAAGGCATGGTCTGATTAGGGATAGTCAGCATGGCTTTGTGCATGGGAAATCATGTCTCACAAATTTGATTTGAGTTTTTCGAGGAGATGACCAAGAGGATTGACGAGGGCAGGGCGATGGACATTTTCTACATCGACTTTAGCAAGGCCTTTGACAAGGTCCCGCATGGTAGGATGGTCCAGAAGGTTTGAACACATGGGATCCAGGGTGAGCTAGCAAATTGGATACACAATTGGCTTGGTGATAGGGGGCAGAGGGTGCTAGTGGAGGTTTGTTTTTCAGATTGGAGGCCAGAGACCAGTGGTGTGCCGCAGGGATTGGTGCTGGGCCCTCTGTTGTTTGTCATATATATTAATGACTTGGATGAGAATGTAAGGGGCACGATTAGTAAGTTTGCAGATGGCACCAAAATTGGTGGTATAGTGGACAGTGAAGAAGGTTGTCTAAAGTTACAACAGGATATAGATCAACTGGGAAAGTGGGCAAGGGAGTGGCAAATGGAATTTAACGCAGACAAGTGTGAAGTGATGCATTTTGGGAAGTTAAACCAGGGCAGGACATATACAGTGAATGGCAGGGCCCTGGGGAGTGTTGTTGAACAGAGAGACCTTGGGGTGCAAGTACATAGTTCTCTGAAAGTGGCAACACAGGTAGACAGGGTGGTGAAGAAGGCGTATGGCATGCTTGCCTTCATCGGCCGAGGCATTGAGTACAAGAGTTGGGACGTCATGTTACAGTTGTACATAACGTTGGTTAGGCCGCATTTGGAGTACTGTGTGCAGTTCTGGTCGCCGCACTACAGGAAAGATGTGATTAAGCTAGAGAGGGTGCAGAAAAGATTCACAAGGATGTTGCCTGGTTTGAAGGGCTTGAGTTATAAAGAGAGATTGGATAGGCTGGGCCTGTTTTTCCTGGAGTGAAGGAGGCTGAGAGGGGACATGATAGAGGTATATAAAATTATGAGAGGCATAGATAGGGTAGATAGCCAGAGTCTGTTTCCCATGGTAGGGGTGACTAAAACTAGAGGGCATAGATTTCAGGTGAGAGGGAGGAGGTTTAAAGGGGATCAAAGGAGTAAATTTTTCACACAAAGAATAGTGGGTATCTGGAATGAGCTGCCTGAGGAGATGGTGGAGGCAGGAACAGTAGCGACATTTAAGAGGCATCTGGACAGGTACTTGAATGAACAAGGCATAGAGGGATATGGAATTAATGCAGGCAGGTGGGATTAGTATAAATAGGCATTATGGTCGGCATGGATGCGGTGGGCCAAAGGGCCTGTTTCTATGCTGTACGACTCTATGACTCTGTAAGTAGGTGTGAATGGCCACCATCCATCCCCCATTGTGTAGCAATGGCTTCGAACTTCACATTGTTCTGGGTGGACAATAGAAGTATTGATCAGGTGGTCACTCAACTGAAACTAATTGCAGGTATCAAATCGTATTACTTCAAGCTCCAGGGAGAGACTGGGCAGTCTGCAAACTACAACTGTAGAAACAGCAGCAAAGGCAAAACACCTATGTCTTAAAACTGGCGACTGCTGCATCTTAAGGCCTCCACGCCTGTTCCTTTTCAAGTCCACCAGTACAGAAAACTGATATAATAAGACTACAAGCAACTAACTTCGTGACCTGCTGAAAATCTATCCTTTCGAGAGAATCCTGCAACGACATTGATATACAACTCCAGCTATCGAATCCACCTAACTGCATTTCAGGAGTGAAAGCGCCTTCCTCCCCAGGCCTTTCCCCCAAGCCGAGCCAAATCATGTGACTTAGGAACTATTCCTTCATTTGTAATTTCTAAAAGTGTACTGTCCTTTTTAACGGCTTTCTTTCTCGAGTGGGTGAGTGATGAGTGAGTGACGTAACGTTAGAATTTTGGGGAGAACGTGTGAACAAAAATAATCCTTTATTTAAACCCACAAAAAGCCTGCTGCTGGTTATGCAAATTAGCCATACACTCAGGGATTAAGAAACACACCCATCTTTCTTTTCAAAACAAAAACCACACTGATTATGGACAGTAGGGTAAGGGAGCTGGGATTTCATTTTCTCATCTCTGTCCATAACACTAGTAATGGTAAAAAACATATACAAAAGTAAATGGTGTGGAGAAGAGGTAAAGGTGGTTGGTTTTAGAGAGTAGAGAATTCAGGCAACAATTCATAGAAAAAACAATTAGAGAAAACAACAGCACAGGAGGAGGCCATTCATTCTATTGTGTCTGTGCCGGCCGACCCTTAGCCATCCAGCCTAATCTCACTTTCCAGCTCTTGATCCGTAGCCCTATAGGTTACGGCACTTCAAGCGCCCATCCAAGTTTTTTTAAAATGCAAAGAACAAAAGTCACTTTCATACTTGGTTCGGACCATGTCTGTTTTGAGACAATAACAATGCTTTTCAGCCTGTTGAAATTTGGCCCCTTGGTTCACTTCACTGCATCTTAAAAATGCTGATTACTAGAGGCTCTTTTGGGTAGGTATACTGAATGCCAAAGCTCTGGGTAATGAACTATAATTGTAGCATGCTACATACCTGTCTTAGACACACAGTAGATAATTATTTTAAACCATAAATATTGTGAAGCAAAGTAATGTGTTGTCTTGGATGAAATAATGAAGTGTACTTCCTTATTTGTTTACATTTGTAGAGATTTTGTGAAAGTTTAGCTGTCAAATTTTCTACATATTTGATTATTTTGAACTTAAATCATGTGATGCATTTGTACTCCTGAATATGGTTGTTTTGGTAGCCTATTAGTAAATTAGTCAATCAGATTGTCTTTTGCACAACCTGAAACATATATTTTTAAAGCTTGCATTGTTATAAATCGGAATTCATCTTTAGCAATCCAATTTGTAATCAGTTATCTTCTGATTTGTGGAAGTTCACCTATTTCACAATGGTAGTCAGAAAAATCTCCAGAGGCCAAATTATCCTGACTTGTATCAGGATAGCTTTATATCGTTGACAGTGAACCAAGAAATCAAAGTTGCAATTTAGTTTTCCTACAAAAAAAGTCATGCTGTTGGAAAAATGCTTTTAATTGCTTCAGACATAAATTTTGATTTTTGAGGCAACATAATGTATTACTTTATGGGGACCAATATTGAACTTCTAAATGTTATCTTTGAATATTATATGGTTTTTATTAATATTACCTAGTCATTCAAATTATTCAGGTTACAGAAATGGATATATTTTGGAGAAAAATACTGAACAGAATTTAGGTGGATATGTTTTTCTGTGCTTCCTTTTTCTAGTAGTAAATTGTTGAGTTTTTTTTGTTTTTGAGAGGGATGATTGAGTAGTTAATGTACTAAGTCTTTTTTTCACAGTTAGTAAACTGTTTTATAGTCTAAGTGTTTCATACAAGTTGAGTTCAATTTCCTTGTAAATCTCCATGTAATATAGAAGAACAACACTTTTGTTGTCCATTTGTTTAGTGTATGGACTTTTAGGGTTTATGGGGCCTGAAAAGTGACTTGCAAAACAAACACTTGATAAAATGTTTCGATATTTAGTAGGTCTCCCATGATTGCTCAGAAAAAGTCAGAATATCCAGTCCCTTTCTTGTCTGTAAATGTTATGTTGCTATTTATGTCTTTGTCTCTCTTTATGTCTTTGTCTCTCTTCATGTTTTATCCTGCCCCTGCTTCTTGTTTATTTTGCTTTTCTGCTTCTCATTCTTTTTGTTGTTATTGAATGGCAGTTGGCAAATAGAGAGACAGGTTAGCGATTGAAGCTGTTGAGGGCTGCAGGCTGTATTTCCAGTAGCTGGTGTGGGACACTCACTGGGTGTCGAAAGGACTCACACATGTAGTCAAGCAGCAGATGAAGGCTGTCATGCATGGTAGGTATCTGGCCAATGCTCTGGAAGGACTAAAATAAAAGCAAAATCCTGCAGATGCTGGAAATCTGAAATAAAAACATATATTTCCAGCACTTTCTGTTTTTCTCTCTGGAAGGACTTTTGGGTGATGTGTGCGTGTAGGGATTGGTCAAACAGGCAGGCTGTTGGTTGGGCAAGTGACCCGGGCAGAATGGCAGTCAAATGCACCACTGCCAGTTGAATCATTCAGAACAATGTTTCATCTGCTAATATAATCAGAATGTTCTACCGTGCAAATAAGGTTTTAAATTGAATCAAAGCATTACTTAATTCACAATAGTATTAAATTTACCTGTTAAAGTGTTATGTGATTTTTTTTTTAAAAACACCTTCATGAAATTTTAGTTTATGGGCTTTAGCCTTTCCCAGAAGCCTGGGCTCTATTTTTGCCCAAATCTGTGACTGTTGGTTGATGGCAGAACCTGCAGTCTTAAGCATGTGCAGTGGGCCCAATTTCTCAGGAAACGAGTAGTGTTCAATCAGCCCAACTACGCCATTGGTTCTTTTCAGCTTTCGATAGCATCTATTTGACTGTATTTGAAAAAAACCCAGAGGAGAAATTTCAAAAGAATTTATGTGGGTTTTTGTATTGTATCTTTGTGTGCAAGGGAGAGGGGGCAGAATTTTCGCCCCAAAATAAGCGTGAGAACTGAGGCTGACAGACACGTAATTTTGCACCACAAGCCGGTGTGCTGGTTTGTTGGAACCATCCCACCCGCAAGCCATTTTGCTGGAGGTCAGTTTGGGGGCGGAATGGCGGCCTGCCCGTAAGTGGTTGATAGCTAGTTATGATATTTAGGCCAATTATTGGAGGCTGTCTGGACTTTTTCAGCCGGCCTGCGGGCCCCCTGTGGCATCAGGAGCACAGCAGCTGCCTGGAGGCAGCCTCCCAGTAGTGGACCAGGAAGCCAGCACTCCAGGATGCCTTTGAGGCCTCCTCCTGGCCCACCTGGCCACAGCTGCAGTCACAATTGTGGCCATTTTTTATTTCAAATTTGTTAAAGTTGCTGAGAGGGTGCCTCAAGATGGAGGCGCCCTCTCTCTGCCTTACATGCGATAGCAGGCTGCAGCTTCTTCCATGCTATTGGGCCTCCTGTTGTCCCTCCAGCTTCGAGAACCTGCCCGACATACTTGATTGAACGGCACATGTACCCTCTGGTCACTAATTGGCAAAATCGCTTGTTACGACCGAGGCAGGAGGAGTGCACTGCTAATTCAGCTCCACTTCTCCACAGGTCACAGCATATCAATAAATTTTCCCGCTTACCAAAATAGCCAATTTAGATACTCTATTTGTCCCCAGAATAAGCACACCAATCAGGTTTCTTTCATAAAGAACAGAATTATCTGTTTGTTATAAAACCAAGTCCTTATCAATAATGAAGTAATTATATATACGAATTGAGATATTAAAGCTCCTTATTTTTTCCCCTAGCCCTCGCGCACGTGCGCTTGCATTCGAAATTCCAGTTAACCGGAAAGAAAGGGATTTTTGTTTGCAGCTGTTACAAAGGAATAGAAGGAAAAAAAAAACTTAGTCTGAAAAGATCTGGAAGAGAGTCCTTTGGTTTGGCGAGGTGTCCCAAAGTTGAACAGTTGGCTGCCACTAGGAATTTTCCAGATGAGGTTGATGAAGGGGAGGCGGTGGCATAATGATCATGTCACTGGACTAGTAATCCAGAGCCCAGGCTAATGTTCTGGGGACAGAGGTTCGAATACCACCACAGCTGATGGTGAAATTTGAATTCAATTAATAAATCTGGAATTAACAGCTAGTCTAATGGTGACCATGAAACCATTGTCGATGGTTGTAATAACCCATCTGGTTCACTAATGTCCTTTTAGGTCCTTACCTGGTCTGGTCTACATGTAACTCCAGACCCACAGCAATGTCGCTGATTCTTAAATACCCTCTGAAACGGCCTAGCAAGCCACTCAGTTCAAGGGCAAATAGGGATGGGCAATAAATGCTGGCCTAGTCAGCGACGCTCACATCCCACAAAATGAATAATAAAGAAAACAATCTGTGTTGGGTAG
Organism: Heterodontus francisci; assembly: GCF_036365525.1. Classification (NCBI taxonomy): domain Eukaryota; kingdom Metazoa; phylum Chordata; class Chondrichthyes; order Heterodontiformes; family Heterodontidae; genus Heterodontus; species Heterodontus francisci. The sequence goes on along the minus strand of NC_090378.1, from coordinate 21,349,334 downwards.
TCGTTCAAAGAAATCCAACTGCAGCAGGTGTCACATAGGTCTTCCATCAGCTGTGCAGCAACAGGTGTCAGTTCTCATTACACATTCGATGCAAAAGTCCTTTTAAAGATGCAAGGTTTCTGCGAATATTCAGGTTTCTTCAAAAATGCAGGAGACAACAGTACCACTTCATACAAGCTTTGGCTTTTCAAGAGCAAGGATTCTTTAAGGAGAGGTAATAGTTATCTGTTTTTCTTCTGATCTCCAGGCAGGTCCATATCAAATTCCAATTGCCTGCTTTAGCCTGCTTTTTAACAGTTCAGAATGAAACTACTTTTCCAAGCAGGTCTCATGCTAAGTCATGAATTCTCTCTTGTCACAGCAGAGGGTAGCTCTTGGGTCAAACCCCACTGTGGTTTCCTTGACATCACCTGTTTTCCAGTATTTCTTTACTGGTTAAAACCAGGAACCTCTTGTTGACCTTGCTTTTTTTTAAAGCAGCCATAAAGTTCAGCTATCTCCAGACGTTTCACTGTCCATGAAATTTTCTTAGTTTTAAATAATATAGATTCCAAGTTTTAACAAAAAAAAAGGACTCTAGTAACACCTCCACCCTTGGCGAAATGAAACACCATTTTTGAATGTGTTTCATTACATTGTGTGAAAGAAACAGTTGAAAAAATTTCAAAACACATTTCCCACAATCATTCCCCCATTCACTCTACTTGCAATTAATACAATTTTGCTTTGTACCATCTTTAGAATTAGAACATTACAGCGCAGTACAGGCCCTTCGGCCCTTGATGTTGCACCGACCTGTGAAACCATCTGACCTACACTATTCCATTTTCATCCATATGTCTATCCAATGACCACTTAAATGCCCTTAAAGTTGGAGAGTCTATTACTGTTGCAGGCAGGGCGTTCCAAGCCCCTACTACTCTCTGAGTAAAGAAACTACCTCTGACATCTGTCCTATATCTATCACCCCTCAACTTAAAGCTATGTCCCCTCGTGTTTGCCATCACCATCCGAGGAAAAAGACTCTCACTATCCACCCTATCTAACCCTCTGATTATCTTATATGTCTCTATTAAGTCACCTCTCCTCCTCCTTCTCTCCAACGAAAACAACCTCAAGTCCCTCAGCCTTTCCTCGTAAGACCTTCCCTCCATACTAGGCAACATCCTAGTAAATCTCCTCTGCACCCTTTCCAAAGCTTCCACATCCTTCCTATAATGCGGTGACCAGAACTGCACGCAATACTCCAGGTGCGGTCTCACCTTTACTCATATACTCAAACAAAGTTAGATTCGCGACAAAGCATCTAAAATAACATTATTTTTCCTGACAGGTGGACAATCCTTAATTGATAGGGTTGCAACAATAAACTCCATCGGAATATTCTGGCAATCAGAGTTTTAAATTTTTCCCCAAAGGTTAATCAAATCAGCCAATTGCAACCTTCCAAACATAGCCTCCCAGTTAATTCATGTGTTCCATCCAAATGTCACTATAGACCAGCACCTCAGCAAGGTAAGCTGCTGCACAGTTAGGAACACTGGCTACTACTGGGTTCACTAGTCTTCGAGAAGTTTCTCGAGTACGCACTAACCTGTATGGTATCACTTGACACTGGAAAACCCCATCCAGTGTGACAAAAGCTGATATTTCTTTAGCTTGTTAAATAAACTTGCCAGCATCCCTTTAACAAATCTATTGTTGTAAGAATCATGGCACTGCCCACACTGTCGATACAGTCTTCCAAGCGAGAAATTGGATAGGAGTCTGCCTTTGTTACTGCATTAACTTTTCTGTAGTCCATGCAAAGTCTGGTTGACTCATCAGGTTTAGGCACTAATACTATTGGTGAACTCCAGCTGCTTTGACTAGGTTCAATTAAGTTGCTTTCTAGCATGTATCGGATTTTGGCTTTTACTTGGGCCTGTTTGTTTGGACTTAAGCGGTAAGGATGCTGTTTTATAGGAATGGATTTCCCTTATATTCACATCATGTGTGGGTAAGGTTGTACACCCTGGCTTATCCCTACAACTCTTTTAAATGCTGTGATAGCCTTGTTAGGTCTTCTCGTTCTATATTTAAATATGAAAGCATGGTCCAATCTTCCTAGCAATTCCGTATTAGCTAACCGGATAGTAGGAGGTTTAATTTGAGAATTGTCTAGGCCTCCTTCTGCCTCATCCTCACTGTCCCTTTCATTCTTCACAGTCCCTACGACCTGACATACCTGTGTTTGCTTAACCTCCTCCCTGCGATAATATTGTTTTAACATTTTGATATGACACAGTCAATCAAATAATTTACCAATTCTTTTGACCACTTTATACAGACCGCTGAACAGTGCTTTTAATGGTTCACCCTGTAAAGGTAATAATACCTAGGTATTAAAAGGTAATAATGGGGGAGGTGGTGGTATAGTGGTATTGTCACTGGACTAGTAACCCAGAGACCCAGGGTATTGCTCTGGGGACATGGGCTCGAATCCCACCATGGCAGAAGGTAGAGTTTGAATTAAATTAATAAATCTGGAATTAAAAGCTAGTCTAATGATCTAATCTAATAATGGCCATGAAACCATTGTCGATTGTCGTAAAAACCCATCTGATTCACTAGTGTCCTTTAGTGAAGGAAATGTGCTGTCCTTTCTTGGTCTGGCCTACATGTGACACCAGACCCACAGCAATGTGGTTGACTCTTAATGCCCTCTGAGATGGCCTAGCAAGCCACTCAGTTGGACGGGCCACCCAGCATTGATTTAGGCACTGGAAACAACAACAGCAAACCCAGCCCTGTTCTCCTTACTAATCACAGAACCGTTACAGTGCAGAGGAAGGCTATTTGGCCCATCATCTCCGCACTGGCTCTCTCAAAGGGCAATTCCCTGCACATTCTTCCTTTTCATATAATCCCCTTTTGAATGTTTCAATTGAACCTGCCACCACCACATTCTCAGGCAACGCATTCCAGCTCTTAACCGACGCGCTGCATGAAAACTTTTTTCCTCATGTCACTTTTACTTCTCTTACCAAATACTTTAAATCTGTGCCCTCTTGTTCTCGATCCTTTCACGAGTGGGAACAGTTTCTTTCTATCTACCCTGTCCAGACCCCTCATGATTTTAAATACCTATCAAATCACCTCTCAGACTTCTCTTCAAGAAAAATAGTCCTAACCTCTCCAATCTATCTTCATAACTGAAATTCCTCATCCCTGGAACCAATCTCGTGCATCTCTTCTGTATTCTCTACAATGCCCTCACGTCTTTGCTAAAGTGCGGCGCCCAGAACTGGATGCAGTACTCCAGCTGAGGCTGAACTAGTGTCTTATACAAGTTCAACATAACTTCCTTGCTCTTGTACTCGATGTCCCTATTAATAAAGCCCAGGATACTGTATGCTTTATTAACCACTCTCTCAACCTGTCCTGCCACCTTCAATGACTTATGCACATATATACCTATGTCCCTCTGCTCCTGCACCCCCTTTATAATTGTACCCTTTATTTTTTAATGTCTCCATGTTCTTCCTACCAAAATGAATCACTTCACATTTCTCTGCACTGAAATTCATCTGCCACCTGTCTGCCCATTCCACCAACTTTTCTGTGCCATCTGGGAGCTTGAGCCAAACTTGGGAGAGCTGTCCCACAGACTAGTCAAGCAGCAGCCTGACATAGTCATACTCATGGAATCATACCTTAGAGACAAAATCCTGGAACACCCTTCCTAACATCAATGTGGGCATACCTACCCCACATGGACTGCAGCGGTTCAAGAAGGCGGCTCACCACCACCTTCTCAAGGGAAATTCAGGATGGGTAATCAATTCTGTCCTAGCCAGCGATGCCCACATCCCATGAATGAATGAAAAAAACAATGTCCCAGGCACTGCCATCACCATCCCCGGGTATGTCCTGTCCAGCAGCACAGTGGTATGGAATCAGGAGGGAGTTGCTCTGGGAGTTCTCAACATCGATTCCGGACCCCATGAAGTCTCATGGCATCAGGTTAAACATGGGCAAGGAAACCTCCTGTTGATTACTACCTTACTCACCCTCAGATGATGAATCAGTACTCCTTCATGCTGAACACCACTTGGAGGAAGCACTGAGGGTGGCAAGGGCGCAGAATGTTCTCTGGATGGGGGAACTTCAATGTCCATCACCAAGTGGCTCAGTATCACCATTACTGACAGAGCTGGCGAGTTGGAAAGGACATAGCTGCTAGACTGGGTCTGCGGCAGCTGGTGAGGGAACCAACAAGAGGGAAACATATACTTGACCTCGTTCTCACCAATCTACCTGTCGCAGATGCATCTGTCCATGATGGTATTGGTAGGAGTGATCACCGCACAGTTCTTGTGGAGACGAAGTCCTGTCTTCACATTGAGGATACCCCCCATCGTGTTAAATGGGATTGACTTCGAACAGATCTAGCAACTCAAAACTGGCATCCATGAGGAGCTGTGGGTCATCAGCAGCAGCAGAATTGTATTCAACCCCAATCTGTAACCTCATGGCCCGATATATCCCCGACTGTACCATTACCATCACACCAGGGGATCAACTCTGGTTCAATGAAGAGTGCGGGAGGGCATACTCAAAATGAGGTGTCAACCTGGTGAAGCGACAACCCAGGATTACTTGCGCGCCAAACTGCGGAAGCAGCATGCGATAGACATAGCTGAGCGATCCCACGACCAACGGATCAGATCTAAGCTCTGCAGTCCTGCCACATCCAGTCATGAATGGTGGTGCACAATTAAACAACTAACAGGAGGAGGTGGCTCCACAAATATCCCCATCATCAATGATGGGGGAGCCCAGCACATTAGCGCAGAAGATAAGTCTGAAGCATTTGCAACAATCTTCAGCCAGAAGTGCCGAGTGGATGATCCATCTCTGCCTCCTCTGAAGTCCCCAGCATCAGAGATGCCTGTCTTCATCCAATTTGATTCAGTCCATTTGATATCAAGAAATGACTGAAGGCACTGCATACTGCAAAGGCTATGGCCCCTGACAACATTCTGGCAATAGTACTGAAGACCTGTGCTGCAGAGCTTGCCGCATCCCTAGCCAAGCTGTTCCAGTATAGCTATTACACTGGCATCTAACCAGCAATGTGGAAAATTGCCCAGGTATGTCTGTACAGAAAAAGCAGGACAAATCCAACCCGGCCAATTACCGGCCCATCAGTCTACTCTCGATCGTCAGTAAAGTGATGGAAGGTGTCATAGACAGTGCTATCAAGCGGCACTTGCTTAGCAATAACCTGCTCAGTGATGCTCAGTTTGAGTTCCGCCAGGGCCATCAGCTCCTGACCTCATGACAGCCTTGGTTTAAACATGGGCAAAAGAACTGAACTCAAGAGGTGAGGTGAGACTGACTGCTCTTGACATCAAGGTAGCATTTGACCGAGTATGGCATCAAGGAGCCTGAGCAAAACTGAAGTCAGTGGGAAGCGGGGAAAACATTCAGCTGGTTGAAGTCATAGCTAGCGCAAAGGACGATGGTTGTGGTTGTTGGAGGTCAATCATCTCAGCTCCAGGCCATCACTGCAGGAGTTCCTAGACCCAACCATCTTCAGCTGCTTCATCAATGACATTCCTTTAATCATAAGATCAGAAGTGGGAATGTTTGCTGATGATTGCACAATGTTCAGTACCATTCGCAACTCCTCAGATACTGAAGCAGTCCGTGTAGAAATGCAGCAAGACTTGGACAATATCCAGGCTTGGACTGTTAAGTGGCACACAAGTGCCAGGCAATGACCATCTCCAACAAGAGACAATCTAACCATCTCCCCTTGACATTCATTGGCATTACGATTGCTGAATCCCCCACTATTAGCATCCTGGGAGTTACCATTGACCAGAAACCGAACTGCAGTAGCCATATAAATACCGTGGATGCAAGAGCAGATCAGAGGCTAGGAATCCTGAGGCGAGTAACTCGCCTCCTGACTCCCCAAAGCCTGTCCACCATCTACAAGGCACGAGTCAGGAGTGTGCTGGAATACTCTCCACTTGCCTGGATGGGTGCAGCTCCAACAACGCTCAAGAAGTTCCACACCATCCAGGACAAAGCAGCCCGCTTGATTGGCACCCCATCTACAAACATTCACTCCCTCCACCACCGATGCACAGTGGCAGCACTGTGTACCGTCTACAAGATGCACTGCAGCAACGCACCAATGCTCCTTATACCATACCTTCCAAACCCACAATCTCTACCACATAGAAGGACAAGGGCAGTAGCTGCATGGGAACACCACCACCTGCAAGTTCCCCTCCAAGACACACACCATCCTGACTTGGAACTATATTTCCATTCCTTCACTGTTGCTGGGTCAAAATCCTGGAACTCTTTCCAAACAGCACTGTGGGTGTACCTACCCCACATGGACTGCAGCGATTCTAGAAGGCAGCTCACCACTACATTCTCAAGGGCAATTAGGGATAGGCAATAAATGTTGTCCTAGCCAGCGATGCCCACATCCCAGGAATGAATAAAGAAAACCTAACACTTCATCCCCTGGTTGAAATATTTGGGTCTTTGCATGCTTGTCTGCCCACTTTTTCATAGTGGTTTGGAAGCTTTAAGGTGTTCCTGAGCCACAGTGCAAGCTTTCGTGAGGCGTTCCCGGAACACGGATACATAGTCCAGTACAGAAAATTCATCACTCTGTTCTAGAAACCTTTCTTTGATTAGTTTTAGAGGACCTCTTATCTCATGTCCGTAAACCAATTCAAAAGGACTAAACCCTTTAGACTCATTCGGTGAATCTCTAGTGGTAAGTAAAAGAAAGTCTATCCCTTTATTCCAATCATGGGGTACTCATGACAGTATGCCCTAATCATTGTTTTATGAGTTTGATGGTACCTTTCTAAAGCTCTGTGAGTCTGTGGTGATATACTGAAGACTTTAATTGTGCGATACCCAAATTACCCATCACTTATTAAAACATTTTAGGCATAAAATTGGAACCTTGATCCGACTGAATTTCAATTGGTAATCCATATCTAATAAAGAATTAGGTTGACTTCTTTACCACTACCTTATCAGCAATTGTCCTTAAGGGAATGGCCTCTGAGAATCGAGTAGCCATTTTCATGATCGTGAGTATATATTGGTGTCCTGCTTTTGTTTTTGGCAAGATTACTGTGCAGTCTACCAACACCCTACTAAATGGTTCCCCAATAACTGATTTGGGAATTAGGGGTGCCGGTTTTATGGCAGGTTGTGGTTTTCCACAATCTGGCACATATGGCATGTTTTACAAAACTGCACCATGTCCTTGGTAAGACCTGGCCAGTAATAATGTTGACTTATATGTGATTTGGTCTTCCAGATCCCTATACGTCCTGCTATAGGAATTTCATGCGCTAACCTTAATAATTCCTGGTGATATTTAGGTAATACCACTACCTGTCGAACAACCGTCCATTCTTCATTTGCAGGTCTGTGAGGCGGTCTCCATTTCCTCATCAGAACCCCACCTTTAACATAATAGCCTTCTGGAACTCCTTTTGCATCAGCTTCGGTTACAGCTGATTGTGCCACTTTATTTAACTCTGGATCAGCTTGCTGTGCTGTGATCAGAGACTAATTATTAAACATTTCATTTGGATTATTTAAATCCCCAAAGAAAGTTTCAGATATTTGGCTATCTGTCTGTGGTGCCAATTTTACCTCTGACAATGGAACTTGTTTAGCTATTGCTCGGGTTATTACACACAAAAGAAAAATTATTGGAACTTTTTCCTGTAATTGTTCTGTCTTTTTAACTTCACTTGGTTTCTCTGTGACTGCAAGAGGAACTAATACTTTTGCTCTGGCCAAATCATTCCCGAGGACTAGGTCAATTCCATCTACCGGCAAACCATAGACAACTTCCAGTTATCATCCCAGGTATTAGGTCATGCTCTGGGTGCACTCAATACAAAGGTACAGGTATCTCCTCCCTGCCAATACCATTCACTAAAACGTTAGCATTCAGTGTGCTCTCTGGTGGAAATGTTACACCTTTCCCCAGCAAAGGAGTTAGGGTTGCTCCTGTATCCCTAAGTATAACTATAGGTTTGCCTGCTTCACTCGAGGGATAAGGAATTACTTTTCATTTAGACAAGAAGTCCCTTTAACTTTCAGGTATCTTAATCTCAACACTTTCACTCATATTGGTTTTTGGTTTTACAGCTGCCGTCAAAGTTACAGCCTGATCTGCTGTACTCTCAGTCAGCGCCCCTTTCTCTGCATTAAATTTGTGTACCCCAACAAGTCCCATGGGTTTACCTCGCAACTTCCAGCATTCTGAATGAAGATGTCCCACCTTACGACAATGATAATACTTCGGCTTGCGGACCTCACTTCCACCCTGAGCACCTTCCTTTCTGGCCTAAGGAGGGGCACCTGCGGCGTTCCCAGCTGTCCCTTCTTGTTCCCAACTGCTTACTTTCCTTTCACTCTCCCACCTTCTATCCTTTTCGGGTTTGTGGGGGTGACAGGCAAAGGGTTTGGGCTTTTCCACAAGCTCAAAATCATCAATTTCCGCTGCCTGTCTTGGACCTTGACACCTTTTGGTTCTCTGCATGAGTTCACTACTGGAGAGAGTGAACTTTTAAATTCTTGAGGAGAATCATATGTTCTGAGGTTCTCATATGTGGCTTCCATCTTTAGTGCCCATATGCAATGATCAAAATTAATTTGCTTTACCCTCTCGAATTCTATATACGTCTGCCCGGCCAATGTCCGGAGGCTTCGAAACTTCTGTTGATAAACTTCAATGACTAACTCATGCACAGTGAGAATATCCTTTCTTGCCATTTCATAATCTGCAGAAGCCTCTTCAGAAAACATGGCATCAACTTCATGAGCTCTGCCCATCAACCTGCTTTGCATAAGCAGTGTCCAGCTTTCCTTTGACCATTTCATTTGTTTGGCTATCTTTTCAAAAGAAATTAAAAATGCCTCTACGTCCCTTTCCTCAAACCTAGGGGGAGCATGTATAAATTTAAACAGCTTTTCGCTAGCTCCTGGGCTGGATTCTTCCTCACCAGAATCTCCACAGGCGTCAAGACCACTCTGTTGTCTTAGTTCCATCTTTTTTAATTCGAATTCCTTTCCCTCTCTTTTCTTTCTTGCTCTTCTCCTTTTCCTCAAACTCAGGTTTTTTCATTGTCACTTCTTTTTCAAACTCAAATTTAAATTTTTCTATTTCTTTTTCCGATTCAGGTTTTGTTATTGCTATTTCTTTTTCTTGTTTCCTGTTGAAGCTTAAGTTTTTCCATTTCTTGTTCCTACTCAGGTTTTTTCAATTGTAACGGAATTTTAGCTAATTCAACCGCACAGCCCTCTGATTTACTTTCTTCTTCTTCCAATTCCAAATGTTGGGCTATTACTTCAATAAGCTCTGCTTTTTTAGCTCCGGATTTCAATTCCAACCCCAGTTGTACTGCCAATGCCATCAGTTTAACCTTGGTTAAGCAACGCAAGTCACTGAGGGAAACATTCTCCTTCCCCAGAAAAGTTTCATGAACTGTTACAGACATTCCGGTGGTGTAGACTTTACCCTATTACACAAGAAACCTGGTTCTTTTGTTTTTCCTTTTTCAATTATTATTACTCCACTTACAATTAAACGCTACCATTGTTGGGTTTAATCCTGACAGGAGCCCCCAGTTAATATGTTACGATGGAGGCACAAGTCCCTCTGTTCCACAGGTCACAAGATTCCATGTTTTAACAAAAAAATATGGACTCTCAACACACTGTCGGGTGGCTGCTCCTGACATCAGTGCAGGGTTGGGCCCCCCATTTGAGCCCGACGTCAGGTTCCCAACACAAAATGCAAAATCCTGCCCAAAAAGAGAGCAGCAAGCAGATACTTCAAATATTTGACAGGAACAAGTTCAAAGCCTTGGCCTTCAAGATAGTGGAAATCTTTGCAGGCTTTGTAGGTTAGCAATGCCGTTAGGTCAGAAATTGTAAAGGAAGATTGCTGAGATTCAGTTGCTCTCCTGCAGTAATATTGTTCAAAGAAGAAGCATGAATATATGCCAAAAATATGAATAATGTATCAAACTGGTGAACTCAAAACTAGAAGAGACAGGACTCTGCTTTGGTAATAGTGTAACTACTAACCACAAGAAGGTCCATTTCAGTACAGCATGGGCGAACAACTAAAATGTAATGGTAGTTTCTGAGGAAAGTTGGTAATTGTTTTTAAAATAATATATAGATGCCCTATGGTTTATTGGATAAAGACATCAACTGTTCTATTTAGCCATTTAGAGCAAAAAATCTCAGGTTCGGTCCCTGGCCCATGCTGTGTCAGTGGGTCTCTGCCTTATACCTAGGCACAATCATCTTCAGCTGCTTCATTAATGACTTTCTCTTCAAGGTAAGGTTAGAAGTAGGGATGTTCGCTGATGATTGCAGTATTCAAAACTCCTCAGATACTGAAGTAATCTGTGCCTGCAGCAAGACCTGGGGAACATTCGGGCTTGGGCTGATGAGCGGCAAATAACGTTCTCACCACACAAGTGCCAAGCATGAGCATCTCCAACAAGAGAGAATGTAACCATCTCCCCTTGATGTTCAATGGCATTACTATCACTGAATCTCCCACCGTCAACATCCTGGGAGAGGTGGGGAGGTTACCATTGACCAGAAACATAACTGGACCAGCCATATAAGTACTGTGGCTAAAAGAGCAGGTCAAAGACTGGGAATTATGCGCCAAGTAACTCATCTCCTGACTCCCCAAAGCTTGTCCACCATCTACAAGGCACAAGTCAGGAGTATGATGTAATATTTCCCACTGGCCTGGATGAGTGCAGCTCCAACACCACTCAGGAAGCTTGACCACACTCCAAGGCAAAGCAGCCCGCTTAATCAGCACCCTATCCACCACCTTAAACATTCACTCCCTCCACTATCGACGCACAGTGGCAGCTGTGTGTACCAAATACAATATGCACTGCAGCACCTCGCCAAGGCTCCTTTGACACCACCTTCCAAACCCTTCCTGCCACCTAGAAGAACAAGGGCAACAGATGAATGGAAACACTACCTCCTGCAAGTTCCCCTCCAAGCCACACACCATGGCTGACTTGGAACTATATCACCATTCCTTCACTTGCTGGGTCAAAATCCTGAAACTTCTTATTTAACAGCACTCTGGGTGTACCTACACCACGTGGACTGTAGCAGTTCGGAACACTGCTCTCCACCACCTTCTCGAGGGCAATTAGGGATGGGCAATAAATGTTATCCTTGCCAGAGAATGGAACAAAGTCAGCCAGGTTTGCTGCTCTGGGTTTCTATCCAGAGATCCTTGTGGTTGGAAAAGCATACTCCCACTTTGTGCTTGATCAGCAACTATCCTAAAAACTGATCATCATCTTTGCACTTTCTCCCTGCCTTCAAAGAAATACTAGTTAGAATGACTAATATAATTAGGATTCAAGCAGTGACCTATATTTGGGTATTGAGTGATCTTAAAGTATGAGTTCATTTGCTGATGTGTTTGGATTTATGGAGATTGAATTGTGATTTTAAGAATCAGTAAATGCTAAGCAAAAAAGCTGCCAACATTGTCCAGATCCTATTGGAGGAAATGTATTTTTGTATTTGCATATTAATTATTTAAAAAACTGAAACCAATATGAATAATATGGTAAATGTCAACTAATTAACTTGCATCATAAGAATTATGTGTTCTAATGGCCACTATTTAAAAGACTTATTCCACGAGATGTGTCCTGGATTATAATTATTTACTCTTGTATTAATTCTAATCATTATGATTTTGCAGCAAAATTGTAATGCCTGATTATTAGAAAGTCTTTATGGGGCAACATTACTGCAATTGTGGAAGGAGGAGCATATTAAAGTGTATAATTGTAGTACTCTGAATACTGAGAGGGGAGGATGAATTTAGCAGTTCTTTGTCTGTAAGCTCCACTTCAGCCTTGTTTATGATAAAGGTTGAACAGGCTTTCTTCCACCTCTATTCCATTCTGTTGGAGCGTTTCTACCATTTGTATTTGTTAATTTATGGCTTTGTTAATTTTTTATTGTATGTTATCATGTCTTCAGATCAACCTGGCTTTGAAAAAAGCCACAGTGCCAATTATGATAGACCAAATGACCTACTTTTGTGCTATAATATTCTGTGATTCTGTGATTCTGTTTCCTGGCACTAAGCTGGGCTATTGGCAGAAAATGCTGCAGGCATTGCATCATCTTCCATTGGTCAAAACCACTGTAAATGTGATGAGAAAATTTACTGAAAAAGGTGGCTGCTAAATGGAAAAGATTTGCCTTCTGATATTTGACTAAAAAGCAAATTCCTTCTGCATGTATAATAGTTCGTATTTTTTTTTTATTATTTTATTAGAGAAAGAGCACTGAAACAGGCCCTTCGGCCCACCGAGTCTGTGCCAACCAACAACCACCCATTTATACGAACCCTACAGTAATCCCATATTCCTTACCACCTACCTACACTAGGGGCAATTTACAACGGCCAATTTACCTACCACCTGCAAGTCTTTGGCTGTGGGAGGAAACCGGAGCACCTGGCGAAAACCCACGGGGTCACAGGGAGAACTTGCAAACTCCGCACAGGCAGTACCCAGAATCGGAGCTGTGAGGCTGCGGTGCTAACCACTGCGCCACTGTGTCGCCTTGATGTTGTTCCAATTGACTATATTGAAGATACCATGAACAGCATTCTATTAGAATACACATGGGTATGAGCATTGCTTTTCATTTCCTGAAAAAGTAGGTATTCTCTGCTCTGCTCTTTTTGGGCAACAATTTTCAGTGTTCTTCAAAGCCTGCAAGCATCCAGTAATAGAAGATTGTAGTCCTATGGGGCAGTTTGAAGAGCAAAACCACCTCTTACTTCTTGATGCAAAAGAATTGAAACTAAAATAGAATAACTAAAGAAGATAATCATTTCAGTTGTCCATTCTTCCAACACAAGGAAGATGTCGAGGACAAAGAAACATGAAAAGAATTTGTCATGCCAAAACAGCAGCTACAAAAATGTTGTTTGTGTGCTTTAAAGTCACCAGATTAATCTGCATATCAAGACTGAAGATCCCTCACTATTGTATTTGTAGAAGCACTGAATAGTAGATTTTCTATCTTCTGAGGCCTTCATTTGTTTTTTAAACAAAATCAAACTCCACCTTAAGGTATTAAGCGTGGAATAAGGAAAGGTCACTGAGTTGATCAAAGCCGCTTCTACAGATGATACACAACTCATGCAATTATGAACTCTGTCCCAACCGCCTAATCTTTTGAGAGAGATTCTGCAAATATAACTCATGATCCCCAAATATTAACATGTAAAATTGCAAAATTTTCAACTATATTTGCATCTCAGCTGTTCAACTCTGGCCCTTCTGCCCTCTACATTTGTTGGGATAAGCTGGGGAAACATGACTGGAAATATAGTCCCCTTGCAGTGTTTGACCATCTAAGTCTATACCTATCTCTATAACCTGTCCTTCTAGGAAATCTTGATTGTGTCCTCACTTAATCTTTTCTTCAAAGAAACCAATTTCAACTTTTTAAATTTTACCTTGTATCTTAGACCCAAAATTATACTCGTTACTAATCATAGAATCTCCACCAAATATGATAGGGAACCCAGAGTTGAAAACGTTGTTATGTGGATCTAACAATGAGCTTTACAACGTTAAGATAACTGTTTTGACTAATAGTCCAACTGTAACTTAGTATTTGATTAGTTTTGACAAGTGTCTTATTTAAGTTTATGATCAATATTTACAGCCTTTGCTAATGACGACCCTTTCATCATGTGCATGCAGCAACACCTTACATAAAACTACATTAAAATTCATGTTTTATTCCTTAATTCATCTGCTTTAACTGTTCCAATCGCACCTAATTCTGTTTAACCTTCAGTTGATAAACTAGCTGCAAAGTTTTGCATCCTCAGCAAATTTCATTATGGGCACAGGAATTTCTGTTATGTCTTTTGAAGGTAGAAGTGAACAGCAGAGAACCCATAAGATCCTTGTGGAACTCTGCTCCACCTCAACATTTATTTTTGGTTTATTAGCGCCTCCTGCCTTCTATTGCCAAGCCAGTTTTCTGATTGGATATGACAATTTAATTTTGTGGTGCTAACGTTTTTTTGGGAAAATCATGTCAAAAATGCCAAAAAGTAATGGAAATAATAGTGAAAGTCCTAAACAGGCACATAAATCCTTTTTAGTAACCAAATTAGATTTATTTTTCCATTCCTTTTATTTCATGCAGCTCCACAAACTAATTACGTACGAACACTCAAATTAGGAGCAGGAGTAGGCCATTCGGCCCCTTCGAGCCTGCCCCGCCATTTAAGATTAAGGCTGATCTAATTGTGCCCTTAACTCCACATTCCCGCCTACCCTCGATACCCTTTCACTCCCTTGTTGTCAAGAATTTATTAAAAATGCCTTAAAAATATTCAGTGACCCTGCCTCCACTGCTGTCTGGGGAAAGAGAGTTCCAAAGACTCTCAACCCTCAGAGAAAAAAATTCTCCTCATCTCCATGTTAAGTGGGCGACCCCTTATTTTTAAACTGTGTCCCCTAGTTCTTGTCTCTCCCACAAGGGGAAACATCCTTTCAGCATCCATCCTGTTAGATCCCTCAGGATCTTGTGTGTTTCAGTAAGATCACCTTTCATTCTTCTAAACTCCAATGGATATAGACCCAACCTGTCCAACTTTTCTTCATAAGATAACCCTCCCATCCCAAGTATCAGTCAAGTGAACCTTCTCTGAACTGCCTGTAATGTATTTATATTCTTCCTTAAATAAGGAGACGAAAACTGTACACAGTACTCCAGATGTGGTCTCACCAATACCTTATACAACTGTAGCAAAACATCCCTACTTTTATCACAGAATCACAGAATCGTTACAGTGCAAAAGGAGGCCATTCGGACCATCATGTCCGCACCAGCTCTCTGAACGAGCAACTCCCTCAGTTCCATTCCCCTGCCTTCTCCACATAACCCTGCACATTCTTCCTTTTCATATAACTGTCCAGTTCCCTTTTGAATGCTTCAATTGAACCTGCCTCCACCACATTCTCAGGCAGCGCATTCCAGACCTTAACCACTCGTGCCTGAAAAAGTTTTTCCTCATGTCGCTTTTGCTTCTCTTACTAAATCCTTTAAATCTGTGCCTTCTCATTCTCGATCCTTTCACGAGTGGGAATAGTTTCTCTCTATCTACTCTGTCCAGATACCTCATCATTTTGAATACTTCTATCAAATCACCTCTCAGCCTCTCTTCTCCAAGGAAAACAGTCGTACTTTCTCCAATCTATCTTCATAACTGAAATTCCTCATCCCTGGAACCATTCTTGTGAATCTCTTCTGTATTCTCTCCAGTGCCCTCGCGTCTTTTTATATTCGATTTCCCCTTGCAATAAACAACAACATTCCATTTGCCCTCCTGATTACTTGCGGTATCTGCATACCAACCTTTTATGATTCGTGTACCTCTGTACCTCAGAGTTCTGCAATCTCTCTCCATTTAAATAATATGCTGCTTTACTATTCTTCCTGCCAAAGTGGATAAGTTCACATTTTCCCACATTATACTCCATTTGTCAAGTTTTTTCCCACTCACTTAACCTATCTATATCCCTTTGTAGTCCCCTTATGTCCTCTTCACAAGTCACTTTCCTACTTATCTTTAACAACCATACATTTGGTCCCTTCATCCAAGTCATTGATATAAATTGTAAAAAGTTCAGGTCCCAGCACAGATCCCTGTGGCACTGCACTGGTCACATCTTGCCAACCCAAAAATGTCCCATTTATGCCTACTCTCTGTTTCCTGTTAGCTAACCAATCCTCTATCTATGCTAATATGTTAAACCCCACCGCCCCCACCCCATGCCATGAGCTCATATTTTGCTTAGTAACCATTGATGTCGCACCTTGTCAAATGCCTTCTGGAAATCTAAGTGTAGCACATCCACAGGTTCCCCTTTATCCACGTTGTTTGTTACTTCCTTAAAAAACTCCAATAAATTAGTCAAACATGATTTCCCTTTCATAACAATATGTTGGCTCTGCCTGATTGTGTTGAGATTTTCTAAGTGCCCCGCTATAACTACCTTAATAGATTCCAGCATTTTACCAATGACAGATGTTAAACTAACTGACCTGTCGTTTCCTGCTTTCTGTCTCCCACCTTTCTTGAATAGCAGAGTTACATTCTCCATTTTCCAATCTGATGGGACTGTGAATTGATGTATAATTAAACACTAATAAATTACAAAATAAGAACCCTAGCCCCTCTAATGCATTAAGTGAGAGAATGTGGCATAAATTTTGTCTTAATTTTTTTTTTTGACATACTCTGAGTAAATTCACTGCATTATGGACAAAAAAGTTAGGTGACAAATTAATATTTTTCTTTTTTTTCATTGTGCATGAAATTAATTTAGATTGACCCTAGATGCATCCCATTTGCGTCTAATATGCCCCATTTCATGTAGAGAAATTACACTTTAAACATTCATAAAATGTTGGCGCTCGGTCCTTCTGAATCAGATCCACTTTCAGCCACATGCAGTTTAATGAAATAAAAGAAATCCAGTAGCACCATTATCTGGCCATCTGACAACAAATCAACAATAACAACAAAACAGAAAAAAAAATTAAAACACCATCTGTCAAAGAATGATAACAAATTGCATTTATATAATGTCTTTAATGTAGTAAAATGTCCCATATGAGTGTTTACAAACAAAATTTGAATGAGGGAATGCTTCTGCAATTGTTTAAAAAATTCTTCCATGGGATGTGGATGTTGCTGGCAAGGCCGGCATTTGTTGCCCATCCCTAATTTCCCTTGACAACCGAGTGGCTTGCTAGGCCATTTCAGAGGGCAGTTTAGTGTGCTGGGTACTGCCTGTGCGGAGTTTGCAAGTTCTCCCTGTGACCACGTGGGTTTCCTCCTGGTGCTCCGGTTCCTCCCACATGCCAAAAGACTTGCAGGTTGATAGGTAAATTGGCCATAGTAAAAAATGCCCCTAGTGTAAGTAGGTGGTAGGAGAATTGAGGGAAGGTGAGAGGGAAAATGGGATTAATGTAGGATTAGTATAAATGGGTGGTTGATGGTCAGCGCGGACACGGTGGGCCAAAGGGCCTGTATCTCTCTATGACACTACCACATTGCCGTGGGTCTGGAGTCACGTAGGCCGGACCAGGTAAGGACGGCAGATTTCCTTCCCTAAAGGACATTAGTTTTTACAACAATCAATGATAATTTCGTGGCACCATTACTGACAGTAGCTTTCAATTCCAAATCTTTATTAATTAATTGAATTTAAATTCCACCAGCTGCCATGGTGGGATTTGAACCCGTGTTTCCTACTGCATTAACCTGGGCTTAGTTCAGTGACATTGCCACTGCGCCACCATCTCCCCATTTGAACTGTTTTCTGTTAGGTTATTGTTAAGAATTTCTGTAATGTATTAAATTCACTTAGTTCCAAATCTCCTTTTGTTCTGTCTCCTCATCTGCTGCCGAAACCCTCACTCGTGCCTTTGTTGCCTCTAGACCTGACTATTCCAATATTCTCTTGGCTGACCTTCTGTCTTGTACTCTCCATAAGCTTGAACTCATGTAAAACCTCTTATCCTAACTTGTACCAAGTCCTATTCACTTATTACCCCTGTGCTCATACCCTCTTTTCAAATCCATCCACGGCATTGCCCTTTCTATAGCTGTAACCTCTTCCAGCCCTACAACTTTCAAATATCTCTCCGTTCCTCCAATTTTGGCCTTTTGTGCACCCCCAATTTTCATTGCTCCACCATTGGTGGGCGTGCCTTCAACGAAGCTCTGGAATTCCCTTCCTAAACTTCTTTACCTCTCTCTCCTCCTTTAAGATGCTGCTTAAAACCTGTCTTAATATCAACTTATGTGGCTCGGTGTCAAATTTTGCTTGATAACATACTTATGAAGTGCCTTGAGATGTTTTACTGCATGAATGCCACTTTATAAATGATAAGTTGCTCTATTGCATTCCAGATGCATTGTGAAATTCCAGATGTATTGCCACCTGGAGCTGGGGCTTAAAGTAAGCAAAAAGCCACTGTTTATTGATGGAGTGAAATTCATGAGTTCTGTGAAGTCCATGACAAAATTGCGTTCTTCGGTACAGCCAATTGCTTTTAAACCTATGCTGAATACTCCTTACAAACTCAGCCCTTTTTAGTTGACCGTTATTATGTTCTGTTTAATGATGAGCAGTGTCCCCACTAAGCTCTAAAGTACATGATTTGAGATAACGTTTTTGTTTCACAACAGCTTCTCATTTCCATGTCACTTTTTGGATACAGAGAGACTCTATACTGACAAGAAGCACTTTGAAGAGAAAGTGGACAGATTAAGAAGAGGGTAGAGGAGGAGTGAAAACATGGCTGAAGAGGAGCATCTTTTGAAGTTTTTGAAGACATAGAGAGAGTTTACAACTGGAGGGAGGGCATTCCAGAAGTTGAGAGTATAGTGGCTGGATTGGTATCTGCTGGCGATGGAGTGGGGAATGAGAAGCAGGCCAATATTGGAGGTGTGGAAGGTACACAGGACATATGTTTAGAGGAGATTGCAGTGGTCCAAAGGGGTGAGACCAATTTACTAAGGAGCATTGACTTCACTTGCTGCATTAATTGCACTGCTTTATGTAAAGTAGTGATCCTGGTTGCAACCTGTTTTAGTTTTACTACTCAGCAGAAATTGAAAGAGATTTAATAAAATGCTCCTGAAATTGATATGAAAACTTAGAATATCTTAATGACACTAAGAAAAAGCATGTTTAAACAAGAAAGCTTCTTCAGCTTGCAGTTTTACCCTTTGTTTGGTACAGCTCACTTTTGTCACGGTGCAAACTAAGAATTAAAAAAAATCTCAAAACAGAGTACAGTGCAACCATCAAAATTGAACTGAGATTGACCTTTGGAGATTTTATTTTTGGTGATTATCTTCTCTTTATATATGCACACATTCTCCAATATGTTAAAGTTCGTGTGTGAAAAGAGTTGTCAGTTTCTCTAAAATTCTTTTTCTTTTTAGTATTTGCTTTCGTTGTAATTTCAAGCTCCTCCTCCTCCCCATTTGAGGACATGAAACATTTATATTATTTGGGCAAAGCATCTCCTATACTCATATTCATAAAGCCACACCAGCAATTTTCACAGATGAGAATTTGAGCAGGATACAGAAAGAATATAATTTTCACATATAGCATCAAAATGTTCCTCCGTTTAGAATGGAAGTAGGGCTTAGGGGGCAGAATTTGAGGTATATCGGAGTAGCGAGTGAAATTAATGAAAATTAAATAAAATTTACTTTTAACATTTGACATTCTGTTCTAGTATCAGTACTTCATAATAGAACAGAAACCATTCAGCTAGCTCTACAGGGTTTAGATATACAGTAGTTTCTGCATCAGTGCAGCAGGATCAACAAATAAACTTCAGCATAAATAACGTTTTTAAGTTGTGCTTTGAACTTTGGCAAATAATGCAACACTACTTGGCATTTAAGATTGTAAGTGTTTAACTGGACAGTCTTAAAGCTTTTAATGTTAGTAAGAGCCATTTGGCATCTGAGCAGAACTGTGCATGTGTTTAAAATAGTCAGCTTCTCCTTTGCTTGAGTGTCGAGCAGACCTGACACTATCGCTGTCTTTTTTTCATTGCAGGTGTGAAACTGGTGTATGTTAGTATCATCATTTTTGTTTCTGTTAAAAGATTTTCAATGTAATTTAAGAAACAATGGTTGCATTACTATTTGAAACACATTTAACAGACATAACATGTAATTCCAAGTAATAAGAATGAAATGTGACTTCTAACTGTCACAATAAATCAGTGGGTCTAATTATAAATAGAATGAAATCTCCAAAATAGTGGTTAAAAATCCCAGAATCTCATGATAGTGGAATTTGGCATTCACCACAAAACAGTGGCCTGAGAAGTAGGTATTGATACAAATACAGTTCGAAGACTAACATTGGTGATTTCTGCAATTATTTAAAGGCATACAATGAGAAATAAACTTGAGTGAAAGTACCAGCCTGTGGATGGCAGCACTTCATTGCAATTGACATGCTAGGTCTTGCCGGATTTGACATAAATCACTGAGTAAAAAGCTCAGTTTGTTTGTAAAATGGAAAATGAGTATTTGATTGTATGTTCAGAAGAAATAAGTGATTTATATAGTTACTATCTGTATTTACAGTTATAGGGGCTTGAAAAAATGCTATTTGCTTATTGTTAAAATTGGCAAATTCATATGATTCTGTGGTGGTGTGAGTTGGAATACTGATCTGAGACAGATGGGATTAAAGTCTCTCTAAGGGTTCTAAGTGAAATGTGTTTGGGCAGCCCATACCCATTTCCCAACAGATGAAGACCAAAACACCATTACAGTTCACAGTTGGCACAAAACTGAATAAATCTGGCAAGTTTATGAAAATGTGTTTTTAAATAATTGTCATTGAAACAACAGAAGTTGTGGCCACAATATTTACAATTTGTTTGCTGTGAAATAACTATGTGATACTTGCAGCAGAAAATTAACGTGTTTTTGTGAATTTACTGTTAATAATAGTGACATCTAGTGATGTAACTTGTAATGGGTATCAAAATCAAGAGGAAAATGTGACCACTAGATGGTGCTGATACTGCCTTGGTTTCTGAAGATCTGTTTTAAATCTGTGCGTAATCTGAGGCTAATTTCATTGTACATTTCTTAACTTCCTGGTATTCTGAGTATCAGTTTCTTCACAACACTTCGCTGCTGTTGTTATTCTCTCCATGCCTGTTCCTTTTTTTCTCACTCTGTCTTTATCTGTGATGTACTCCAACCAGTCCAGATTTCCTTGCTTAATTTTTTAAAAATCCTTTCATGGGATGTGAGCATCGCTGGCAAGGCCAGCATTTGTTGCCCATCCTTAATTGCCTTTGACAACTGAGTGGCTTGCTAGGCCATTTCAGAGGGCAGTTAAGAGTCAACCACGTTGCTGTGGGTCTGGAGTCACATGTAGGCCAGACCAGGTAAGGACGGCAGATTTCCTTCCCTAAAGGACATTAGTGAACCAGATGGGTTTTTATGACAATCAATAGTTTCATGGCACCATTACTGAGACTAGCTCTTAGTTCCATATTTTTATTAATTAATTGAATTTAAATTCCACCAGCTGCAAGGTGGAATTTGAACCCATGTTCCCAGGGCATTAATGAAACAACTCAAGTTATTTAAGAAAGGAATTATAATCCGATCCACCTTTCTTTCCCTCAATATCTATTTTTTTTAGCCTCCATTCTTCCTCACATGCTGCTAGTTTGCATTGGTGCTAAATTTTGATGTGAATAATCGGAGTTTGGGAAGGGACCCTCAAATGGAAGCTCATGGTCTGTGAATACAATTTGATAGTCTTTGTCCCTCTGCAGTAAACATAATGCTGAATTTAGTAGGCTAATGAACGTCATGTTAATAAGAGACAGTTTAAATATCTTTGCTATATGGCTCCCCCAATGCCTCAGCAACTTTATCCAGTGAGTGTTTGAACCAAGAAGTTCCAGTGGTCGATGCTTGGTTTTTTGCTAAGGTAAAGGATCTCAGTTGGAATTGGCAGCAGGGCTACTGCAATTGGCTTGGACACCTCCAAGTTAGGGAGAGGAAAATCAGCCAGGCTGCCTGCTTCTCATCACTAGCCACTGACTCCCTGCTGTAAGGTTAGCATGGTTGGATGTCAGTTGAGGATAGTCTTAGACTCAGCTGTGTTGACTCCCATTGTTGAGCAGCCTACCAGTATTAAGTGTTGAATTTGCATGTGAATAATTGCCACCTGGGTGAGGTGTTGAGGCCTATGTGCCAGTACCCTAACAATAAGTGAACATATTCAGGAGTGAAGAGAAAATTGGGAAAACAAACAATCCAGGAGGAACAGGAACTGAGAGACCGGAGCAGGATATAAAGAACAACGGCGGAGGAGGTCCAAGACCAGAAG
Source organism: Heterodontus francisci (assembly GCF_036365525.1). Lineage (NCBI taxonomy): Eukaryota > Metazoa > Chordata > Chondrichthyes > Heterodontiformes > Heterodontidae > Heterodontus > Heterodontus francisci. Next base: position 21,327,273 of record NC_090378.1, on the reverse strand, counting down.
GAGTGGTAGCTGAGCGAGACTGGAGTGGGATATAAAGAGCGGTGGCAGAGGAGTCCAGAGACCAGGAGGACTGGGAACTGAGTGAAACTGGAGCAGACTGACCGCATTCAAATCAAGAGTTCGGGGAAAAAAAACATTGTGATGTTATAAGAAAGCAGGTTAGTAATTGATGAGTATTTCTCTTTTCCTTTTTTTTTTCATCTGAATTAGGGCATTGGTTTAAACTAAGAGCCAGGAAATGAAAAATTTCAATCAGGGTAAGTAAAACAGTAAGTGAATTAATAATAATATTAGCGCAGAGCAGCTTCACCTGCGTGGAGATTTTATCACAGTGCAAGGGAATTTGGCGAGTGTGGGAATTCAGTGAGGTGGGGCTTGATTAAAAAATAAATCGGGTTAAATTAGGACTGTCTGTGAAGTTACAGTCAAGACCTAAAGCATATCACTAAAGGTAATAAAGTTAACAATATTTATAACTTTAAATCTAGGTAATAGTCAATTGAGTGATATTTCAAAACTTGACAGTCTTAATAAATAAAATACAATAGAGATGGCAGGGCAGGTGATGTGTTGCTACTACTGTAGCATGTGGGAACAAGCTGGTGGACACCAGTGTGATCCACAACAACCACATCTGCAGCTCGAGGAACTTTGACTAGGCGTTGATGAGCTGGAGTACGAGCTCGGACAGTACGATGCATCAGGGAGGGAGAAAATTACCTGGACACTTCGTTTCAGGAGGCAATCACATCTTTAGATTAAATACTTCTAATTTGGTCCACAGTCAAGGACAGGAGGGATGAGGTATGAGGATCCAGAAGCGAGCATTGGAGGAGGAATAGCCCTTACGCTTGTCCAATAGGTGTGAGGTTTGGTGCAGTTTGTGTAGATAAGAACAGGGACTGCAGGGAGGATGACCAAACTGACCACAGCACTGTGGTATGAGGGCCACTCAAATTGGGATGAGTGAAAAGGAATGTGGTAGTGGTAGGGGACAATATAGTTAGGGGGATAGAGGAGGATAGATACAGTTCTGTGTAGGCGATAGCGTGAGTCCTGAAGGCTGTGTTGCCTGCCTGGTGGTTAAGATCATCTCATTGGGACTGGAGAGGAACTTGGAGTAGATCCAGTTGTTGTGGTCCATGTGGGTACCACTGACATAAGTAGGACCAAGAAAAATGTTTTGCTGAGGGAGTATGAGCAACTAGAGCTAAATTTAAAAAACGGACCACAAATGTGGTAATTTTTCGATTACTGCCTGAGCCACAAGCAAATTGGCAAAGGGTCAATAATATCAGAGAGTTGAATGCGTAGCTCAAAGATTGGTGTGGGAGAAACCGATTTTGATTTATTGGATACTGGCACCAGTACTAGAGACGAAGTTCCTTTTGAGATGGGCTTCACTTTTTTTTATTCTTTCATAGGATGTGGGTGTCACTGGCAAAGCCAGCAGTTGTTGCCCATCCCTAATTGACATGCGACCCCCACATCACACAAATGAATTTTAAATAATGAGTTCATAGAGTATATTCAGGGCAGTTTCTTAGAACCAACCAGGAGCAGGCTATTTTAGATCTGGTAATGCATAATTAGGCAGGATCAATTAATGATCTCATAGTCAAGGATCTTCGAGGGAAGAGTGATCATAACATGAAAGAATTTCACGTTCAATTTGAGGGCGAGAAACCCGAGTCTGAAACAAGTGACTTAAACTTAAATAAAGACAATTACAAAGGTATGAAGATAGAGTTGGCTAAAGTGGACTAGGAAAATAGAGTAAAAGGTAAGACGATAGATAAGCAGTGACAGACATTTAATTCTCAACAAAGATATATTCTATTGAGAAAGAAAGATTCTACGAAATGGTAGAGACTTTGAACAAATATTTTGTATCTGTCTTCATGGTAGAAGATGCTAAAAGCATCCCAATAATAGTAGAAAATCAGGGGGTGGGGGGGAGTTTATCATTATTGCTAGAGAAAAGGTAGTAGGAAAACTGATTGGGCTAAAGGCTGGCAAATCCCCCGGACCCGGGGGCCTGCATTTTAGGGTCTAAAACATGTAGCTGCAGGGATAGCAGATGCATTGGTTGTAATTGTCTAAAATTCCCTAGATTGTGGAAAGGGCCCTGTGTATTGGAAAACTACAACTGTAACACCCCTATTAAAGAAGGAAGAGAGACAGAAAGCAAAAAACCTTCAGCCAATTAGCCTATCATCTGTCATTGGGAAAATGCTGAAATCCATTACTTAAGGATATAGTAACAGGACATTTAATCAAGCAGAGTTAACATGTTTTCATGAAAGGGACATTGTATTTGACAAATTTATTTGAGTTCTTTGAGGATGTAATGAGCAGGATGGATAAAGGGAAACCAGTGAAAGTGGTGTATTTGGATTTCTAAAAGGCATTCGTTAAGGTGCTACATAAAAGGTTACTGCACAAGATAAGAACCTACGGTGTTGGGGGTAATATATTAGCATGGATAGAGGATTGGCTAACTAACAGGAAACAGTTGGGATGAAGGGGTCATTTTCAGATTGACAAACTGTAACTAGTGGGGTGCCACAGAGATTGGTGCTGGGGTCTCAACTAGTTACAGTCTATATTAATGATTAGAATGAAGTGACCAAGTGTATTAGGCAAATTTGCTGATGATACAAAGATAGATGATAAAGAACACAAGAAATAGGAGCAGAAGTAGACCATATGGCCCATCAAGCCTGCTCCGCCATTCAATATGATCATGGCTGATCTTGGGCTTCAATTCCACTTTCCTGCCTGCTCCCCTTGACTCCCTGTCAGACCAAAAGTCTGTATCCCAGCCTTAATTTGTATTCAATGATGGAGTATCCACAACCCTCTGGTGTAGAGAATTCCCAAGATTCACAACCCTTTGAGTGTAGTAATTTCTCCTTATCTCAGTTGTGAATGATTGGCCCTTATCCTGATACTGTGTCCCTGTGTGCTAGATTCCCTGACCAGCGGGAACAATCTCTCAGCTTCTACTCTTCAAGCCCTTTCAGAATCTTGTATGTCTCAATTAGATCGCCTCTCATTCTTCTAGACTCCAGAGAATATAGGCCCAATTTATTCAGTCTCTCATCATGGGACAACCCCCTCATCCCAGGGACCAATTTAGTAAATCTTCGCTGCACTGCCTCCAGTGCAAGTATATCCTTTCTTAAATGTGGAGACCAAAACTGCACACAGTATTTCGGGTGCGGTTTCACCAAAGCCCTATATAATTTTAGTAAGACTTCTTTATTCCTGTACTCCAATCCGCTTGCAATAAAGGCCAACATGCCATTTGCCTTCCAAATAGCCTGCTGCACCTGCATGTTAAACTTACATATATTGCATAACTTGCATATATTATACTCCATTTGCCATCTTGTTGCCCACTCACTTAACCTGTCTGTATCTCTTTGCAGCCTCTCTATGTCCTCCCCGCAGCTTACCTTTCCACCAAGCTTTGTATCATCAGCAAACTTAGATACATTACTCTGTCTCTTCATCCAAATCATTAATATAGAGTGTGCGGAGGACACAAAGAGCTGAATTTTCAGGCCCATTGCCCCCCATTGGGGGCAGGAACGGAAGTGGACGGGGCCCAAAAATATCGTACAGGCTGGTGTGCTGGTTTTCCAATGCCATTCCTGGCACCAGCCATGTTCACCAGTGTGATGGAGAGCCAGACAGTGATCTTGCCTGAGCCCCAATTAAAGGCAATTAAGGTGGTTGAAGAGCTCATTAAGAGCTTTTTATTGGGGGTGGGGAGGGAAGTTGAGAGTTTCACGTGGGCACACGGGCTACATGTGCTGTCTGGGACAGACCAGGTGAAGGCAGACTGGTACAGAATGGGGAGCCAGCCATGGTTGCCTCAGGGAATTAGCTTGGAGCCATAAAAGTTTTAATGGCACAGAAAGGGACTCGGCCACTGTGAGACAGGTTCCCTTGGTTTTGCAGGTGGTGGGGAGAGTGGGCAGTCAACGCTTGGGCAGTGCAGGGAGTTGGTGCCCTCTTGGCATTGTGGGGACAGAAGAGCAGGGGGCAAGGCAGCCAAGGACAACAGGACAACCAGCTGAGCACAAGGAAGGCAGCAGCTGGCAATGGGGGCACGACGCTCAGATTTTGGGCCCAGTGGCAATGAGGATAACAGTCTCCGCAGGAAGGGCAGAGCCCAGACATCAGGGGGGCAGAGGAGAGGAACAAGGAGCAGGAAGGACACAGAGTTGATGGAGTTCAATCAGGGCAAATGCGAGGTGATGCATTTTGGAAGATCCAATTCATGAGTGAACTATACAATAAATGGAAAAGTCCTGGGGAAAATTGATGTACAGAGAGATTTGGGTGTTCAGGTCCATTGTTCCCTGAAGGTGGCAACGCAGGTAAATAGAGTGGTCAAGAAGGCATACGGCATGCTTTCCTTCATCGGACGGGGTATTGAGTACAAGAGTTGGCAGGTCATGTTACAGTTGTATAAGACTTTGGTTCGGCCACATTTGGAATACTGCGTGCAGTTCTGGTCGCCACATTACCAAAAGGATGTGGATGCTTTGGAGAGGGTGCAGAGAAGGTTCACCAGGATGTTGCCTGGTATGGAGGGCGCTAGCTATGAAGAGAGGTTGAGTAGATTAGGATTATTTTCATTAGAAAGACGGAGGTTGAGGGGGGACCTGATTGAGGTGTACAAAATCATGAGAGGTATAGACAGGGTGGATAGCAAGAAGCTTTTTCCCAGAGTGGGGGATTCAATTACTAGGGGTCACGAGTTCAAAGTGAGAGGGGAAAAGTTTAGGGGGGATATGCGTGGAAAGTTCTTTACGCAGAGGGTGGTGGGCGCCTGGAACGCGTTGCCAGCGGAGGTGGTAGACGCGGGCACGATAGCGTCTTTTAAGATGTATCTATACAGATACATGAATGGGCAGGAAGCAAAGAGATACAGACCCTTAGAAAATAGGCGACAGGTTTAGATAGAGGATCTGGATCGGCGCAGGCTTGGAGGGCCGAAGGGCCTGTTCCTGTGCTGTAATTTTCTTTGTTTTTGTTCTTAGAGGCCATACTCTCTACATAGGATCTACCACTTAAGAAGGAGCTACCTGGAGATGACCGAGACCCAGTGTCACAGAAGACTGTGACTCTCCAGCCCTCGTCCCTCACAGTATTGGTCGCTATGCCCTGCCAGTGGCTGTCAAAGTCTGTGGTCTTGAACTTCTTCGCCTCTGGCTCCTTCCGAGGATCAGCTGCGGACCTTGGTGGCATTTCACAAATGGCAGCATACCACTGCATCTAGCAGGTCACTGATGCCCTCTTTGCCAGAGCCAGACAATACATCCATTTCGCGGTCGATGAGGTCTCATGGACAGAGAGGGTACATCTGGTTGGCAAGATGTAACAAGTGGTGTGCAACAGGGATTAGTGCTGGGGTCTCAACTTTTTATAGTTTATATAAATGACTTAGATGAAGGGACCGAAGGGATGGCTGCAAAATTTGCTGATGACACAAAGATAGGTAGAAAAGTAAGTTGTGAAGAGGACATAAGGAAGCTACAAAGGGATATAGATAGGTTAAATGTGTGGGCAAAGATCTGACAAATGGAGTATAAAGTGCGAAAATGTGAAATTGTCCACTTTGGCAGGAAGAATAGAAAATAAGCATATTATCTAAATGGTGAGAGATTGCAGAGCTCTGAGATACAGGTGTCCTAATGCATGAATTGCAAAGGTTTTGTATGCGGATTCAGCAAGTAATTAAGAAAGCTAATAGAATGTTATCCATTATTGCGAGGGGAATTGAATACCAAAGTAGGGAGGTTATGCTTCAGTTATACAGGGCATTGGTGAGACCACATCTGGACTACTGTGTACAGTATTGGTCTCCTTATTTAAGGAAGAATGTAAATGCGTTGGAAGCAGTTGAGAGGTTTACTAGACTAATGCCTGGAATGGGTGAGTTGTCTTATGAGGAAAGGTTGGACAGGCTAAGCTTGTATCTGCTGGAGTTTAGAAGAGTAAGAGGCGACTTGATTGAAACATATAAGATCCTGAGGGGTCTTGACAGGGCGGATGTGGAAAGGATGTTTCCCCTTATAGAGTCAAAGAGAGATACAGCACTGAAACAGGCCCTTCGGCCCACTGAGTCTGTGCTGACCAACAACCACCCATTTATACTAATCCTACATGAATCCCATATTCCCTACCACATCCCTACCATTCTTCTACCACCTACCTACACTAGGGGCAATTTACAGTGGCCAATTTATCTATCAACCTGCAAGTCTTTGTGGGAGAATCAAGAATTAGGGGTCACTTTAAAATTAAGGGGTCACCCATTTAACACATAGTTGAGGAGAAATTTTTTCTCCCAGAGGGTCGTGTGTCTTTGGAACCCTTTTCCTTAAAAGGCGGTGCAAGCAGTCTTTGAATATTTTTAAGGCAGTGGTAGATAGATTCTTGATAAGCAAGGGGGTGAAAGGATATCGGGGGTAGGCGGGAATGTGGAGTTGTGGTTACAATCAGATTAGCCATGATCTTGTTGAATGGTGGAGCAGGCTCGAGGCGCCTGTGGGCTACTCATGCTCCTAATTCGTATGTTTGTAGAGCAATGGGATTCGCCGACCATTGCTGGATTTCCCCCAAGTGTAGCCATAGGGCATCCAGTAAATGGCCAGTAAGATTCATCCACAGGAAGGGCTTCCAGTTCCTCAATGTTCAGCTAGTCTGAAACCACAACAAGAGATTTCCTGCATGTGTGTGGTCTCTTTCCTGGCAGCTGTCTTGACTCCTTCATCCTACAGCAGTCCAGACTGCCACAGAGCTTCACTCCAACCCCCCAAAGTCCGTGGTGGGATCCCAGGGGACAAAGGATATCCCTTGAAGAGGTGGCTACTTACCCCTCTACGATGATTTTGAATACCTCTATCAAAACTCCTCTCAGCCTTGTCGTCAAGGAAAAGAGTCCCAACTTCTCCAATCTAACCAGACATGATAGGCCGAATGACCTCCATCTGCACTGTAATGATTCTGTGAGAGCCTGAGGTAGAGGTGATATAACAAGTGATCTGCTCACAAGGACAACCATTGAGGAGGCCATCAGGCTTCTGAAGATGTTTCTGGTGCCTGGATTGGTCGGGTGGCGCCCTCCAATATACTCCCGCAAGGGTCTCACTCAATATGGTGGTCTGCTGTGCTCTCCATTACGTAGCCCTCTTGAGAGGTGTGGACTTTGAGAACGGTGAGACCCTGGAATGAGGTAGCCTAATAGAGGAGGAGGAGGAAGTGGAGGGGGGGATGCAGAACGCCGCCTGCACATGAAGCAGGCAGGACATGGCATGGTGCGCAAAGTTTCGTCGGGATGCCATAAATATCAGGGATTATCTTATTCAGGAATGTTTCAACTGAGTCCCTCTGACCCCAGGATGAAGAGCATGAGATGCATGGGGTGCCTGTGCTAACACATTCATTGAAGACGAAGCCTGGAACTTCTAACACTTACCGCCAATGAAAGATGCACCTCTGCCCAGAGGCTTTGCCGTCACTATGGAGGGACCCTTGATCTCCTTCACCACCTAATACCACTGTTCCTTTCATGCCAAGCAACAGCCTGACATAGTCATGCTCACGGAATCATACCTTCAGACAATGTCCCAGACACTGCCATCACCATCCCACCGGCAGGACAGACCCAGTAGAGGTGGCGGCAGGGTTGTATACAGTCGGGAGGGAGTTGCCCTTGGACTCCCCAACATCGACTCCGGACCCCATGATGTCTCATGGCATCAGGTCAAACATGGGCAAGGAAACCTCCTGCTGATTACCACCTACCGCCCTCCCTCAGCTGATGAGTCAGTACTCCTCCATGTTGAACACCACTTGGAGGAAGCACTGAGGGTGGCAAGGGCGCAGAATATACTTTGAGTGAAGGACTTCAATGTCCAGCACCAAGAGTGGCTGGTAGCACCACTACTGATCGAACTGGCCGAGTCCTAAAGGACATAGCTGCTAGACTGGATATGCAGCAAGTGGTGAGGGAACCAACAAGAGAGAAAAACATACTTGACCTCGTCCTCACCAATCTGCCTGCTGCAGATGCATCTGTCCATGACAGTATTAGTAGGAGTGAGCACCGCACAGTGCTTGTGGAGACGAAGTAACATTGAGGATACCCTCCATTGTGTTGCGTGGCACTACTACCGTGTTAAATGGGATAGATTCCGAACAGATCTTTCAATGCAAAACTGGGCATCCATAAGGCGCTGTGGGCCATCAGCAGCAGCAGAATTGTACTCAACCACAATCTGTAACCTCATGGCCCGGCATAACCCCCACTCTACCATTACCATCAAGCCAGGAGACCAACCCTGGTTCAATGAAGAGTGCAGGAGGGCATGCCAGGATCAGCATCAGGCATACCTCAAAATGAGGTGTCAACCTGGAGAAGCTACAACAAAGGACTACTTGTGTGCCAAACTGAGTAAGCAGCATGCGATAGACAGAGCTAAGCAATCCTGTAACCAACGGATCAGATCTAAGCTCTGCAGTCCTGCCACATGCAGCCGTGAATGGTGGTGGACAATTAAACAACTAACTGGAGGATGTGGCTCCACAAATATCCTCTTTCTCAAAGATGGGGGAGCCCAGCACATCAGTGTGAAAGATAAGGCTGAAGCATTTTCATCAATCTTCAGCCAGAAGTTCCGAGTTGATGATCCACCTCGGCCTCCTCCTGAAGTCTCCAGCATCACAAATGCCAGACTTCAGCCAATTCGATTTCACTCCGCGTGATATCAAGAAGCGACTGAATGCACTGCATACTGCAAAGGTTATGGCCCCTGATAATATTCCAGCAATAATACTGACGACCTGTGCTCCAGAACCTGCCACGCCCCGAGCCAAGCTGTTCCAGTACAGCTCCAACACTGGCATCTATCCGGCAATGTGGAAAATTGCATAGGTATGTCCTGTACACAAAAAGCAGGACAAGTCCAACCCGGGCCAATTACCGCCCCATAAGTCTACCCTCAATCATCAGTAAAGTGATGGAAGGTGTCATCAACAGTGCCATCAAGCGGCATTTGCTTAGCAATAACCTGCTCATTGACGCTCAGTTTGGGTTCCGCCAGGGCCACTCAGCTCCTGACCTCATTACAGCCTTGGTTCAAACATGGACAAAAGAACTGAAATCAAAAGGTGAGGTGAGAGTGACTGCCCTTGACATCAAGGCAGCATTTGACCAAGTATGGCATCAAGGAGCCCTAACAAAACTGAAGTCAGTGGGAATTGGGGGGAAAACTCTCTGCTGGTTTGATCATACCTAACGCAAAGGAAGATGGTTGTGGTTGTTGCAGGTCAATCATCTGAGCTCCAGGACATCACTGCAGGAGTTCCTCAGGGTAGTGTCCTAGGCCCAACCATCTTCAACTGCTTCATCCAATGACCTTCCTTCAATCATAAGGTCAGAAGTGGGGATGTTCGCTGATGATTGCACAATGTTCAGCACCATTCGCGACTCTTCAAATACTGAAGCAGTCCGTGTAGAAATGCAGCAAGACCTGGAAAATATCCAGGCTTGGGCTGATAAGTGGCAAGTAACATTCATGCCACACAAATGCCAGGCAACGACCATCTCCAACAAGAGAGAATCTAACCATCTCCCCTTGATATTCAATGCCATTACCATCACTGAATCCCCCAGTATCAACATCCTAGGGGCTACCATTGACCAGAAACTGAACTGGAGTAGCCATATAAATACCGTGACTACAAGAGCAGGTCAGAGGCTAGGAATCCTGTGGTGACTAACTCACCTACTAACTCCCCAAAGCCTGTCCACCATCTACAAGGCACAAAGTCAGGAGTGTGATGGAATACTCTCCACTTGCCTGGATGAGTGCAGCTCCAACAACAAGAAGCTCGACACCATCCAGGACAAAGAAGCCTGCTTGATTGGCACCCCATCTACAAACATTCACTCCCTCCACCACTGATGCACAGTGGCAGCAGTGTGTGCCATCTACAAGATGCACTGGAGCAACGCACCAAGGCTCCTTAGACAGCACCTTCCAAACCCGCGACCTCTACCAACTAGAAGGACAAGGGCAGCAAATGCATGGGAACACCACCTCCAAGTTCCCCTCCATGTCACACACCATCCTGACTTGGAACTATATCACCGTTCCTTCACTGTCGCTGGGTCAAAATCCTGGAACTCCCTTCCTAACAGCACTGTGGGTGTACCTACCTCACATGGACTGCAGCGGTTCAAGAAGGCAGCTCACCACCACAACCTCAAGGGCAATTAGGGATGGGCAATAAATCCTGGCCTAGCCAGCGACGCCCACATCCCATCAATGAATATTTTAAAAAAGGAGTCATGGACATGTGCCTTGAAATTCCATTACTTATACCGTGATAAGATAGGGGAACAGCACACAGAGACAGTAAGAAAAAGCCTTTGTGATCCACTCAGTGCTCCGTGCGATGCGGTGGTCTCCGTGTTCGACTATTCCTATGCAGCGCTCCTCTCATGGCCTCAGAGGAGGCGGAGGATGCCTGCTCACTTGTTTCTGCCTGTGGCTGAGATGTATTATCAAAATATCATTATCAAAAAGGAGGAGGTGTTGGGTGTCTTGCAAAGCATTCAGGTAGATAAGTCCCCAGGGCCTGATGGGATCTACCCCAGAATACGGAGGGAGACAAGGGAGGAAATTGCTGGGGCCTTGACAGAAATCTTTGCATCCTCATTGGCTACAGGTGAGGTCCCAGAGGACTGGAGAATAGCCAATGTTGTTCCTTTGTTTAAGAAGGGTGGCAAGGATAATCCAGGAAATTATAGGCCGGTGAGCCTTACGTCAGTGGTAGGGAAACTATTAGAGAGGATTCTTCGGGACAGGATTTACTCCCATTTGGAAACAAACCAACTTATTAGCGTAGGTTTTGTGAAGGGGAGGTCGTGTCTTACTAATTTGATTGTTTTTTGAGGAAGTGACGAAGATGATTGATGAAGGAAGGGCAGTGGATGTTATCTATATGGACTTCAGTAAAGCCTTTGACAAGGTCCCTCATGGCAGACTGGTACAAAAGGTGAAGTCACACGGGATCAGAGGTGAGCTGGCAAGATGGATACAGAACTGGCTCGGTCATAGAAGACAGAGGGTATCAGTGGATGGGTGTTTTTCTGAATGGAAGGATGTGACTAATGGTGTTCCGCAGGGATCAGTGCTGGGACCTTTGCTGTTTGAAGTATATATAAATGATTTGGAGGAAAATGTAACTGGTCTGATTAGTAAGTTTGCGGACGACACAAAGGTTGGTGGAGTTGCGGATAATGATGAGGATTGTCAGAAGATACAGCAGGACATAGATCGGTTGGAGACTTAGGCGGAGAAATGGCAGATGGAGTTTAATCCGGACAAATGTGAGGTAATGCATTTTGGAAGGCATAATGCAGGTGGGAGGTATACAGTAAATGGCAGAACCCTTAGGAGTATTGACAGGCAGAGAGATCTGGGCGTACAGGTCCACAGGTCACTGAAAGTGGCAACGCAGGTGGATAAGGTAGTCAAGAAGGCATACGGCATGCTTGCCTTCATCAGTCGGGGCATAGAGTATAAAAATTGGCAAGTCATGCTGCAGCTGTACAGAACCTTAGTTAGACCACACTTAGAGTATTGCGTGCAATTCTGGTCGCCACACTACCAGAAGGACGTGGAGGCTTTGGAGAGGGTACAAAGGAGGTTTACCAGGATGTTGCCTGGTCTGGAGGGCATTAGCTATGAGGAGAGGTTGGAAAAACTGATTGTTTTCACTGGAACGACGGAGGTGGAGGGGCGACATGATAGAGGTTTACAAAGTTATGAGCGGCATGGACAGAGTGGATAGTCAGAAGCTTTTTCCCAGGGTGGAAGAGTCAGTTACTAGGGGACATAGGTTTAAGGTGAGAGGGGCAAAGTTTAGAGGGGATGTGCGAGGCAAGTTCTTTACACAGAGGGTGGTGAGTGCCTGGAACTTGCTGCCAGTGGAGGTGGTGGAAGCAGATACGATAGCGACGTTTAAGAGACATCTTGACAAATACATGAATAGGAAGGGAATAGAGGGATATGGACCCCGGAAGTGCAGAAGGTTTTAGTTTAGGCAGGCATCAAGATCGGCGCAGGCTTGGAGGGCCGAATAACCTGTTCTTGTGCTTTACTGTTCTTTGTTCTTTGTATGTGGCGGTCGTCCTCCTCGTGGAGGTGCCCTTGGGGGTATCGCTAGAGCCTTCTGCACCTGCATCATTGTGGGGGAGGCCTCTGGCATTGTGGCATGCTTCCTGTGCATGTCAGTGCACTTCTCCTGCATGCACTCAAGTGAATCCCACATATGGCTCTCCCAAAAGGTTGGCCACTCTCTCTATGAAGAAGCTCATAGGCTCCTAGCCTTTAACCATGGTAGTACAGATGAGCTGATGGACTCCTCCATCCTCAGTCCATGACCCCGCACTGCATCAGGGAGCTCTGACATGTGGGAGCACATCTGCTCCTGTTCTAGGTGGAGCCGCCTTTCTTGTGACTGCTGAGGCCCTGCATCTGTGCCCAGCTAAGCAGGGTTTTGTCTGTCCTCCCTCCTTCAAGGGTAATTGCCCACAGCTGCCTCTGCCTCTGGCACCTGCTCCTGCACAATAGTGCCATGCTCCTCACCCAGTGCCACCTTATCTAAATACCTGCCAGAACCCACTCAGGTGAGAGGACCTGCACTTGTGGAAGCTGCTCTTGCCAGGTGTGATGATGCTTCTTTGGTTTTGTGGTGTTCTTATGGGACCGCAGAGGGAGAGCATGAGGGTGTTATTGGATGGATGCCTGAACCTGTGGAAGACACGAGAATAGATCATGAGAAGTAGCCTAGGCGAATAGAAGCCACTGCAGTGTTGAGGCTACCCAGTGCAGTTCAACGCTTGGCATATTATTGGACAGCACTGCATACTACCCGCTCCCCCCCCCCGCCCGACCCAATGAGCGCTTTGGCTCTGGAATCACAATCGCCACAATGAGTTCCCATTTCACCAGGGCTGACTTCCTCCTTATCTGGGGTGCTGGCTATCTCCATCTTCCATTGGCGTGATCCTCTGGAGGTGCAACAACACTATGGCTCTGAGCTGGTCTGAGGGGTCAGTAAGTGCCCTCGGCACATACCATGCCCTTTTTTAGGAGCAGCATTTTCCCTGAGGGTCTGTCTGCTGGAGAGTGCAAGCCCAGAAGCCAGTTCTGAAGGTTAGGGGTAGCACTCACTAAAGGCCTGCACAGATCAGGAAAAAGAACCCGACGAAAGCACAACGGACCCGAGCCCGACCTAGCCCGAGTCCCTCCTATTTTACCCCAAGCCTGACCCACCCCGACCCTGACTCGACCCAGCCCGATCCTGACCCGACCATCTCTTGACTTACCTTTGGACTCGGGACCTCCAGGAAGCTGTAGTGCATGCGTAATGACATCATAGTGACGTCACTCGCTCACTATGCAGACTCCGTTTCGTCCCGGGCTCCCAGCTTGGGTGTTTTTTAATTTCAATACTTAACAGCAGAGCACTTAACGTGTGTGCGCGGCCCGGCCTGACCCGAGCCGAGCCGAGCCCGAAAGCCGGATCCGGAAGAGGGGCCTGACCCGACCTGAAGCCAATGTATGTCGTCGGGTTTGGGTCGGGTAGCAGGCCTTTAGCACTCACTTCTCAGAGCGTATGAGGTAGTTGAACCGTTTGTGGCACTGAATCCAGGATCTTCTAATGATACTTTTGCTGCTCTTATTGGCTGCTATCTCAATCCAGGCCTGTTTGATCTAGGAGGGTAGCCTCCTGCTACCACCCTCTGGGAAGGCGGAACTCCCTCCTCTTCCTCACTGCCTCCAGCATAACCTCAAGGTCATTGTCTGAGAACTGAGGGGCTGCGCTGCCCCAGATGTCAGACCTTTGATTTTGCAGCGACATTTAGTGACACTGCAGTCCAGTCCAAGGCTCCAAGACAATCTTCAGCTTACTCCCTGCCGTGGGGAGTTTAAATTGGGCCCGCACTTCTTCTGGCCCGCTTCTGTTTCTGCCCCACCTCCCCCAGCTTGTAATTGACTATTCAACCTGACCGCAATCCAGTTAAGGTGTTGCCCCTCCGAAAATCGTAAGTTTAATCTGCTTCTGCTGGTGTGGGTTTGGGACCTGGAAACAGCCCCAACTTCTGTTTCCCGACCCCAATGTAAAAATTCAACCCAAAGAGTCTGCAAAAAGATACAAATAGATTAAGTGAGTGGACAAAAATTTAGCAGATGAAGTATATGGTGGGAAAATGTGATGCTGTCCACTTTTGGTAAGAAGAATAGAAAAGCAAAGTATTATTTAAATGGAGAGGGACTTCAGAATGCTGCAGTACAGAGGAATCCGGGTGCCCTTGTACATGAATCACAAAAAGTTAGCATGCAGGTGCAGCAAGTTAATAGGAAGGCAGATGTAATATTGGCCTTTATTGTCTAAAGGGGATGGAGTATAAAAATAGGGAAGGCTTGCTACAACAGGGTGTTGGTAAGACCACATCTAGAGTACTGCGTACAGTTTTGGTTTCCTTATTTAAGGAGGGATATACTTGCATTGGAGGCAGTTCAGAGAAGATTCACTAGGTTAATTTGTGGATGAAGGGGTTGTCTTACGAGGAAAGATTGAGTAGATTCTGCCAATACTCAATATTTAGAAGGATGAGAAGTGATCTTATTGGAACGTGAGATTCTGAGTGGCCTTAACAGGGTGGTTGCTGAGAGGATATTGCCCTCATGGGGGTATCTAGAACTAGGGGGCATAGTTTCAGAATAAGTGGTCACCCATTTAAGATGGAGGTGAGGAGGAACTTCTTTTCTCAGAGGGTTGTTAATCTTTGAAATTTTCTACTCCAGAGACCTGTGAAACTGTATCATTGAATATATTCAAGGCTGAGATAGACAGACCCTTGAAATATAGAGGAGTCGAGGGTTGTTGGGAACAGGCAGGAAACTGCAGTTGAGGCCAAGATCAGATCAGCCATGATCTTATTGAATGACGGGCAGGCTCAAGGGGCTGTATGGCCGTCTCCTATTTTTATGTTCTTTTGTACTGCAATTAATCTCAACCATAATTATTGTACTACGGGCCATTCTTTAAATTTCATCCCAGTTTTGCAAATGCCAAAGCGTGTATTTTTTCAGTAGAAGAATGTTTAAATTTTTCCTCTTTCACTTCCGTTTCATCTTGCACAGTGCCACAGTTAAATGGCTGGTTGCTAGATTGCTCTCTTGACCTACTAGGAGGCGTCACTTGTGGTTGTAATCAGTTCAAGCAACTTTGTTTTTTTGGCAGATGTAACATAAAATTGGAAGTATTTTGCTCAGTAAAGTTTGCTTATATTATCAAAGCATTCAGAATAGAATATTTAACTGTCTGTCTTTCACAAAGCTAGTCACAGAATTCAACCCCCATAGTGAAGCAGCTCGAGATATTAGTTCAGTTAGAACTCTTCACTAACGAAGAAATCAGAACTGTAACTGTCTTGAAGCATGACATTCTCTGGAGCTAGGTTTCAGAACAATGAAATGAGGACTTGTCTAAGATTTCAAAGTCGTCACTGAGTCTCAGAATGATCAGGAGTAATGAAAAATGCTTAAGATCCTAGGGATTGTGCTGTCACTTTATTGGTGATATCATTGTGATTCTGTATTATGAGGAAGTACATTGCAAAAATCAGGTTGACAGTTGGCTCTGTTAAATGGTAGCATGTAAGGGTGTGTTTCTAACATTCATATTTTTATTAACAAGGGGATATTTATTTTGGAAAGTGCATTTTTCTTGCACTTTTTAGGTTTTTTTTGTTACATGACATTCACAGTAAAAGGCAACTTTGCTAAAGCAGAGTGATTTATTAAAAGAAAATTCTTGTTTCACATTGGCAGTTATTTAATTCTGTCCTTAGTTGCTTTCCTAAAATGACACTTCTTCAGTTAGGATATTAAGACTTCTTTGCAGCCTCCATCAGCACCGTTCCATGTCAGTTACTGGGAGACTTGCTTTGTGAGTTGAGATGGGATTCTTCCAGTTATGGACAAATTTTCTCTTGCAATACTTTGCCACTAAAACCAAGGACCACTGAGGATAACCAAGTTTAAATGTTAAAGTTGGTTTCAAACAAAGACAGTTTTGACTAGCATTTCAGTACTCGAGTCATAATGGTTATTGCATTAATGTGAACTAAGGTTCCTGAAAATTCAGATATCACTGACACCTAAATTTTTGAACAAATTGTTGTGTCTTAAGCAGTGAAACTATAAAAGGTCCTTACATATAAAGCTCTCCACAGGTGTGAATTTTGAGATGTGCATTGTTGGCCAACTCTATATTCTGCATTTTAGCTGTCCAGTGTGTTACAACTAGGTGTGAAAGGGTCTAGGGTTCCCTTTCAGCCTTCACCTGGTCTGACAGTAACAGGGTTTAATTTTAAACACACTTTTTTTTTAAGCTTCCCCCTTAGTGAACCCTTGTTCACTGCTTTCCAATTATAAGGCAAAGAAACCAGCACAAACAGGTTTTCTTAGGTTTAAAGAAGAAAGGTTGAAACTTATTAAACTTAAACTCTAATTCGGTTAATGCCTACGGATACATGACACACCCAAGCGAGCATGCAGACGCGAAACACACATGCAGATAGAGACAGAACAGAGCAGAAGAAATAAAGTGGAAAAGTTTGAGGCAATCTCTGAAGAGGGTTTTTGTTACGGATCTTCATGCTCACTGCAGAGTCCTTGATTGTAGATAGATCTTGCTTTTCATTGGGGCCCAGTATTATTCTTAAACCTTGTTCGCTGTAGGAGACTCTTCTCTCTTGGGGTTCATGTGTCTTCAATGGATTTGGAGTTAAGTGAGAAAGAGATGGGAGCAGACAGACAGGAGAGGCTGTGGTGAGCCAGCCAGCAGAGATCTTTTTAGTCCATGACCAAACAGACACTCTGTTCAAACTTCCTTCAGGTAAAAGGTGTTGCTATGGGTACCCACATGGGCCCTAGTTATGCCTGTCTTTTTGTGGGATATGTCGAACATTCCTTGTTCCAGTCCTACTCGGGCCCCCTCCCCCAACTCTTTTTCCACCCTTCTCTCACCTTTGCATTGGCCATCTCCGACACTTCCCTTCCCTTCCTCAACTTCTCTGTCTCCATCTCTGGGGATAGGCTGTCTACTAATATTCATTATAAGCCCACCGACTCCCACAGATACCTCGACTACACTTCTTCACACCCTGCCTCCTGTAAGGACTCCATTCCATTATCCCAGTTTTTCCATCTCCGACGCATCTGCTCTGATGATGCTACCTTCCATGACAGCGCTTTTGATATGTCTTCCTTTTTCCTCAACCGAGGATTCCACCCCCCCCCCCCCCCCCCCCCACCCACTGTGATTGACAGGGCCCTCAACTGTGTCCGGCCCATTTCTTGTACCTCTACCCTCACCCCTTCCCCTCCCTCCCAGAACCGCGACAGGGTTCCCCTTGTCCTCACTTTCCACCCCATCAGCCTCCATATCCAAAGGATCATCCTCTGCTGTTTCCGCTACCTCCAGCCTGATACCACTACCAAAGGCATCTTCCCCTCCCTTCTCGTCAGCATTCCGAAGGGATCGTTTCCTCCACGACACCCTGGTCCACTCCATTACCCCCACCACCTCATCCCTTTCCCACGGACCTTCCCCTGCAGGCGCAGGAGGTGTAATACCTGCCTATTTACCGGCTCTCTCCTCACTATCCCAGGGCCCAAACACTCCTTTCAGGTGAAGCAGCAATTTACTTGTACTTCTTTCAATGTAGTATACTGTATTCGCTGCTCACAATGTGGTCGCCTCTACATTGGGGAGACCAAACGGAGACTGGGTGACCGCTTTGCGGAACACCTCTGCTCAGTCCAAAAGCATGACCCCGAGCTTCCAGTTGCTTGCCATTTCAATACTCCCCCCTGCTCTCACGCTCACATCTCTGTCCTGGGATTGCTGCAGTGTTCCAGTGAATATCAACGCAAGCTCGAGGAACAGCATCTCATTTACCAATTGGGCACGTTACAGCCTGCCAGACTGAACATTGAGTTCAATAATTTCAGAGCATGACGGGCCCCCCATTTTACTTTTATCTTTAGTTTTTTTTTCTTTTTTTTTTGTGTTTATTTAATTTTAGTTTGTTCAGTTTGTTTCTACTGTGCCTACCCACTGTTTTTTTCATGTTTGTGCTTGTGGCTGTTCAGTTTTCAGTTCATTAACACCCTATCTGTACTAATGCTTTGTCTTTCAACACACCGGGCGGCACAGTGGCGCAGTGGTTAGCACCGCAGCCTCACAGCTCCAGCGACCCGGGTTCAATTCTGGGTACTGCCTGTGTGGAGTTTGCAAGTTCTCCCTGTGTTTTCTCCGGGTGCTCCGGTTTCCTCCCACAAGCCAAAAGACTTGCAGGTTGGTAGATAAATTGGCCATTATAAATTGCCCCTAGTATAGGTAGGTGGTAGGGAAATATAGGGACATGTGGGGATGTGGTAGGAATATGGGATTAGTGTAGGATTAGTATAAATGGGTGGTTGATGGTTGGCACAGACTCGGTGGGCCGAAGGGCCTGTTTCAGTGCTGTATCTCTAAACTAAACTAAACACCATTAACATATTGTTTGCCTTTGCTCCATGACCTTCTGGTCAGCTATTCTGTGACCTTGTCCTATCTATACCTTTTCTTTTGTTATATCTTGCCCCACCCCTGCTTTACTTGCTTCAAATCTTTTACATTTCTTATATCTGCCAGTTCTGAAGAAGGGTCACTGACCTGAAATGTTAACTCTGCTTCTCTCTCCACAGATGCTGCCAGAACTTCTGAGTTTTTCCAGCACTTTCTGTTTTTATTTCAGATTTCCAGCATCCGCAGTATTTTGCTTTTATTACTCTGTTCAAACTGTTTGTACAATTAAGAAAAAACAGGTTGCCAGCAGGCTTGTCACATGACCAGCTGGTCTGACCACATCTCTTTGTGGATTTGGCCATCCCAGCAGTCATCCTGAAATTTGTGCTCCCTCACCTTCAACATCTGGTGCTCAAAGTCCATTGCGGGTTAAATTAGATAAGGGAAGTAATCCATTTGTCTTCCCAAGCACTGTCTGTTAATATGCAAATATCTTTCCAGCCAAGGGCCTGGTGATTTTTTTAAAACAAGTCCTTTCTTCACTTCAACAGTTTTCAAAACAATGTTCATATGACAAACTTAATGTACCTTATTTTTGGCAGGTGGGGCGGTCTGCATGACAGTGCTAAGTATTTAAAAAGGATGATTGTTGTCTTAAATCTGTAAGCATGGCAACATTATTGTTTGGGTATTATCGAGCTTAGATAACCTATGATAAAATAAGTTTTTATTTTAAAGAATTCCCCATCTTTTATATATTAATAATTGTAGCAATGATCATGAGTTTTTGTAATTTTTTTGAACAGATTACAAGATCAGTATTGTCAGTGTTTGGATCCTGTTGACTCCAACTACAAGGCAGTGCATCATGGCCTTGAATGACGCAGATATGGATGAGGAGTGTAAGGAGTAAGTATCGCTGTGTTTCAGTTAATTAGTTTAAAAAGTGGTAAAATGTCTAAAGTCTAGATTTGAGTATTTTACAGTCGTGTCTTAACATATTTAAAACCGTAGAAATTTGAATGACTTAACTGTCCATAAAACATTTGTCATTTTCATTAAAAACAAGATGTCCTACTGAAGGGATCACAGTGTAGTTACAATTCCCTTTGTAACTTTTAGGATGTGCAACTTATGAAATCAGGAAATTAATTTTTCTAATTTTTTTTCCATCGCACTTCACTGCACTGCTATCAATTAATAGAGAGTTTATGGGTTGTAGAAGTTCATGTTACTAAATTCCTATTGAATTGCAGTGAAGCAGGGGAATTAGCAAAGCATTTAGGAGAAGATGAACCTATTCAGAATGGAATATCAAGACCCCAAATTTGGCATTCAGCCCAAAAATAAAACTATGGGATAATAAAAGCAAAATACTGCAGATACTAGAAATCTGAAATAAAAACAAGAAATGCTAGAAATATTCAGCAGATCTGGCAGCATCTGTGGAGAGAGAAGCAGAGTTAACGTTTCAGGTCAGTGATCTTTCATCAGAACTATGGGCATATTTAAAATATTGGAAAAGTAGGAAAGTCTAATTCATGGAGAGTATTGCTGAAAACAGACATTTTGTCGAAGCTTTTTGTCTTGCACTCATCAGGACAATCGCAATAATACCAACATAAGGGAAAACAACAAATTTATACTTTGAGAAGAGAATGCTGAGTGGTTAGCAAGTGGACTCTGACTGATAGAGGTGTTGCCATGGAGAATGCACCAGTTTATGGTGACTGACAGTTAACTTCCAAGCTTTGTTTGAAATTTAAACCAGGCAGCTTGACTCTGGTCAAGGCATTGCCCTGAGGAATGAACCAGCGATTCAACCAATCAACACTCTTCTCATACAGATGGTGGAGGATGGGAGTCAGGCACGAATGAGGGTTTCAGCAGCATATGGGCTAAAGTTAGGGTTGGAGGGGATATAAAATTGTATAGAAGCATAGAAAAATTATGGCACAGAAGGAGGCCATTCAGCCCATAGATAGAAGTAGGCAGTCTGTAATGTTGTGCATATGAGGTCAGAGTCTAAAGCTAGTCTGATGTTGACCATGAAACAGTTGTTGATTGTTGTAAAAACCCATCTGGTTCACTAATGTCCTTTAGGGAAGGAAATCTGCCATCCTTACCTGGTCTGGCTGACATGTGACTCCAGACCACAGCAATGTGGTTGACTCTTAATGCCCTCTGAAATGGCGTAGAAAGCCACTCAGTTGTTTCAAACCGCTACAAAGTCTAATAAAAGGAATGAAACTGGATGGACCACCCGGCATCAACCTAGGCACTGGAAACGACAACGGAATACCCAGCCCTGTCAACCCTGCAAAGTCCTCCTTACTAACATCAGGGGGCTTGTGCCAAAATTGGGATAGATGTCCCACAGACTAGTCAAGCAACAGCCTGACATAGTCATACTCACGGAATCATACCTTACAGACAATGTCCCAGATACCACCATCACCATCCCTGGGTATGTCCTGTCCCACCGGCAGGACAGACCCACCAGAGGTGGCGGCACAGTGGTATACAGTCGGGAGGGAGTTGACCTGGGAGCCCTCAACATTGACTCCGGACCCCATGAAGTCTCAAGGCATCAGGTCAAAAATGGGCAAGGAAACCATGTGCTGATTACCACCTACCGCCCCTCCTCGGCGGATGAGTCAGTGCTTCTCCATGTTGAACACCAATTGGAAGAAGTACTGAAGGGTAGCAAGTGCACAGAATGTACTCTGGGTGGGGGACTTCAATGTTCATCACCAAGAGTGGCTCAGTAGCACCACTACTAACCGAGCGGCCCGAGTCCTAAAGGACTGGGTCTGTGGCAGGTGAACCAACAAGAGGGAAAAACCTACTTGACCTCGTCCTCACCAATCTACCTGTCGCAGATGCATCTGTCCATGACAGTATTGGTAGGAATGACCACAGCACAGTGCTTGTGGAGACTAAGACCGGTCTTCACATTGAGGATACCCACCATTGTGTTGTATGGCACTACTAAATGGGATAGATTTCGAACAGAACTAGCAACTCAAAACTAGTCATCTATGAGGCGCTGTGGGCCACCAGCAGCAGCAGAATTGTACTCAACCACAATCTGTAACCTCATGGCCCGGCATATCCCCCACTTTACCATTACCATCAAGCCGGGGATCAATCCTGGTTCAATGAAGAGTGCAGGAGGGCATGCCAGGATCAGCACCAGGCTTACCTAGTCTGGTGAAGCTACAACAGGACTACTTGCATGCCAAATAGCAGAAGCAGCATGCAATAGACAGGGCTAAGCAATCCCACAAGCAACGGATCAGATCTAAGCACTGCAGTCCTGCCACATCCAGTCATGAATAGTGGCGGACAATTAAACAACTGACAGGAGGAGGAGGCTCCACAAATATCCCCATCCTCAACGATGGGGGAGCCCAGCACATCGGTGCAAAGGCAAGGCTGAAGCATTTTCATCCATCTCAGCCTGCTCTTGAGGTCCCCAGTCTCACAGATGCCAGTCTTCAGTCAATTTGATTCACTCTGCATGATATCAAGAAACGGCTAAAGGCACTGGATACTGCAAAGGCTATGGACCTTGACAACATTCCAGCAATTGTACTGAAGACTTGTGCTCCAAAACTAGCCGTGCCCTTAGCCAAGCCGTTCCAGTACAGCTACAACACTGACATCTATCCGGCAATGTGGAAAATTGCCTAGGTATGTAATGTGCACAAAAAGCGGGACAAATCCAACCCGGTCAGTTACTGCCCTATCAGTCTACTCTTAATCATCAGAAAAGTGATGGATTGTGTCGTCGAAAGTGCTATCAAGTGGCATTTGCTCAGCGATAACATGCTCACCAATGCTCCGTTTGGGTTCTGCCAGGGCCGCTCAGCTCCTGACCTCATTCCAGCCTTTGTCCAAACATGGACAAAAGAGCTGAACTCTAGAGCTGAGGTGTGAGTGACTACCCTTGACATCAAGGCAGCATTTGACCGAGTATGGCATCAAGGAGCCCTAGCAAAACTGAAGTCAATGGGAATCAGGGAAAATCTCCACAGGTTGGAGTCATAACTAGCACAAAGGAAGATGGTTTTGTTGGAGGTCAATCATCTCAGTCCCAGGACATCATTGCAGGAGTTCCTCAGGGTAGCGTCCTAGGCCCAACCATCTTCAGCTACTTCATCAATGACCTACCGTCCTTCCATCATAAGGTCAGAAGTGGAGATGTTTACTGGTGATTGTGCAATTTTCAGTATCATTTGCAACTCCTCAGTTACTGAAGCAGCCAGAGTCCAGATGCAGCACGACTAGGACAACATTCAGGCTTGGGCTGGTAAGTGGCAAGTAACATTCGTGCCACACAAGTGCCAGGCAATGACCATTTCAAACAAGAGAGAATCTAACCATCTCCTCTTGATGTTCAATGGCATTACCATTGCTGAGTCCCCCACTATTAACATCCTGGGGGTTACCATTGACCAGAAACTGAAATGGACCAGCCACATAAATACTGTGGCTACAAGAGCAGGTCAGAGGCTGGGAATTCTGCAGCAAGCAACTCACCTACTGATTCCCCAATGATGTCCATCATCTACAAGGCACAAGTCAGGAGTGTGATGGAATAGTCTCCACCTGCCTGGATGGGTGCAGCTCCAACAACACTCAAGAAGCTTGACACCATCTCCATAAAGTGGCCCGCTTGATTAGTACCCCATCCACCACTTTCAACATTCACTCCCTCCACCACCAACGCTCAGTGGCAGCAGTGTGTACCATCTACAAGGTGCACAGCAGCAACTCAAAGTCTCCTTCAACAACACCTTCCAAACCCATGACCTCTACCGCCTAGAAGGGCAAGGGCAGCAGATGCATGGGAACACCACCACCTGCAAGTTCCCCTCCCAAGCCACGGACCATCATGACTTGGAACTATACCACCGTTCCTTCACTGTCACTGGGTCAAAATCCTGGAACTTCCTTTCTAACAGCGCTGTTGGTGTACCTGCACCCCAAAGACTGCAGCGGTTCAAGAAACATAGAAAATAGCAGGAGTAGGCCATTTGGCCCTTTGAGCCTGCTTTGCCATTCATTATGATTATGGCTGATCAACTAACTTAGTAGCCTGTTCCGGCTTTCGCCCCATACCCTTTGATCCCTTTAGACCCAAATTGAAAACATTCAATTTTTTGGCCTCAACTACTTTCTGTGGTAGCGAATTCCACAGGCTCACCAATCTCTGGGTGAAGAGATTTCTCCTCATCTCAGTCCTGAAAGGTTTACCCCGTATCCTTAGACTGTGACCCCTGGTTCTGGGCTCCCCCACCATCGGGAACATCCTTCCTGCATCTACCCTGTCAAGTCGTGTTAGCCGCCACCTTCTCAAGGGCAATTAGGGATAGGCAATAAATGGTGGCATAGCCATAGCCCACATCCCAGGACTGAATAAAAGAAAGTTCAGCTCAGGGTCGAATAGGATGACTGTTTTGTGACCAGTTTGGTTTAACCTGAGTCAGTACCTGGAGAAGGAAGTAGAGTTGGTAGCAAAGTTACAGAAATTTGTGGAAAGGTTCAAAAACAATTGCTGACTCTTGAGAGAGGTGGCGAGAGTGGCGCTTAATGCTGTTGTGTGGAAGTTGATCGCATGGAGGGGAGAAAGGATAGGTTCTTGAGAGACTCTGGAGGCAATGGTGCAGGGCAAGAAGCGAAGTCATTGTGGAGATGCCTTGGTTACAAATGGATAGCCAAGAGTGGAATCATAGACAGCCGTCCCACTAAACTGGACACTGAAGGTGAGGCATTAGACGATGATGGTGTGAATGAGGAGGGATATCACACTATGGTCATGGTGACAGAGAATGTTGTTTGTGATTTTGGTTAGGGCTGTTTTGGCACTGTGGAAAGGACAGAACCTGATTGGAGATTCAAACATTGTGTTATAGGAGAAATGGGCATGGATTTTCAGGGTGCTGTTGTATACAGCAAAAAATTAAAACACTAAACTTGCTACAAACACAAAATTAGTTTAAAAAGTATTGAAAATGCATGCAATTTTATCTGATTTCTGTTTTGAGTTTGTTGTTGTAGGGGGGGTACTATTTTAATTTGAATGACTGATAAGTAAATCAGTTAATAAGCGAACAGTTTTAACATAATGGAGTCAAGATTAATTTGAAGACTTTGGCAAGAACTGCAACTTTACATAATTATATGAAAATATTTAAATTTTCGGTTTACAGTGATTTCCTGCACTTAGTACAGGATAAGATCAATTTGAACTCTCATTCTCGGAATTAATAATCCAGAAATCATTGGCAAAATTTTCAAATGTCTGTGGAGGCATGACTGGAGGCAGATGGGTCTGCAGTTTCCTACTGCCAGCTGGCGTGCTTGTCTCCCGCCATGGTCCCGTCTCAGCGCCATTTTTGTTCCAGGAGGTTCAGGAGGGTTAAATGACCTATTAAGGCCACTCAGCTGAAGCCACTGGAATTCCAGTCAGCATCTGGGTTCCCCTCTGAGGTCGAAACACGGCAAAAGGATGGCAGGGGTGGGTGGGAGAGTGGGCAGCGCTTCATCCAGCTAGGGAAACCCGCACCCACCTTAGCTGTCGGGTCACAGCTATGGCTGCTGGCCATCCAGTGGCGAGGTTGCCCCTCCACAATGACGGTCTGGCAGCTGTGGTCTTCTAAATAATTATTAAAATCTCTTCAGAGGGTGTCTCCAGCTTTGAGGTGGTGTCTCGATTACTTTCCTCAGTGTCAGTTACATGTTTGTTCCACAGTTTAAATTTAAGGTTTTTTTCTTTGATCCTATTGCTGTAAGAGCTCCACCAAAACGTTTTGGTACAGCCGCCTGCAGTTAATGCCTTAGATCCAAGTTCAAGGCATTCGTGTTAGTTGTTATGCTTTTCTGTACATTTTTAGTTCACTGGGGAACTCCAGTCCAAGTTTGTTAGAAGTGCTCTTTTACGGTGACCAAGCAGGTGTGGCATCAATAGGTTTGAGCTTCAGGCGCTGACCTGAACCAGTCTGTACATTCTAATAGACAACACACAGTGGTCCACCTTATCACGTACAGGAAGGGGCTTATTCTCAAGTCCTTTGTTTGGTTGCTGTATGAATTGCTCATTATTTTGGCAAGGTTTTCTGATTATCTCAACACAACTAAACTAACAGAAAATGCTGGAAATACTCAGCGGGCCAGGCAGCATCTGTGGAGAGACACAGAGCAATGTTTTCTGACCTGCTGCCTGGCTTGGTCCAGCATTTTCTGTTTATATCTCAGTGTGGATCCTGGAAATCTATCTTTCCCTTTAAACAGCTGACAGAGTTGATTCATTGTCTGCAAACATAAATGGTTGATGGTGCATCCAAAAGTTATGTTAGGAAATCTCTGAAACTTGCTGTTACCCAGAAATCTATCTGTGTGCAACAGTGAGTAAATCAGCTCCTGCTGTACCTTTCCTGGAGCAGAGACAGACAATCTTGAATTCCAGTTGGTCTATTGTTCTAGAAAATTTCTTTATGTTTCACTTCCATTTCAATCATTGGTTTCGTTTTTACTTTCTGGAGATTTCTTCATTTTAATAAATTGGTTTTAACCCCTCAAAAATTATGATAATGCAACATTCTACTGATGAGTAATGCCAGCCAGATCTCGATGTTCTTTCTCAACTCAGGGGCCAGCTTCTTCACAGATTCAGCAAGATTCAAATTGATAGCCTGCTTGTTGAAAGAGATTTCTATCTCAAAGGTTAGCACCATCTGTGGTTGATGTGTTAGTGGCTTCCTGAAAAACACTAGGAACAAAATTTATATAATCTAAACAGAGAAAATTGTCCATGAATGTGTTTGTTTTATTATATTGTCAGATGTGTTGCATTTTTAAGTGCTTTAAACACCTTTCAGCCTTGGGACTCAATCCAAGATCTATTAGAATATGTACAGAAAGGAAGAGTTGCATTTAATTAGCGTATTGCCATATCTCTCTCTCTGAAATGTTGTAAAGTGCTTCTCGTGCAACAAATTACTTTCAAGTGCAATGACTGTTGTTACCTAGTCAAATGCTGCAGTCATATGCACACACAATAGCCCACAGCAATAGGATGAAAGAGTTATTTATTTTGGTGCTGAGTTGGAGGAATTTTATTTTATTTTATTTAGAAATACAGCACTGAAACAGGCCCTTCGGCCCACCGAGTCTGTGCCGACCATCAACCTCCCATTTATACTAATCCTACACTAATCCCATATTCCTACCTGTCCCCACCTGTCCCTATATTCCCCTACCACCTACCTATACTAGGGGCAATTTATAATGGCCAATTTACCTATCAACCTGCAAGTCTTCTGGCTGTGGGAGGAAACCGGAGTACCCGGCGTAAACCCACGCAGACACAGGGAGAATGTTAGAACTTTAGAACTGCCTGCTCCTCACAACTAGTGTAATGGATCTTTGACATTCACTGGAACAGACAGTCAGAGCCTTAGCTTAATGTCTCATACAAAGGATGGCAACCCCAACCTGCTAACTCAGAAGAGAGAATACCACCATCTGAGCCAAGCTGATTCACTATGTGACAGTTATTTTTTTCATGGGGAAATGCCAACTTATCTCTCTATTCATGAAAGAGGTTTGGAGATCAAACCCTCCACCTGGAATCATTGAATCTTATAGCACAGAAGAAGGCCATTCAGCCCATCTTACCTTTGTTGGCTCTTTGAAAGAACTGTCCAATCAACCCCACTGTCCTGATCTTTTCCCAAAGCTCTGCAATTTTTTTCCTTTTCAAGTATATATACAATACTCTTTTGAAAGTTCCTATTGAATCTGTTACCATCACCCTTTTCAAGCAGTGCATTCCAGGTCATAACAACTTGCTGTGTAAAAAGATTTCTCCTCATCTCTCCTCTGGTTCATTTGCTAATTATCTTAAATTTGTGTCCTCTGGTTACTGGCCCACCCAGCAGTGGAAACTGTTTTTCCTTATTTGGTTGGTCGTCATCCTTCCATCTATGAAAAATGATGGACACACAGCAAACAATACATTTCGGTGGGGTGTCTTCTGTTGGTGCACCTTTGCTGATGGCTGTGAAGGCTAATCCTTGAGAGGCAGGTTCTTCCACAAGTACCGCATGTGAAGCTGCCAAGTGACGCTGTGAGTTGCTTTTGACTGTAGCCACTGGTTGTCATGGTGGTGCACACCAGTCCGCAGGATGTGTCGCCATTTCTTTCTTTTGCCAGATAGTGCCGCCCAGGTAGTTAGCATTAAGAGCCTTCATGTCACGCATGCAAGCATCCTGGAAGAATAGATTTGGGCGCCCACTAGTCATCTGGCCCGGCTATCTTGCCATACAGATGTTTCTTGGGTATGTGACCGTCTTCCATGCTGCAGATGTGTCCGATGCACCAAAGCTGCCTCTGTTTGGTTAGTGCCAACACACTTGGGAGCTCTGCTTTTGAGAGGACTGCCACATTTGTGATTTTGTCCTGCCAGGATATACCCACAATGCGCCTCAGACAGCAAAGATGGAAATTATTGAGCTGCTTTTCCTCGTAGCTGTAAGTTGCCAATGTTACAGCCGTACAGCAAGATGCTGAGAACACAGACCTTATAAACTAGCAGTTTGGTCCTAAGGGTCAGCTTAGTCTTATTCCACACGCATTTTGCGAGTCGGCCAAAGGTGGTCGCTGCTTTCCCTATGTGTGTATTGAACTTTGCATCAAGGGAGAGATTGTCTGTCACCGTGGACCCAAGATGGCAGAACTTTCTGACCACTTCCAGTGGGGGGGTGTTTAGTGTGATCAGAGGGGGAGAGACAGTCCATGAGTCTTTGTAACTGAGTTTTCGTGTGCACGACTAGTGCAGCATCGTCAGCGTAGAGGAGTTCTCTGATCAGGATGCGTGTGTTGTCTTTGTTTTCAGCCTTGATAGGTTGCAGAGCTTGCCTTCTGACCTAGTGTGCAAGTAGACTCCTTCCATATCTGCAGGGAAGGCGAAGGTCAGGAGCATGGAGAAGATGATGCCAAATAGAGTGGGGCTAGGACACAACCCTGTTTCACTCCATTCTTCACTCCAAAACTGTTGGTGAAGTGCATGTTGTCATGGAAGGAGTGGATGAGACTGAGGAGTTTTGGTGGACAGCTCAATTTTTCCCCAAATCTTGTAGAACCCTACTCTGCTGACATTGTTGAATACCTTAATGAGATCTACGAAAGTAAGGTAAAGGGGCATACTCTGTTCCTACACTTCTCTTGTAGCTGGCACATGAAGATCATATCCATGGTAGATCTGCCAACATGGAAACCGCACTGTGCTTCCGGGTCCACTCGGTCTGCAAGTAACTGTAGTCTTTTAAGTATGATCCCAGCAAAGCCCTTCCCCGTGACACTAAAGAGTGAGATGCCCCTGTAGTTGTTGCAGTCTCCTCCGTCACCTTTGTTTTTGTATTGTGTGATGATTTTGACGTCACGCATCTCCTGTGGAACTGCTTATTTTCCAGCATTGAAGGAGAAAGTCATAAAGGTGTGATAATAGATAGAACTTTATGTTTTTTGAGCAATTCGGCTGGAATTCCATCCTTGCCACGTGCCCTTCTGTTCGCTATGGCCTCTCCATGGCCGTCTATGGCCTCTCCAGCTCCAGTAATGAGGGTTTTTCATCTAACCCCTGCATGACCGGAAGTCACGGAAGAGCGTCAAGCGCAGACTGGGACCAGTAGCAACCTCAGAGCGCCTTATCTCCCTGCGGCTATTATCTGATGGAGTCACAGTCAATATCATGTGTGTGCACACCAACTCTGAACACCAGCATCTCCGATAAAGATTTTTTCTGTGACTTCCTAGGTGACATTCTGAGGAACATCCCAAATGGCAAGAGGCTATTCATCCTGGGTGACTTCAACGCACATGTTGGGGCACACAGTGATTCATGGCCAATGTGTCTCGGTCGTCATGGTGTGGGCAAGATCAGCGATAACTGACAACACCTTGAGCATTGTGTCCTGAATGAACTCTGCATCAGCAACACCTTCTTCCAGGGCAGGTGTCACCCAAGGTCTGGACATTGGCACCAACTAGACCTGGCCATCATGACGAAGCACGATCTGCCCAGTGTTCTTCACATCTGCACCTGCCACAGCGCAGATTCCAGTACCGCTGATTCTCTTAGAAGCAGCAGAGTGAAGGTGCACCCCTGAAAGTTCCACAGCTCCAAACACGATAGCCCGTCACGTATCAGCATCCGTTGCATAAGCAATGATGCCAAATACCAGCACTTTGCACTGTTACTGGAATGCTTGCTACCCACCAAAGCCTTAACAGGAAGCACTGATGCCGATATTGATGAAGCTTGGAAATCACTAAGTTCAATCATCGATGATGCAGCAGAAGCATCATTTGGTAAAGGCAGAACCCGCAACAAGGACTGGTTTGAGACCTACTCAGCTGAAATGATATCTGTCATTGATGCAAAAAACAAAGCCTACATGATGCACAAATAAACCCAACAACTGAGACACTGCATGACCTGAAAGTAGTCAAGATAGCTGTGCAAAGGACAGGGAGATACTGTGCAAATACTGGATCAACTTATGTCAATAATTCCAAACTGCATGTGACAAAGGAAATCTACGAGCTATGTACGAAGGGATCAAGAGGGCTGCTGGCCCTGCTATCGCCAAAGTTGCTCCCCTGAAGTCAGCAGATGGTGAAGTACCCACTGACAGAAGTAAACAGATGAACTGCTGGGCTGAACACTACTGTGAGCTATGCTCCTATGAGTCAGGCATCTCCTAGTCTGCGGCTCTTATTTACCCAACACAATCCTTCAATCGTGAACGTCACTATAAAATCCTCCCTTAACCTTCTCTGTGCCCTTTTTACAGCCTTGACATCCTTCCTAACGTCTGGTGCCCAGAATTGGCCACAATACTCCAGCTGGAGCCTAACCAGCATTTAGATTAGATTCTTTCTTTTTTCTTTTGGGCCTCCTTATCTCGAGAGACAATGGATACGCGCCTGGAGGTGGTCAGTGGTTTGTGAAGCAGCGCCTGGAGTGGCTATAAAGGCCAATTCTGGAGTGACAGGCTCTTCCACAGGTGCTGCAGAGAAATTTGTTTGTTGGGGCTGTTGCACAGTTGGCTCTCCCCTTGCGCCTCTGTCTTTTTTCCTGCCAACTACTAAGTCTCTTCGACTCGCCACAATTTAGCCCTGTCTTTATGGCTGCCCGCCAGCTCTGGCGAATGCTGGCAACCGACTCCCACGACTTGTGATCAATGTCACACGATTTCATGTCGCGTTTGCAGACGTCTTTATAACGGAGACATGGACGGCCGGTGGGTCTGATACCAGTGGCGAGCTCGCTGTACAATGTGTCTTTGGGGATCCTGCCATCTTCCATGCGGCTCACATGGCCAAGCCATCTCAAGCGCCGCTGACTCAGTAGTGTGTATAAGCTGGGGATGTTGGCCGCTTCAAGGACTTCTGTGTTGGAGATATAGTCCTGCCACCTGATGCCAAGTATTCTCCGAAGGCAGCGAAGATGGAATGAATTGAGACGTCGCTCTTGGCTGGCATACGTTATATTACAGCGCAGTATAGGCCCTTCGGCCCTCGATGTTGCGCCGACCTGTGAAACCATCTGACCTACACTATTCCATTTTCATCCATATGTCTATCCAATGACCACTTAAATGCCCTTAAAGTTGGAGAGTCTACTACTGCTGCAGGCAGGGCGTTCCACGCCCCTACTACTCTCTGAGTAAAGAAACTACCTCTGACGTCTGTCCTATATCTATCACCCCTCAACTTAAAGCTATGTCCCCTTGTGTTTGCCATCACCATCCGAGGAAAAAGACTCTCACTATCCACCCTATCTAACCCTCTGATTATCTTATATGTCTCCATTAAGTCACCTTTCCTCCTCCTCCTCTCCAACGAAAACAACCTCAAGTCCCTCAGCCTTTCCTCGTAAAACCTTCCCTCCATACCAGGCAACATCCTAGTAAATCTCCTCTGCACCCTTTCCAAAGCTTCCACATCCTTCCTTGCGGTGACCAGAACTGCACGCAATACTCCAGGTGCGGTCTCACCAGAGTTTTGTACAGCTGCAGCATGACCTCGTGGCTCCGAAACTCGATCCCCCTACTAATAAAAGCTAACACACCATATGCCTTCTTAACAGCCCTATTAACCTGGGTAGCAACCTTCAGGGATTTATGTACCTGGACACCAAGATCTCTCTGTTCATCTACACTACCAAGAATCTTCCCATTAGCCCACTACTCTGCATTCCTGTTACTCCTTCCAAAGTGAATCACCTCACACTTTTCCGCATTAAACTCCATTTGCCATCTCTCAGCCCAGCTCTGCAGCCTATCTATGTCCCTCTGTACCCTACAACATCCTTCGGCACTATCCACAACTCCACCGACCTTAGTGTCATCCGCAAATTTACTAACCCACCCTTCTACACCCTCTTCCAGGTCATTTATAAAAATGACAAACAGCAGTGGCCCCAAAACAGATCCTTGCGGTACACCACTAGTAACTAAACTCCAGGATGAACATTTGCCATCAATCACCACCCTCTGTCTTCTTTCAGCTAGCCAATTTCTGATCCAAAGCTCTAAATCACCTTCAACCCCATACTTCCATATTTTCTGCAATAGCCTACCGTGGGGAACCTTATCAAACGCCTTACTGAAATCCATATACACCACATCCACTGCTTTACCCTCATCCACCTGTTTGGTCACCTTCTCGAAAAACTCAATAAGGTTTGTGAGGCACGACCTACCCTTCACAAAACCGTGCTGACTATCGCTAATGAACTTATTCTTCTCTAGATGATTATA
The DNA here is from genome assembly GCF_036365525.1 of Heterodontus francisci. Taxonomy (NCBI): domain Eukaryota; kingdom Metazoa; phylum Chordata; class Chondrichthyes; order Heterodontiformes; family Heterodontidae; genus Heterodontus; species Heterodontus francisci. The sequence goes on along the minus strand of NC_090378.1, from coordinate 21,294,757 downwards.
AATCCTGTCTCTTATAACCTTTTCCAACATTTTACCCACAACCGAAGTAAGGCTCACAGGTCTATAATTACCAGGGCTGTCTCTACCTTTGATAAAGGTTTGGCATAACTTACTCGCTTTTGTACTCTGTGCGTCTGTTTATAAGGCCAGTAGTCCTGTATGCTTTTTCACCAGCTTTATTAATTTGTCCTGCCACTTCCTTTGTGTTTTTTTCTGAGGATGTGGTGACACTGGCAAAGATACATTTGTTGACTGTCCTTAGTTGCCGTGAATAGATCATGGTGGGTCTTTTCTTTAAAATGTTGCAGTCCTTGTGATGATGTAGGGAATTCTAGGATACTCACCCAGTGACAATAAAGGAATGACTATATATGTCCAAGTTAAGTGTGACTTGGAGGTTGTGATATTGCCAAACATTGCACCTCTTTTCCTTCTTGGTAGCAGAGTGTTGGGGCCGGAGAGGCTGTCAAAGTAATTGGTGATTTGAGCAGTGCATACTGTGGTTAATACTGCAGCTACAGTGCGCTGATGATGAAAGGAATGAATTGAGCCCAAACTTGATTGAATTTGCAAATCAAGCAAACTGTTGCATCCTGTACGATCTTAACGATTTTTGAGTGCAGCTCTGGCACTGAAAGTGAGTATTCCATCATGGTTTAGATATGAAGCATGTAGATGATGGAGAGATGAGCCACTAATTGCAGAGTTTTGAGTTATAAATTATTTTTGATTTTGTTTTTAATAAACCTTGACTTATTCTCCATTGAGCTGATACTTTTTTGAAGGCTGATCCTTGTTTTATAGAGAACTGCTGTGAACATAGCTTTAAGGGGCTTTTACATTTTAAAGAGTGCAGCAAATCTGTGCTTCTCTCCATGTTGGCTGCCTCACTTGCCTTATTCCACTGGTAGTGGAGAGCTGTTTTCTGCTTGGCAGCAACACAAAAAAAAGTATTGTAGTTATGTGTTGTTCTTTAATTTTTATTCACAAAACTAGTACGAACACACTTTAGTTTATTATTAGTTAACAAAATATTACAACGGTTTATATTCAAATGATAAATACACGCCTTGTAAAAGCAGTTTAATTCTTGCTGCTCGCCTTAATATTGTTTCATTGTTTTTCTTGACTACAAGTTTAACAGGACAGACTCATGTTTGTCCTGTCACCAGAATATGATTTGTGCAATAAAATAAGCCTGCTGTATCAGTAAAAGGAGTCTGTTATAATTGTAATTAGCAAGCCTCTCAAATAGACTAGGTCGATGGAATTCACATGAAATTTGAATTTTAAATTAATGCTCTTGATCTTCTTAGGAAGTGAAACAATTTAGTTAAGAGAGGTAATTTCTGTTACCCTAATGTGCTTAGATTGAAATAATCACTTGGAGTGTCCCTTTTTTGTGGTTTGTATTACTTAATTTAGAAAAGAGGAATTTTAATTACCTTGTGTACAGTTTTAACATTATTGCTTGATCTAACAATTTAAAGCTGCATTACAGAATTTAGTTTGTTTAAATATTTAAATTGTATGCAGTTGTATGATGATGAGCACCAATATAGTAATTATGTACAAATTGGTACTTTTAACAGGATTTACAAAATTTAACTGTACATTTTATATATTGCAACCTATTTTTCAATTGAATGGTAATGCTCCAAAACGATGATTTTGCTAAGAATAGTGACTACTTGCCAAGAAAGCACTGATGATTCTTCTCCACAGTAATATATCTCCAGTACCGTTAACTGGAGCCCTCAACTAAATGTTTAGCATTTCCAGAACTGCACCTTGTTAGTGCACCTTATGAAGGCTTATAAGATCATCTATGTGCTAAATAAAAATTAAACTGACAATCATAATGTTTTCCACTAATAATACGTTAACTTTTGGGTTAGCTTATTGAGCTCAGCCTGTTACAGAAGACTAAATGAGGCAAATTTAGCCTGAATAGTCCTCGTGAGCAAATTTCAGGGAGGAAGGAACATTTTATAAGAGCAACAGTAATTGGCTCTAATATAATATATTTTAATTTAAAGCAAAATACTGCGGATGTTGGAAATTTGAAATAAAAACATGTTGACTTTGTCTGATCATACTATGCTTTTCTAAGTGCATTGTTAATACTTCCTTAATAACAGATTCCAGCATTTTCTGGATGACTGATGTCAGGCTAACTGGCCTGTAGTTCCCTGTTTTTTCTCCCCCTTCTTTCTTGAATAGCAGTGTTGCATTTGCTAACTGTCAATCTGCTGGGACTGTTCTGGAACCGAGGGAACTTTATAAAATCATAACCAGCATTCTCATTCATGGTATCATTCGAGTGACGACCCAGTATCGTTCTTATGCCTGGAAGTGCTCTCAGTTCTGTAATCTTGAGATAACAAATAGCTTGTACAAATTAATTATCATATCCTTGCTTCTTGCATTCAGTGTATTTGAATGTAAAACCTGGAATTGCATTTGCCTTTTTAATGACTTTTTTGCTGTTTAAAGATTTATATTTGCATCCCATAATTTTCCTTTATTTCCACTTTTAAGAACCATACAATTTAAAGTACTTTCACTATTTTTGCCATACTGTAGTACTTCACGTTTCCCTGCATTGAATTACATCTACCTATTTGTTTTACTCAGCTAACCTATTTGTCACCTCGTAATCTCCTGTATTCTTCCTCAGTGTTTGCCATATCCATAACTTGGTATCATCAAAAAGTATTGGTAGCAATACTCTTGTATCCGAATCGTAAACAGGGACCAAAAGAGATTGCAGCACAATTGTTCGGAGCACAACCCTACATGCACCAGTTAATGTGAAAACTATTCATTACCTTATCCAATGCTTTCTCCCTAGCCACCACTCTTAATACTATGTGCCTTAATTTTTGCAACAAGTCTCTCGTGTAGCACCTTATCACCTTTTGAAATCCATAGTTGCACAACATCAGACACATTCTCTTCATCTCTGTTTTAGGGGTAATTCTGCACCCCAGGAGGAGGTGTGGGTACTGTGTTCGTGGAGCTTTGGTTGTCAGATTTGGGATTGCATTGTTGTAACTCTATCTCTGACCCACATTCCTGCCAGAGCAGTTCTCCATTTGGAGCATGGGATCATGGAATTATTTTGCTTAAATTCTTTTGGATTAGTTAAGTGGTCCATACTGACTGTTCCTGATTAACCATCACTGCCAGAACGAATAATTGGTTATTCATCTAATTTCTCTTTGTGGGACCTAGCTGTGCACAAATTGGCTGCTGCATTTGCTGTGAAGTGCTTTGGGATGTCCTGAGGATGTTGAAAGGTGCTCTATATTATACATCAGTGGTTCTTAAACTTTTTGGTTGAAGGTCCCTTTTTCAATTGGATTAGTAATGACTGACTCCCCCTTCTAACTTATAATACTGTGTTGCATGTGCAGTATTTTAATAATGCTTTTATGAAAACAGATATTTACTTACAGATATTAGTGAAATGGGTGTGCCTCATTGCAGAGTCTGTCTAACCTTGGTGGGAGAGCAGGAGCCCAGGGAGAGCAGAGCACTTGGAAAGCAATAGGGGAGCAGGCGAAAAGCCAGAGCAACAGGGAAGCACACCATGGTGAGAGCAGAAGCATGCGGAGAGCGCAGGAGGCTGGGGGGAAAGCAGAGCATGTCTCCGGCTGCTGCATGCTTGCTTATTCTTGACTATGGTGCCCTGGACGGTTGCCCACACAGCCTACCAGTGGGCCGGCCCTTCGTTGCAGATCTCCTGGAAGCTCTCTGCAGTCCTCTATTTGAGAACCACTGCCATAGATTCTATTGGGTCAATTCTGGACTCCCAGTCTGCCTGATATCAGTTGAATCTGAGAGAGGTGGGGTAGAATATTGGATGGGGAGCCACTCTGACAGTTTTTGGACTGTCATTGCCACATTAGGATTTTCTATTGGCAGTGGCGGGTGTTAGATTTATCTGTGAAATATGGATATTAATTCTGTATTAAATGAGCGTTTAATTTATTCAGATGGTCGGCATTATCTGCCGATTTCACTTGTGCTCCTATTTGTAAGAGCAGACTGAAACTGTGGTTGTTGGTCTTGGAAGTGCATGTTGGTAATGCATGCCCTCTTAGTAGTATGTAATGATTAGGCTCCAGTTCTGTCTTTCGCAGCCTGACTATTTAGAGTGTAACAATGGCTAAGTGTATTCCCAAATTACTTGGTAATGATGGCTCTACTGGCAGAGCAATACTGGACATAGAGAATCTCAACGTGTTACAATCAGCATTGCTGTGGTGGGCGGAGAGGTATTAAAAAAATATTTTTAACTCCCACCACCTAGGGAGTGTAATCGATCATAGGGTGATGATTGCACTCTACCACCTCAGAAATTTAAAAAAATTAAAAGCTAATTCAGCTGCTGCGTGACTGCAGGTGCTCAAGGTCAACCCCTGGCCAAACTGGTGGACGAAAATTCTGTCCTACCATAGATATTGCAAGATTCTGCCAATGCGGAAATTCTCATTTTAGAAATTTACCCACAATGGAGGTAAGATGAACTGGCCTGTAATTTTCTGGCTTATTGCCAATGGTTGTCACTCTTCAATTCTTTATCCACAATTTACAAAGAAATTTGGAGTGCAAAATTTGGATGTGTAGCACTGTTTTTTGGGTGCAATGAGTGACGTTAGAGGTACAAAATGACAGCCTGGGTGCACTGTTAATTCTGGTGTGAGTCACACCAGATGCCATATTGGTGAGGGTGCTGGCACACGTGCACTTAATCTCCATCGTAAGTGTTTCGAGTAGGCAAACCGTGACATCAGTCAGTGTGTAACTGATTTAATATCTCAGTGCCCTTTTGGAGCTCAATTCTCCAGCTGACACTGTCTCTAAATCATGCTTGACTGAAGGCATTTTTAGGAGCCTGCACTCTCCCATGGGCAGGAATTTTATGCCAACCCACTGAGCTGGATGGTGGCGGGGGTGGGGTGGGGGGGGCCGTAAAATGGAGCGGGAGGCTCCGGGAGGCTTTACCGAATACCCCAAACAGCACCCAACACTACCCCCTTCCCCCCCCCCCCCCCCCCCCCCAACCGACCACCCTTGCCTCGCCGGGGCCTGACCAATTACCCCCGGCGAACCAACCAAAACCTACCTGTCTTCCGGCTCCAGGTCTTTGGCTAGACTGCAGTCCCAGCAGTGGCCACCGCTCCCAGTGGCGCTGCTGGGACTAATGGCCTGCAGCTCAATGAGGTGGGACTTCCTCCCTCAAGTGGGTGGAAGTCCCACCTCGGAACAATTAAAGCCTGGGGACCCATAAAATGCGGGCCGGATCCCCGGTGAGACGGAAGCGGGTTCGCCGCCGACTTTTCAATCGGTGGCCGGCTTCCGTCCGCCCAATGTGGAATTCCGGCCATGGTGTGCCATTTCCAGGTCAGAATCAGTTTTTTTTATTCATTCATGGGATGTGGGTGTCGCTGGCTAGGCCAGCATTTATTGCCGAACCCTAATTGCCCTTGAGAAAGTGGTGGTGAGCTGCCTTCTTGAACCGCTGCAGTCCATGTGGGGTAGATACACCCACAGTGCTGTTAGGATGGGATTTCCAGGATTTTGACCCACCGACACTGAAGGAACGGCAATATAGTTCCGTCAGGATGGTGTGTGACTTGGAGGGGAACTTGCAGATGGTGGCATTCCCATACATCTGCTGCCCTTGTCCTTCTAGGTGGTAGAGGTCGTGGGTTTGGAAGGTGCTGTTAAAGGAGCCTTGGTGCGCTGTTGCATTGCACCTTGTAGATGGTACACACTGCTGCCACTATGCGTCGGTGGTGGAGGGAGTGAATGTTTGTGGATGGGGTGCCAATCAAGGGGGCTGCTTTGTCCTGGATGGTGTTGAGCTTCTTGAGTGTTGTTGGAGCTGCACTCATCCAGGCAAGTGGAATGTATTCGATCGCACTCCTGACGTGCCTTGTAGATGGTGGACAGGCTTGGGGAAATCAGGAGGTGAGTTACTCACGCAGGATTCCTGGCCTCTGACTTGCTCTTGTAGCCGAGGTATTTATATGGCTACTCCAGTTCAGTTTCTGGTCAATGGTAGCCCCCAGGATGTTGATAATGGGGGATTCAGTGATTGTAAGGCCATTGAATGTCAAGAGGAGATGGTCATTGCCTGGCACTTAAGTGGCAAGTAACATTCGCACCACACATCAACCCAAGCCAGCCTGAATATTGTCCAGATCATGCTGCATTTCTACATGGACTGCTTCAGTATCTGAGGATTCGCAAATGGTGCTGAACATTGTGTAATCATCAGCGGACATCCCCACTTCTGACCTTATGATTGAAGGAAGGTCATTGATGAAGCAGCTGAAGATGGTTGGGCCTAGGACACTACCCTGAGTATCCCCTGCAGTGATGTCCTGGAGCTGAGATGATTGAGCTGTGACAACCACAGACATCTTCCTCTGCGCTAGGTATGACTCCAACCAGCGGAGAGTTTTCCCCCTGATTCCCATTGACTCCAGTTTTGCTAGGGCTCCTTGATGCCATACTCGGTCAAATGCTGCCTTGATGTCAAGAGCAGTCTCTCTCACCTCAAGTTGTGGATTGACTTCCAGCCCCTACTCTAGCCACAATGCACCTCTAAGAAATGCAGGCTGGCTTTAAGTAATGCAGAGTAGCTCTCTCAATTTTGGGCCCCTCCTGAAAATTGCAGCCACTCAAAACTGAAGTTAGTGCTGGCTGCCTGCTACAATCATGGCAATGAGCAGGCAGCATGAAGTTGGCATGCAGCTTGCATTGGAAGCAATGGGTGCAGGTTAATTGAACATTGTGATCCCCACGCTCGTTTTCGGAGATTATTGAATTTCATGACCTTGGAAAATTATGGCTGTTGGCTCCCTCCTCCCTCAATATTCTGGGATGTATATCACCTGGACCATGTGACTTTCCTACTTTTAGTTTCATTAAGTTTTTCAATTCCATTTCCTGTTGAACATTTATCTTGCTTCATGGTTCTTCTATACCTTCCACAGATACTCCTACAATCCTCCTTCTTGGTAAAAACTGAGGTGAGATGTCTGCTGCTGTTGAACTTTCAAGGATATGATTTCTTACTTCCTAACAAACCGGTCCATACCTTCTTTGGCTACACTTTATTTCTTTTTTTAGTTTTGGAAACCCATGATATTTCACTTAATGTTGACTGCCAGTCTTTTCTTCTTCTTAGCCTTCCTCTTGTCCCTGTTTGCTTCCCTTCAGTGCATTTTATTTATTTTTTTTGACCAAAAAAAAAGTGAACCGGCAATGGAAGAATTCAGTTAAATTTTTTAATGTCGTAATTAATTGAAGTCTTCCAACTCACCATATTCTCCTGATTATCTAGTTCAGCTTGAGGCAATTTGTTATTGCTGTGCATAGATGGGACCCAGTTCTTCACCTCATTGGCTCTTTGAGACACCAGCTGCAATGTGCTGTTCATTGTAATGTCAGTTTGATAATTTATGCTCTACAAATATCATTCTGTTATTTTGGTAAAGAGGGGTGGAAAGAGAAGGAGGAAGAAAGAAATACTAGCTTCAGGGACCACAATGTCTGAACTAGTCCTTGGTTTCAGGCTGAACCATAAATAAATGAGAATCCAAATGATTTTGCAATTAAAGCTTTTAATGACAGTAGCTCATCATACTTTTGTCCCACCATGTCTTGGTGTCTTTCAGCAAAGTGCTGTAGCAAGTTGGAGCATTTTTCAAAGCAAAAATAGGTTTAAAGAACATAGATGAGCATTGCTCCTCAGCGTGTAGCTTTCTAAGAGAAGTTTTTTTTATTCTCAGGATATAAAAGTTGTTGTTTGGTCTTGATCTCACTAATATAATGAACGTTATCGTGTGCAGTTTAAGCCTGATTTTAAAAAAAACATTTTAAAAATATGTACAAAATTGAATAACCAACTTTAAAATGCCATGAATTGCTAACTATCTGTGAGATATCTGTGCAACATTGACTTGTTAAAGGTTTTTGAGGTATTTACATTTATTGTTTTTAGTTTTGTTGAATTATTTCATCATTTTGTGCATGGATTCTTTGTTGTTGGAGTTCTAATTCAAAAGTATTAGCCAACAGTAGGCATAGGAAATGGTCGTTATTTATAAACAAAGTTGATTTAATAGAGGACTGTTGCATCATAAATGATGATTAAAGAACAAAAAGTGGGCAGCATAGCTCCGATGACAGAAAGGTTGTACTTAATCTGTATTACTAAATGACCCAGGAAGCTTGCTCAAAGGGATTACAGAATAATTATGTTAATATGCAATTATCACCTCATTTTTTCTGCAGTAACCTCAAGATGTAGTGCAATATGGGTGTTATAGCAAGTGCTGATAGTTTGCAAAAATACTGACATTTGAGATTTCTAAGGAAAGTCAATAAGGATAGCTTCATTATAGTCTCTTATCATAATGAAAGAAAATGTCTGACCTTTTATGTACATGTTTTGTTCATGGACATGATTTTTGTATCAATTAATTTGATACAGCTTTGAAGGAAGGTATCCATATGCATTGCAATATTAAAGGGAATTCAACATATTCTATAATTTTCAAAAATATCAGGATTAAATTGCACTTTATAATGTTCATTATGTTTGTAAAATCATGATAAATGATAGCTTTTATATCCTGAGCATAAAAAAACTTATTAGAAAGCTACATGATGAGGCACAATGCTCATCTCTGTTCATTTTTTGTTACAACACTTCAATGTTGTAATTTGTGCATTTATTGACTTGTCAAACACCCCCAATAATGAGAGTGCAAAGAATTTGTATTGCTTTATGTTAATATGTCACCAGTATCTCTCAATTTTGTGAATTTTTGCTAAGCTTACAAAATTTAATAGGATTTTTTTTCCCCCTTGGACATTGATTTATAAGCACATAAGGGCGTGCAGTTAAAGGACTTGGATGTGCTGTCTCTATGTAACTTGTAGAAAGGGCTCTTAATAGAATACTTTTAATAATGAGAACCACAATTTGAGACCATTCGTGATATTGTGAGGGTTTGCTATCCTGCTGTTCAGAGGGTACCATTGAAGTTTGCTTTAAATGGGAAACGTCTGTTCTTTCTTTGAACCCCTAACACCAGAACAGATGGGTAGAATATGGAGCACGGAAGGTTTTACCTCTGAGGTGGTAACAGTGAAGCCACCACTCATTAACACTGAATTTACCACTTCGTTAGCAACGTTGCTTCCTGTTGAGAAAAGCTAGTACAGGTACAGCATATTAAATTAACTGAGCATACATTTGGCTATGAATCTTGGACACCAGAGTCATTTTGAAATTAAAGCTTTCACCATTTCTGAGTGTTGCAGCTGGTTTTAAATGCTTGTTATTTTTTTTCTGTTTGATTACAAATTAAATGAGAGCTTTTGGAAGGAAGGATGTGTTATAAAACTCCCAGTGCTCACTGTCACAGCAATTAATTTTACAGCACTTGTTCTGTACAGGTTGCTCATATTGATTAAAATCAGTTAAGGTAAATGAGACAAACATTATAGCATTTCCAGGCTTGTTTTCCTATTCATTGACATTTTCAGTCGTGATTCTTAGCACCTGTTTGTACGTGCCCACCCCTTAGCTTCTGCTGCGTATTTAACACAGAGACTCATGCTGGGAACTGTTTTAGCACCATTTTAGAGTGATAACATTGAATATGATCTCATTGGAAGTGTATTTTGTTCCCATGGAAATTGGTCAATTTTAGCAGCAGCTGAGAGTTTTGAAGGGGAAACAGGAAGGTTGTAACTAAAATGTGTGGAATCTTGATTCTTCACACATAATTAAAGTTCCCAGTATTTGAGAAAGACAGCAGGAATCGTTTTTCTTCAGCAACAGACAAGATGTAGATGTAATAGATGTTGAAATCACTAATATCTTGGTTGATGAAGCAGTTGCACCTTTAATTCAAAGTTGATTTATGTCTTTATAATCATTTTAGTCATGCAGTTAAACTAAGGTAAAAATATTGTAAATAAAATCTAATTGTCTATTTTAAGTATTCAGTTGAGCAGTGTTTGAATAATATAATTGAGTGTATTCTAGAGATTTTGAATGATCATTTGTAAATCCATCGGTTAAATTTGTTTCAAAATTTACCAGCACATTATTTCATACTATACATATGGCGCACATTACGTTACAGATAGAAATCGGCAGCTTAAATTCATTTAATTTGTACCTGACGTTGTTCAACATATTTAGATAGTATTTTTGTATTCAAATATGTTTACTCTTTTTAGATGTGTTTAGAAGTACACAAATGGAATAAAAAGTATAACTAGCTTTTTCTTGTAGTATTAAGTAAGCAAAGTTATAATTTAAGGTGTAGATTTGCATACCAGGTAAACGCAGAGCCTTTAGGCTGTACACTTTGTCTTAGTAATCTGCATTGTGGATGTGTTTTATTACATTCTTCCATAAAGGGCCATTCTTGAGCCTCTACAATGCTGTAACCACAAGTTAAATTAAGACAACCCACCTCCATGCACTATTTTATTACTAATAAACTGATAATTGTATTGTTCTCTGCTAGCAGGGGCCGTTCTAATTTTAAATGGTCTTTGAATTTCAAGAGAATCATTGTTATTAAAATTGATGGTTAAAAGATTAGGCTTTATTTTGTATATGTACATATGTAGTAACTTTTTTCTTTTTATGATTTGCAGGATGAACAAAATTGAAGGCTCTGGATCTAAGATGAGTAATACAGATAGTGGGAAGACCCATATTAATTCTCACGGTGCTAAAGGCGAATTTGGAGATGAGAAAGATCTCCCATCAACCACTGTTACTACTAGTATACCTCAGACCTTAACAGAGAATCAATTGTCAGTTCCAAAAAGCAATACTTTAAGCTTGTCTAAACATCTGTCCAGGGATAGTCCTGTAAAAGCCTTAAGTGGAGCCCAGCAGACTGCGTTTATACAAACCGGTGCTCCTACTGTTTCGAATGCAAAACTTACCTTGCCTATAGGAACTGCTGTGAGGGAGCCAGTTCTACAGCTCTCCGCAACTAAATCTTCCATTGCAAAGCAGGCTGATGTTTCTTTAAGTATTTCTCAATCCCTGTGCCAGTCAGTTGCAGCTTCTAGCTCATCATCTCGCTTTGTTCAATCTGTTCAGGTTCCAACATTGTCTGGTACTTCAAATAAAGTTCAGGCATTAGCACCAGCCCCAGTTCTGTTACTGGTCCCCAATTTAGTGCCTTTCCAGGGCCAAGTTAATACACAGCCTAAAATGCTGAGTCCTTTGCCAATATTGGATCACAAATCTATAGTCCAGTCAAATGGTGCTTCTACAAGCCAGTTGTTGTATTGTACAGAAAGTGAAAAGACAAAAAATAATATAGGACAAATGAAGGGAAAAAGAGGTTTGAGTTCTTCAGAAGTTCATGGGGGTGAAACAGAAATTTTAAATGATGGCTTAAACTGGGACCCTGAAAAAGAATTCATGCAGTTTTTGCTAACAAAAGAAAAGGATGATGATCGTATTCGTCAAGTTGATGGAAGTTCCCAAGTCCAACCAAACCTGTCCTTTGGAAGAAAAAGAAAACGAAAAATGGACATTGTTCAGTTGGTAGATTTCTCCGAACTAGAAAATGCAGATACACACCTTACACCTAAAAAGACTGCTGTTACTCTAGAGGGGATGGAACACAGTGAAACAAAAGTTTCAGTTGTCAAACCAAAATACTTGCCTGCAAAAAAAAACCTTGTTGGTGAGACAGGATCAAATCTTCCCAAAGAAACTGTGGAAGCAATTAAACAGTTGATCTTTAGTGATTATAAGCTTCCAGTCAAAAACTTAGAAGCAGCTAGAACAAGTGCACCTACAACCACTTATGTAGAAGAAGCTTCACCATTTGGTTCAACAGTTTTTCCGCCAGGAAGTGCTATACAGATAGATGATGTACAAACTGGATCTGAATCACCATCAGATGATGATACTGAGACAGAACCATCATTTTACCCCTGTACAAAATGCAATGTGAATTTTAGAGAAAAGAAGCATTTGCAGAGACACATGATTTATCACTTAGAAGGACACAGTAAAACAAATCTGCCAAGACCATATATATGTAAAGAATGTGGAATTGCATTTCGTGACCGTGCACCACTCCAAAAGCACAGGAGCCTTCATCAAGAAAAAAGAGAAAGGCTGATGGAGGAAATCCGTGAGCTTCGCACATTTCAAGATGAAGGCCGGAATGCAAAATTACAGTGTCCACAGTGTGTATTTGGAACAAACTGTCCTAAAACATTTGTGCAGCATGCTAAGACACATGAAAAGGACAAAAGATACTACTGCTGTGATAAGTGCAACTTCATGGCAGCATCAATGGATGAACTTGAAGGTCATCAAATTTATATTCATGATGCAGTTATTAACAAATCCAGCCAAAAACCTTTGAAAGGTGTATCATTAGAAAATTTATTAAGTCACTGTAAATCAGGAGGTATATATGTGTGTAGGAAATGTCCTTTTACCACACCAGCTAGGAGTATTTTTAAAAAGCATGTCAAATATTTGCATCAGCGACTTTACCACATTCAGCATAAAAATGAACACGGAACAAAGGTACATGGCTTGAGCTCAAAACCGTTTAATTTGGTGAGGAGCAATAAGGCTACATCGCAACAATCTGAATACCTAAACAAATTTGTCATAAGGCGAGATATAAAAAGGGATTTTGAAGCATCTGAAGCACTGGGGAATTCCTCAGCATTGTACAGTAAGGTCTATGGTAATGGTGGTACACAGAAGCCATGCTATATAGCCACAAAAAAGATGCATCACTCATCTGATTCTGTGCTGGATTATAGTAAATCTTCAACAAAGATTGTGACAGGATTAAACACTGGTAATGAAAAAAGTAGCTTCCTACAGCAAGAGCATATTAGAAAGCAGGATGAGATTGATGTCAGAAGGAACAATGCAGTCCCATTGTTGAAGGATCAGTCTATTGGCCATCAGATTTATGGGAAATTTAAAAATGACTTCGGGATAGTAAAAGACTTGTGTCCTACATCTACATTAATAGAGACTAAGCACGCAGATGTAGAACATACTTTGAATTTTCTTCACTGTAATGACGAAGAAATATCAGAAGAAACAGAACGTGCAGATGCTGGAGCTGTATCAGTTAGAAAATCTGTTAAGGATGTCATGGTTAGTGTCTCTGTTGGCAATGATATTTTGGATCAATATCCAGATGTGTTTCACAAAGCGCCTGTTGTGGTTTTAAATAAACTTGAGCCATGTGTAAATGCATTAGAATGTGATGGTGAAGAAAACTCACCTGAAAGTAATATTGTTGAAACTGGTAACTGTATGGATGATGCTCTGGCAGTGACTATTGCTGAGACTGATTTTAATGGTGATAAACAAACTCATTACTTCAGTAGTACTGAAGTACAGATAGTTGATGAAAATGGCATTGATGATGGTTTTGATACTTATGATGAGAGTGACGACGACGATGATTTTGATGATTTTGATAATGGCATTCATGATTATGGCAACAATGACTATGGTAACCAAAGCCTTTACTCTACAGAGTATCAAGATGCTGCCCACAACCATTTTGTTAATGAAGATTTTCATTTTAATAGTGATGCTAAATGTATAGAAGTTATGGATCCAGTTCTTTTTCAACATGATGCTTCACTTAATATAACCTACAATTGGACTGATTTTCATACTGAGAAGCGACCATGTCCTTACTGTCCAGCTGTATTTGACACTGGGGTTGGCTTGTCAAATCATGTGCGAGGACATCTTTATAGAGTTGGCTTAACTTATGATGCTCGTCATCTGGTTCCACCAGAGCAAATAGCATCCAGTGACAAGAGACGGCGTATCAAAAAAACTGATGCTCCTGTTAGGAGAATAAAGAAAGGTAAGCTTAAATTATTTTTTTGTCTACAATAAAATCCGTAGGAATTGGGTTTTTAAGTTTTTATGAATTTTTGACGATATAGTGCAAAAATATTAGCGATAAATGTACAAATAGTTAACAATGTCAAGGAAACAAGCAGTCAGTAATCACCAATAGATTGAAATAATACCTAAAGAACACAAGACAACAGAAGTATATTGAACTTCTGAGGATCTGATAATAGATGGAGAGAAACTGCAGTAAAAGGAATGTTATATAATTAAATAGAAAATATGTAAAGCCTCTCTCCCTCCCAAAAAGAGGACAAACCAAATCCCCACTGGGAATTGATCTACCTTGTGAGGACACTGTGAACCTACTCATGATTTCATGACATCTATGAATGACCATCCTCTCAATAACTCCCCCAAAAGTTATTAAAGGAGTTTCAGCTGATGAGTGATCCAACATTGCTAGCAATACTGGAATGTAGCACTGAGTTGCAGATCAATAAACCTATTAATCTTGAGATTATAGGGTACCTTTGGAAAACACTGTGGTAAGCTCAGAATGGCATTGAGGCTTTTTCTGGTCTTGTTGATATATGGATGTCCATTAAGGTAGTACCAGGGAACAGACTTTGAAAGATGAGTCTGTCAATCTTACCATAGTCTTCCAAGAGTACTTTGAGAACTTGTATGTTTCAGAACTAGCTATTTGGTATATTAAGGGCAATTAATATTTTTGGTAATGACTTCAATTAGTAGGTGAGGCTGCAAAAAGGGTCAAAACGATCCTTTGATATAAAAAGGAACTGAAAGATGGACAACATTCATGTTCTATCTTTTACTCACCCATGGTCTTTTCCAATGGAGATCCATTATGGCACATAGCAAGCCAGAACCATCCAGTAGCTAAAAAAGAAGCCATGACCTGTAGCTCCATTCCATTTTAGAAAAGTGGAGGTTCTTGGAACACAATAACAAATTTTAAGAACAGGAAAAGACCATAAAGTTTTACAAATGTGTCCCTTTTCGTGGATTGATCCCATCTTTTCCAAAACTTCTCTTCAATCAATTTGTACAGTCTGCATCAATGGCTTTCTCTGGTAACATATTCCACAGTTCTCTTGCACTCTGGAAATTTTAACTTCTGTCTCCTATTTTATCATACTGAACAATTTCTCTGAATTATACTTGTGAGTTTGTTTCATAAAATTTTTATAATTTAATGATGTTGATTTATTTGTAGATCTGATTATCTGGTGCCTTAAAAGGTGCATTTTTAAGGTATCGGGCAATCAAACTTAAAATTTCAAAACTTCCAAAATATGATTGGTGTTCAAGGGGGGAAACTGAGAAGAATCTTCATCATAGTCAGAGACATGGCCTTCCTTGATGGCTAAACTGGATAATGCAGCGATTCCTAAGTGCACAGACCAAAGGAGTCCTAAGTTTGGACGTAGGGCTGTTATTTTCTCTCTCAGTTGCGACAGCAGTTGGAACACTACAGTTGATCTCACTGCTTCTTAAGAGGGAAATTCAGCCAGGGCTCCTGTTTCTGACTGCTATCCAGCGACTCTTACTGGAAATGTGAGCATGTGGACATGCAAGAACAAAATTATGTTCAACTATAATGCTCCCTGTAGTAGAATAGCCCACTGACACACTCTGAGCAGTGTCCATTGGCTGCTTGTGTGAAGAATTGGAGAATGACTAGAGCCATAGTCCAAGAAGGAGAGGAGACAAAATAAGCAGAAAAAGGAAGGAAAGAAAAAGGGTTGGATGTAACCATTTCTACTTATTGGAGGTAGTTTATCTGTCAAGAAGCAGTAAGGCTAAAACCGTAAAACAATCTCGATACAGCCTTTTTAACTGCATGGAGCATGTTAAAAGTCTTCCAGTGATTATAGAATCCAAAAATAACACCAAATGTAATTTTAAGAACATGCAAATCACCCAGGTGGGATGCTGTGGTGGCAGCAATTCATTCTTTTAGGTAAATCAGAAAGAAACACCTTATGTGCATGGTTCAACAGGGCAATGAAGTTTATTGAATATGTTAAACCATTGGAAAAAGGGTGTGAAAGACACAAAATGGACCTCAGTTAGGCAGTTGTGCAGATTAGAATTTAAGATGATGTTTCAAGACTTGTACATAGTGACTCGAGAAATATACCAGCCCCAACTTTGTGCACTGCTGAGAAATCAGATTGATTGCACCCAATAGAGGCACAGAACTGCTGAGTGATTTCTCTACTTGGAGAGGGCGTATTAACATTTCCACAAGTGAAGACCAGCACAAAGCACCTCTGCACTTCAGCTGCCTGTTGCTAATTTTCAAAGGGAAGATGCATGTGGACCAGAACAGTTAACCTGTGTTGCTTGGTAGAATAGTGAGAGGATTAAAATAAAATGGCCCAACCAACATTCACTCAGTCTCTTCTGTTATGAAGACTAAAGTGAGTTTGTTGGAGCAAAATAATATTCATCTATTCCTGCTTAAACATAGTAAGTAGCTATGTTGTTTGTTGAGCTTAGATGCTTGAAATTGTTTAAATTAACCTTAATTTGGGAAGCAATCAAATAAGTTACAACAATGAATCAGGGTAAATTCGAACCTTCCAAAGTAGTAGTTAAAGACTGTGATGACACAGCAGCACAAGTGACACTGCTGCTGAAACCTTCAAACATGTCTTTATTAGCTGTAGACTTAACTATTCCAATGCACTTCTGTTGACCTCCCACCTTCTATCCTCTATAAACTTGAGGTCATCCAAAACTCTCTGCTGCCTATATCCTAACTCTTACTTTCCTGATCACCCATCATCCCAGTGCTACATTGGTTAAACAATACTTCAATTTTAAAATTCTCATCGTTATCTGCAGATCTCTCCATGGCCTCGATCCTCCCTATCTCTGTAGTCTGCTCCAGATACCTGTGCTCATTTAATTCTGGCTTTTTGATCACCCCGAATCATAATCGCTCCAGCTTTAGTGACTGTGCCTTCAGCTGCCAAAGCACTAAGCTCCGGCATGGACACGATGGGCCAAATGGCCGCTTTCTGTGCTATAAATGATTCTATGACTCTATGAGCTCCGGAATTCCCTCCTTAAACCTTTTTGTCCATCTACTCCAATATCTCCTTGTGTGGCTCACTGTCAAATTTTGATTGCTAACGCTCCTGTGCAGCGCCTTGAGATGTTTTGCTATGTTAAAGATACTATATAATTACAGGTTGTTGGAAAACTAATTCTTTTTAATGTGAAGCTTCACAAATTTTGCAATGTCCTTAGATGCAGTACAGTTTTTTTTAGTCAATGCCTGTATCGTTTAGTCTACATGGGCTTGCTTACTTCACTGCTGATTTAGTAATTTTTGACCTCAGGATTTTGCTGATTCGGAGGTTTAAGATTTGTATTGAACATAATAGCTTTCTCTGTGATGTATACTTGTCAAGGTGTTTTTTGTATAACTTTTTTCTAAGTTTAGTAGAGAAAATTGATGTCACAATCTTTTACAGTGAAAGACTGTTCCAACAGCAAGAGCATTCTCGCAGAGTTTTTTCACGCTCAGGAGGTCCTGAGTAGTCCATCTTTTTAGCTTAAGGTTTGATGGAGAATAGACCTGAAGCAAAGATCACTCATTGGAGTTGCAATGGAAGGATCCATTGGCTGAATGACACCCAGTGCTATTTTGATGCATGATTCCAGAGTTTGTTAGCAGTATACTGCACAAATCATCCTCCTACACACATAGTAGAAGGTTGATGTTCTGCATACTTTTTCTTGGGGAAACTTGGGCCTATGATAACTTTTCAGGCAAACTACTTATCCTGCTGGAATGACTTCAGTGGCAGACCCTAAACGCTCGTGTTGATGACAGCACTGCTTTTTGTAACAAAATCATTATCCATAGAACCACCTACTCCAGTGTTGGCTCTCACAATATTTTGATGTTTGAAATCTGATTAGTTCTCCTGAAGCAGGCAGGTTTGTTTGGAGCTTCTGGAGTTGTATAATTTCTTGAGCGTGTATATGGGAAAAGAGTGGAGTATGTACGCCAGGTGCAAGCCTTTGAGGTATAGCACAGTTATGTTTTAGTGTTGCCAATGTATTCATTTAAGAGGAAGTACACAGTCGTCCCCTCCATCTGTAAAAAGAAGTTGCACAAATGAGATGTTTCTATTTATGCAGCATTTTTGTATAGTATTCTTGTATTCTCATGTAGTTCTAACTTCAAATATGTAACTGTTACAGTAGCTTGTTTTAATCATCCATGACAACACTACTGTCACTTGAATGAACACAGTTGAGCTTCATGTCTGTTTCAGTTTTTCTGCTGCTTTCATAAAGGAAAATATCAGCCCTAATGTCAAGTAACTATAGAGTCACATTGATGCACAGAGCTTTAACATATCAAGTTCTTGGAGATGCTGAGAAAGGAGGATCAAGCAAGATTGCAATGGTAATGTCAAGGAAGCACAAGGAAAAATAAACCATAAGCAGGGAGAAAAAGAGATTGAATTCTAGAGGATAGAAACCAAAACTGACTGAGAAAAGAAATAATGAAATTTGGCACATATTTGGTGCACCAGAGCAAATGGATGCAACGTATTCTAATAAATCACCTGCAGCACCTCACCAAGCCTTCTTCGACAGCACCTTTCAAACCCACGACCTCCACTACCTAGAAGGACAAGGGCAGCAGACGCATGGGAACATCATCACCTATAAGTTCCCCTCCAAACCACACACTCTTATTACGGACAGGTGGTCAGGGTGTGGGTGGTTCCCACTCTTTATCTCCTAACTGACCGCAATCATGTTTTGTTTAAAATGATGAGTTAGCCCCTGAGCTTTTTACTTGCCACATAAATAGACAGTGACAGGTTTTCTTGTAGGTTTAAAACAGGCGATTGACTTTATTGAACAATATTAATTCCCTGAAATATTCACAACACCATTCACACACTCATTCACTCTCACATGCACTGTCAAGTGAAGATAGATAGAAGGTAAAGGGTATTCAGGTTGTGGTAGGTGTTTGTGGTTTACTGTAAACCTGTTGAATCTTCTAAGTAGTACAGTGTCTTTTACAGATGCAGGCCTGGGATGTTTATAGTCTTGACTTGTTGAGATGATGCAGCTTTCTGGTGGTTAAGATTTCAGATTGGAGGTGGCGGTCACTTTCGGTTCTCTGCTGCACCAAGTTGAAGTGTAGAATTAGCAGGCTTTGTCCTGCTAGGCTGGGTCTTTCCACAGCCCTTGGCTGGACTGCTTTTCTGTGATGTTGCTGTGATCACCCCTTTCTCTTTAGAGGGTTACCTTTTAAGGTCACAATTCATCATTAGCATTTCTAGTACCTGACACATGGTTTCCCCCCCACGTGTGACCATACAATAGACCAGGATGTGAAATCCATGGCCATCCATTTATGTCTGGATAAGTATAATCCTGTTACGATGTGGCTACTTCACACCTTCTTTGTTTCAGAAGAACCCATTCAATTCAGGAACGTCTCTTGATGGTTTCAGGATTGGTGTAATTGACACCTCTTAGCCTGGAATGTATCCTTTTGTCCTTAAGACAGTGAGGCAATGTTCGAATACACAGGCCAGGTGTCTGATCTTTGGTGGCCATCTTATGTGTTCATTGTACACCTTTTTTAAAAGGTAAAGTCAATTTTAAAGAGTCCACCTTGAATAAAGTTCATATCTTAAAAGTAGGAAGATGATGTCTTTACTGGGCATGACACCATCCTGACTTGAAACTATATTGCCGTTCCTGGGTAGCTGGGTCAAAAACCTCCCTAACAGCCCTATGGGTGTACCTACACCACATGGACTGCAATGGTTCAGGAAGGTGGCTCACCGCCACCTTCTCAAAGGCAATTTAGGGATGGGAAACAAGTGCTAGCCTTGCCAGCGACACTCACATCCCATGAATAAATATAAATACCCCCTCAAACTTTGCTCTTACTGTGAATTGTGATAGATGACTAAATAGAAGGGGGAAAAAAAGACCTGACACCACTTTGAATCAGCACAATTTTCTGCACTCAGCTTCTAATACTTTTGACTCAAAAACTTGTAATCAGTTGTGTTTCATCTCGTGTCAGGGAAACTTATGGAAAGCTCTATTGTGCCAAACAAAGAATCTTTTGCCACATGAGTTTTGTTTTTTTAGAGGTAACCCAGCTGTTTCACGACCACAATGTTGGCAATATGTAGTGAATTATATTTGTTAAACTTAATGTAAAAGAAACTGATTTTCCTTTGTGTAAATATGTGTATATTTGAAATCGATATGGTGTTTTGCAGTTTTTCTTGATGTAAATTTATTTCTACCATTTGTTTAATTTATATGAATCTTTTATAATTCTATCAAACATTTTAAAAACAGGTGTTTATTCCCAGAAATTATTAACCTAGACAAGTTGGTTAGCAGTCATATTTTCATTTCAGAATCCACATAGGCATAGTTTTCTACCATTGTAGTAGTTTGGGTAATATTCATTCACATTTTGTTTCAACAGAAGTAAAATCTGGTTCGTCAACTGAGAATACCTGTCCTCTGTGTGGTGGTTGGTTTGACACAAAAGTTGGGTTGTCGAACCATGTCCGTGGTCATTTGAAGAGGTTGGGGAAGACTGAGTTGGAAGCACATAAATCCCCACTCAGCATTTTGACTGAAATGATGCAAAATGAAGCAGAGGCTGAAAATATCTCAAAATTGTTAAGTAGCAAACAATTTAGGTACAAGCCATTTGTATCCCAGAAATTCGCAACAAGTGATGGCTTATTTCTTGCTCCAAATGGTATAACTATAAAACTGCAGCAAAATGAGTTGAAAACAAAATCCTTCCCTTTACCACAGTCAGACTTGCATGACCTCCCAGACCTGCAGCCAAAAAAATATAATGAGGCACGTGTACAGTCAAGTTCTCTGATGCAGATTCTTAAGAATAAATTTGGAGAGGAAACATCACCGCTAATAAAAACGCAGCCAGGAAGAAGCTATGTTCAAACTGCAAAAAAACGACTGCCAAATCACAGACGTCCCTTTCAGCCGCAGTTCGGCAGTTCACTTCTGCAGCCTAGTACGTCGTCGCAACCATTGACAAATATGGATATAACCTATCAAGCAGGTAAGACATCTTTATCTTAATTTTGATGCATGCAGAAGCAAAGGAATTGAGAGGATGGAATATGCAATTACAAATGTTTAAAATTTTCACGCAAAGACTAGGGTTGATATTCAATGGGATAACATGGCCTCCAGTATCCAGAAAATTGGCCATAGTCTTGGCCAACTGTTCCTTGGTAGAAATGTGCATGATGCTATTTTGGGTTTTCCTCCTTTTAGGTATCCAGTTGCCCATCTGAAATCGATGTGCCCCTATTTAACAATGTAAATTAAAGTCCTAAACTTAGGTAAGGATCCACATGCCATTAACATTCATCAGTTCTGCAATAGACTTACAAATCATGGGTGGGAATAGAACATAGAACATAGAAAAATACAGCACAGAACAGGCCCTTCGGCCCACGATGTTGTGCCGATCCTTTGTCCTCTGTCAAGGACAATTTAATCTATACCCCATCATTCTCCTTTATCCATATACCTATCTAATAGTCAAGAGATTTCTATTTCCAGCTTTATTTAAAGGAATTTTCACCTACTCTCAGGTAAATCATTAGTTGTTGATTTTTGGCTGCTAGTGTACTGATTTTGCTTTCTTAGCTGGGTTGGTTACTGGATTTGACTTCAAATTTTCCAAGAATCTATCTGGCTGAGTCTACAGTGGCATTTTGACCAGGAGCTTCTGGCAAATTCCATTTCACTTTATGGTTGTGGTAATTGGGATGTCATTATGGCTGGAAGAGGAGGAAGAGGAGTATCAACAGGCAAGTGTCTAGAGACCCGCAACTGTAGAAAGAAGCAGAAGGAGAGAAACTCATGCCAGGCCTTAGCCCACTTGGGTGTACAGACCAGGTACTTCATACCTGTATTTCAGGGAGGAGCAGTTTGTCAGTAGGCTCTGCTTTACCAGTAAGGCCAACAGGAGCTATTTCACTTGCTGCAACACCAACTGCAACTCAGCACCAGGTCATGCTCTTCCTTCCCTGTGGATGTGAAAATCCCTTGTGCAGAAATTGTATGCCTCTGGATCATTTCTATGCAGCAGGTGACATTTGCAACATTGTTCAATTGTCTGTGTAGACCTGCACCTAACAGGAACAGATGACCTATTTCCCTGAGCTGGATTTTTAAAGCCTGCTGAGTGTGAACATGGAGACGAGTGCAATTTGAAGGGTCAAGCTGCCTGCAGAATATGACACCATTTTTAAAGGGCTGCCGAGTGGGAGGGAATGGGTTGGGTGCATACCTTCAATTAATTCCCTGTTGAGCTCATTAACAGACTTGCTAGCAGCAATTTTTTTAATTTTTAAAGGCTGGATATATGGTGGATGCCATGTGGGGAACACGACAGGGTGTTCAAGTCGTGAACACAGCAGAGGGCATGAGGGCAATGGGAGGGACTGATTAAAATACTGCAGAGGTCCAAAAAAAAACTCAGCTGCTTCAAAAGTGACACAAAGTGACCATTGCTGTAGCTGTAAGGCTTGCTTTTCGTAGTGATAAGTGGCAGGAAACTGGAGAGGGACATGAGCCTGCCGACATCACTTGGGCACCTGGGGTTGGCAGGGCAAGGCTTAGTGAACGCACAAACCCCAGCTGAGGGAGTTCAGATGGGAATGTGCTACTCTGACATTGGACAGCGCAGCCAGGATGAGCTTCAGCAGATGCAACCTTCTGGACAGCAGGGGGCCAGAGGAGCACAGTGATTGTGGGGGAGAGTTCAGCAAGGGGAAGAAGGCTCTACCCAAGACATTGGGTGCACAGCCTAAGCGTCAGCCACCTGCAAATGACAGAGTACCAGTGCTGTAGGAGGCTGCGTCTATCTAGGCAGCTGGTCTCGGACCTGTGTGCTCTGATCCACAATGACCTCAGGCCTCGGGGCCCCCATGGCAGTCCCCTACCTGCAGCAGTCCAGGTCTCCACCGTCCTAAACCACTATGCAAAGGGTCATTCAAGGATCATCTGTAGACCAAGGTGGCTTCTTGCAGTCAGCAGCATCTCATCAGGCAAGTCACGGATACCATTGTCAGGAGGGCAGGGGACTACATCCACTTTGACACAGATGGACCTGTGCAGGCACAGAGGGCATTGGGTGCAGCCTCCATCGTTGGATTTCCCCAGGTGCAGGGCATCATCACTTGTGCTTATGTGGCCATTAAGACACCCAGTGACCGGCCAGTGAGTTCTATCAACAGGAAGGGCTTCCATTCCCTCAATGTCCCTGATCTGCGACAACAGCAAGAGCTTCCTCTATGTATGCACTCGCTTTCCTGGTAGTGCCATGACTCCTTCATCCTCTGCCAATCCAGGCTGCCTCGGTACTTCACTTCATCTCTCAAAGTGTGTGGGTGGATCTAAGGGGACAAGGGAAATGCCTTGAACAGATGGCTATTTACCCCTCTATGGGAGCTCCAGACAGAGACACAGAGGCGAAACAACCAATGCTACCTGCTCAGCAGGCCAACCATTGAGCAGGCCATTGGGTTTCTGAAAATGCGATTCTGGTGCCTGGATTGATCGGGTGGAGCCCTCCAATACCTTCATGCAAGAGTCTCGGTCATTAATTTGGTGGTCTGTTGTGCTCTCCATAACAAGGCCCTCTGCGCAGTGTGGACCTTAGGGACAGTGAGGCCCTGGAAGGAGACAGCTCATCAGGGGCAGAGCAGGAGGTAAGAGAGGAAGAGGAAAAGGGGGCGGAGGGGGCTAACACTGAACAGAAGAGCCCTGATGCACAATAAGGTGGCCTCCTCCTGCCACTCTCTGGGAAGAGGACCTCCCTCCTCTTCCTCACAGCCTGCGGCAATAGATCCAGGTCGGTATCGATGAAGTGAGGGTCTGCCCTGCCCCTAGTGGCAGCCCTCTAGCTTCCCTGTGACATCTTGCTTCCCTATGGTGCTGTGGAAGGCAGATCTCTCCCTCAGGATAACAAACAGCCTCAGTGATGGCTGCCGCAGTAGTCTACATGAGTCCCACACTTAATCAGACCCACTGCCATTTTTAATCCCACTGGCTCTGCGTAGACAGGAAACCCGACTCCATGCCAATTAAGGGCCTACCCATGTGAAAATTGCAATCTGAATCAGTTTCCCACAGAGGCCCATTTTCTGACCCAAAACCAGATCTGATTCCTGTTTCCCGCCTCCATAATGGAAATCCAGCCCTTAATCTCTTTCCCTATGGCAGTCGCAAAGCAGGAAGACAAGGCTTCTCCCAGATGCAGGTCATCATTGACTACACACACATTGGACTGAATTTTAATACGGCAGCGGCTCATTAACATGGAGAGGGCAGAACGCCCGTCCCCGATGACGTAGAGGGAGTGGGCGCTCTTTCCTTGGCAACAGAGTCTGGCGCCACTAGGCAGGCACTGGCACCATTTTTAAAGGGCTTCAAGCCCTTACAATTACATTTTTAAAGTGAAATGCAACTGTGTTTTCAATTTTCACAATGAAAGAACGAACAAAGCCCCTCTTCCACCCCTTCCCCCAGGACCTAACAAGGGGCGGGACTTCTGGCAACCGGTCGGAATATCGGCGTGGAATGGACGTCAGGACAAGCATTGATTTACATTTATTTAAGTATTTAAATGAATGCTGCGCTGCCAAGCGCTGTCCTAAGGCTGGTACATGGGGCGGGGCCTTCCCGGTGTCGAGGCCTGTAGCGGGCCTCTCTTAGAAGTATTTTCCGGGCCCCCCAGCCACAACCCCCGACGTCAGGGGTCTTATAAAATTCAGCCCATGATCTTGCATGCACCAACACGAAACCCTGCAGTATACGTCAACAGGGAGGGCTTCCACTTGCAAGTACTCTCTAAACAAACTCTGCACATTGGGAAGGTAATGCTTTTAGTTGCTGATGTTACACAGGGGCGGCACAGTGGCGCAGTGGTTAGCACCGCAGCCTCACAGCTCCAGAGACCCGGGTTCAATTCTGGGTACTGCCTGTGTGGAGTTTGCAAGTTCTCCCTGTGTCTGCGTGGGTTTCCTCCAGGTGCTCCGGTTTCCTCCCACAAGCCAAAGACTTGCAGGTCGATAGGTAAATTGGCCATTAGCAATTGCCCCTAGTATAGGTAGGTGGTAGGGAAATATAGGGACAGGGTGGGGATGTGGTAGGAATATGGAATTAGTGTAGGATTAGTATAAATGGGTGGTTGATGGTCAGCACAGACTCGGTGGGCCGAAGGGCCTGTTTCAGTGCTGTATCTCTAAAACTAAAGTGGTATAAGACCGCTTGCAATTAAAAAAAAACTATGGATAGGAGTCTTAGCAGCCTGAGTCTGTCATTAAACATCATATGGTGTTACTTCCGGGTCTTAAGGTACTATACGTGAATCGTTCACATGATCTTGGACCATTATTGTCTGGCAGGGAAGAGGATTTTGTTCCTCCTGGTGACTTCCTCTACTAATATCTCAAGTGCACTGAGGGAGGAACTGGGGTGTTTACAACAGTCATTTTATTCCAGTGCTGACAACAGCACTTCCAGTGCTCCATAGTGTACACTGTACTTCGCCTTTAAGAGGTACAGTCCAGCGTTCAATAGCCTGGTCCCCACCCAAATCCTGAGTTGTCTAGTGACCAGTGATTTGTGCTGTCAGCTTTCCCATTATTTTGGACAACCTGAAAATATTTTGTATCCTGCAGATGTCATCAGGCAAGTATGTGACTATCGCTGCCCACTTCTTGCCCATTCTGAGCGAAACTTGAAAATTGACTCCGGGATGTTATAAGTATTTAGACTTATTTTTACATTATTTGTTGAATTTTATGATCACTTTGAACAATAGTTCAATCGGATAAAAGGACAATCCTACCTTATTTGTGTTGTGCATGCTTAACACATTTACCTATCTGGTTTTTGCAATCCCTTAGTTTAGTTTCAACAAATTAATTAGTTTCTCAAGTGTTTACTATGTTTTTGGATGTACCTGAAATAGTGTACATTCCTTTAACCACTACAGTGTAAACAACTGTCTTAGATTACTTGATGATGACTACCATATTTTGTAGTAAATTTGTAGTAATAATGATCACTAATTACAAATATTGTAAGACACTCTACATACATTTATTCACATTGTAACATATACAGATTGTTCCTACAATTGCTTAGATGTTTGTCTATTCTTTTGTTCAATGCAAAGTTTGAGCGCAGGCATCAGAATTACAAATCATTAGCTTTCATTATTGACTGCACATGCAAAGTGATGACTGTACAAAACACTAATTAAAGTGTTGCGTTTAACAGCTGTTCACCAGTCTATTTTTTTACCACCTTACCTCCCATGCCTTCATCAGCTATTTCACATAAAGTAAAAGAGCCATTTACAGTCTCCCCATTCCCTGAACAGATTTTCACAATACTTGAGTAACCACTGGATTTACAACGTTATCAATACTTTGGTTTAGTCCTGCTTGACTTCCAGTGCGCTGAATGCCTCCGAAGTCGTCTTGTGCAGTCTGTTGATTTATGATGGATCGTAGATTGCTCCTTTTCTTTTTATATGTCCTGCCACCATATCGCGTGTACTGAATCAGTATCAAAACTCATAAGTGATCGTGAATAAACATTAGGTTTATTTATTATTCATTAATCCCTATTTCGATTTGAATATCGAGGCTTTTAATCACTTTCCTTAAGAACCTTGAGCATAATAAGAATTACAGCTGTATTTTACTAGGTATTTTAGTAAATATTAATTCAGGAATGAAAACCTGGAATTTGTGAAATAAGAATAGATATGTTAGATGTAATCTTAATACTGCATGCTTGATAAAGTGCAGACATTAATACTTAGTGTTAAATATTGTTTTAAGTTAACTTGAGTAAGAATGTTTGCAATCTTCCAAAAGCTTTAATTGATTTTTCTGAGTAAAAATAAAATCAGTTACATTAACCGAGCTGTAATTCAAATTATTACTTTCCATTCTTGACAAAAGGACATCCTGTGAAATTAAGAACTTGTGTCCATTGCCATGCAACCTTTACAAGTGCAGTTAGCCTGGCAAATCATCTCAGAGTCTATGCAAGAAGAAAGCAAGCTGGGGATCTGACTGGCACACGTAAGTCTTAATTTTTTTTCTTTTTCTGATTCTTCAGATGTGCTTTAAATATGGGACATAAAATATTTTTAAACCTTATCAGAAACATAAAATTTTATTTATGTTACTATTGAGAGTCCTTGGCTTGTTGATATAAGCAATTAATTATGACTGTAGTAAATCGGCAAACAGTGGATTGTCTGTTAACTAACATAATGAAGCAAACCCCTCTCTCCTGAGGTAGATAATCAGAATTATTAGATAATTGTAAGTTGTGGTAGCCCCACTATAGTTTCATAATCCTAACCCACCCCATCACTTTTAACCTAAAAGTACAGATAGTTGCATCCCAGAGAGGATAAATAACTTGAACCCCCTGTCCCAACATGAATCCCAACCTTTCCTGATCTCAATTTGTGGCCCAGTGCACACACAGTTTGCAGAAAAATGCACATATAAGATCTACATTGGAAGTTGTGGCCCAGCAGTTAAGACGAGTTTCAACTCAAAGCTCTGACTCCCAGTGATCCAGTTAATAGAAACGTGCATACTTGCAACTGTACTGAAATGTGAAATCTTTAGAGTTTTTGGTAGTTACACTCAAAGGTTAATCAAGGATAGTCAGCATGGATTTGTTAAGGGAAGATCTTGTTTGACCAACTTGATTGAATTTTTTGACGAAGTAACAAGGAAGATAGATGAGGGTAGTGCAGTTGATGTGGTCTACATGGATTTTAGCAAGGCTTTTGACAAGGTCCCACATGGCAGACTGGATAAAAAAAATAAAATCCCATGGGATCCAGGGAAATGCAGCAAGCTGGATACAAAATTGGCTCAGTGGCAGGAAGCAAAGGGTAATTGTTGACAGCTGTTTTAACGACTGGAGGGCTGTTTCCAGTGGCGTTCTACAGGGCTCAGTACTGGGTCCCCTGCTTTTTGTGGTGTATATTAACGATTTGGACGTAAATGTAGGGGGCACGATCAAGACGTTTGCGGATGACACAAAGATTGGCCTTGTGGTAGATAGTGAGAAGGATAGCTGTAGGCTGCAGGAAGATGTTGATGGTCTGGTCAGATGGTCAGAAACGTGGCAAATGGAATTCAACTTGGAAAAATGTGAGGTGATGCATTTGGGGAGGTCAAACAAGGCAAAGGAATACATGATTAATGGGTAAATGCTGAGAAGTGTAGAGGAAATAAGGGACCTTGGAGTGAATATCCACGGATCCCTGAAGGTAGCCGGACAGGTCGATAAGGTGGTTAAGAAGGCATATGGAATCCTTTCCTTTATTAGCCGAGATATAGAATACAAGAGCAGGAAGGTTATGCTGGAACTGTATAACTCATTGGTTAGGCCACAACTTGAGTACTGTGTGCAGTTCTGGTCACCTCATTACAGAAAGGATGTAATTGCACGAGAGAGGGTAGAGGGGAGATCTACGAGGATGTTACCAGAACTGGGAAATGCAGCTATGAGGAAAGATTGGATCGGCTGGGGTTGTTCTCTTTGGAACAGAGAAGGCTGAGGGGAGATCTGATTGAAATGTACAAAATTTTGAGGGGCCTGGATAGAGTGGAGGTGAAGGGTCTGTTCACCTTAGCAGAGAGGTCAGTGACTAGGGGGCATAGATTTAAAGTGATTGGTCGAAAAATTAGAGGGGAGAGGAGGAAAAACTTTTTCACCCAGAGGGTGGTGATGGTCTGGAACTCACTGCCTGAAAGGGTAGTTGAGGCAGAGACCCTCAACTCATTCAAAAGGAGTCTGGATATGCCCCTCAAGTGCCGTAAGTAGCAGGGCTATGGACCAAATGCTGGAAGGTGAGATTAGAATAGGTGGATCTTTTTTCGGCCGGCACAGACACGATGGGCCAAGTTGTCTCTTTTTGTGTCTTAAACTTTCTATGATTCTAGGATTCAAAGCAAACAGCATGTTGCCTTAGTTATCAGGAAGCATCGCATTTTCAGTTATGAGTTATTAAGAACTCTTGTTCAAACCTATGTTTGTGTATTTTAGAAATAAAATATAAAACTGTAAGGGTGAGGGCTTGCCCCGGTACCCAGAAACGCCTCAAGCGTCTGATTTCTTGTACAAACGAGCGATCTTTATTTACGAGCATGCAAGGAGAAGTCCTACTCTCATGAATGATTGTAGGAGTTCTGTTAGTACATTGTTCCCGTTGTCATTTTATACAGTTTTACAGGAGGTTTACTTGATAACTGTTTCTTAATTACATCATCTCCCACATAAAGCCTTCCCTGATCTCATCCTGCCTTGGTTATATTATTCACCTCGTCAACCTCTTGATTACACTACATAGGATTCTTAGGCTATTCATAGGATTCGGTTGTCTCCCTCCTGTGCTCGTTTCCTTCTGATTAGGTGTTCATATCATTTGTGCGTCTAGCAGGCAAGCTTTCTCAAGCTACAGGGACCTAAGTTCCCTATGCCTGTCTCCCCTACAAAGAAAAACACAGCAATAACTGGAAACAAAATTATATTAGAAACTCATAGAATCATAGAATGGTTACAGCACAGAATGGGGTCATTTGGCCCATCATGTCCATGCGGCTCTCTGTAAGAGCAACTCAGCTAGTCCCACTCCACCACTTTTCCCCTGGCTCTGCAATTTTTTCTCTTCAGGTAATTATCCAAATCAATGTTGAAAGCCATGATTGAATCTGCCACCACCACACTCACAGGCAGTGCATTCCAGATCCTAACCACTTACTGCGTTAAAAAAAAAAATCCTCATGTCTCTGATTCTTTTGCCATTCACCTTACATCGGTTTCCTCTGGTTCTTGACCTTTCCATCAAGAGGAACACTTTCTCTCTATCTTCTCTGTCCAGTCCCCTCATGATTTTGAAAAGCTCTATCAAATCTCCTCTCAATCTTCTCTCAAGTGAACGGCCCCAACTTCTCCAATCTATCCATGTAACTGAAGGCTCTCATCCCTGGAACCATTCTTGTAAATCTTTTCTGCACCCTCTCCAGTGCCTTCACATCCTTCCTAAAATGTGGTCCTCAGAATTGGGCACAATATTCCACTTGAGGCTGAACCAGTGTTTTATAAAGGTTCATCACAACCTCTCTGCTTTTGTATTCTATGCTTCTATTTATAAAACCCAGGATCCCGTATGCTTTATTAACTGCTTTCTCAACTTGTCCTGCCACCTTCAGCAATTTGTGCATATATACCGCCAGGTTCCCCTGCTCCTGCACCCGTTTAGAATTGTACCCTTTTATTTTATATTGCCTCTCCTTGTTCTTCATACCAAAATGCATCACTTCACATTTCTCTGCATTAAATTTCATCCATCCGTCCATTGCACCAGCCTGTCCATGTTTCATTGAAGGCTATCGCTATCCTACTCACAGTTCACAATATTTGAAGTTTGATAATACAGATGAGACCATCTGTATATTAGACATAGCGGTTAAACTAAAAGCTGTTGCTATGTTTTATCTTCAAAAATTATTGAACACTTAAGGTTGTTCTGTGCACTGAGGGAAATAATTGTATCAATGTAAACCAGTTGTGTATTTATTTTTTTTTATCGTGAATAATACTGAATTATCCTCTATTTTGGTAATTTTTTTTAAAAAACCAATGCAATTAAAATAGATAATATGTGCAACAGTATTGACATAATCGTCATAGATTTTTTTAGTAGGTGATGTTGGTGTGCTTGTCTTTCACCAATTTATTTCATCTTCCCTCACCTCCAAAGGGCAGTATGACTCATATTGGTTAATGACAGGCAGGTCTCATTCTTCATGTGTGAATCAGGTGGGTCAATAGTGGGCTCTTCTTTCATGTGAATCATCACAATTGAGCTAAATCCTGTTCTTAACCCGCACATTTTCCAGCAGGTACTCTGGACGGCAGAGAGAAATGGGATTCTAGCTGATTTTTGTTTTTTCCTTCTATCATCAGGGCATAGTAAAGCCAGTTACTGCACCATCCCAGCTGACAACATTTGGGTCAGCACAGATGAGAGATCAATCTTGGGCCCTTCCATGTACCTATATATGATGTACCTTTCCCTCTGAGCTTGTTGAGGAACTATAGTGTCATCACCTTTTAATCGATTAGAAATTTTTGAATTTTGGGCAGCACAGTGGCGCAATGGTTAGCACTGCAGCCTCACAGCTCCAGCGACCCGGGTTCAATTCTGGGTACTGCCTGTGCGGAGTTTGCAAGTTCTCTCTGCGACTACGTGGGTTTTCGCCGGGTGCTCTGGTTTCCTCCCACAGCCAAAGACTTGCAGGTTGATAGGTAAATTGGCCATTATAAATTGCCCCTAGTATAGGTAGGTGGTAGGGGAATATAGGGACAGGTGGGGATGTGGTAGGAATATGGGATTAGTGTAGGATTAGTATAAATGGGTGGTTGATGGTCGGCACAGACTCGGTGGGCCGAAGGGCCTGTTTCAGTGTTGTATCTCTAAATAAATAAAATAATAAATAAATAACCAAGATGCTGAATATACTCCTTGACAGCTGTTTTCCGAGGAATGCTTATGACTCCTAACAGCTGGCTAAGTTTCTCTGGTGGTTTTACAAACAAGTAAATGTTCGTAATTGCACAAATTTGGTAACAGACAATTTTCAACACATTTGTTAGTAACGCCAAATTATTAATTCTTATGTTTTGGTTTAAAAACTGGCTAAATAAAGTACCTTCAGCTTAAATTGGTTATTGTTTGCATGAAGGATACAATCTATTCCTAAAGCTAAAGTTATCTTTTTTCAGCTTTTGACTGCAAGCAAAAGAGGTCACGATCACGGTCAGGGACCAAAAAGAAGTCTTCCCTATTTGTTCCTTCTCTTGATGATGCTTATGTACTCAAATGCAGGTAAATAGTTTGACTACAGTGCTGTTTCAGGCCCAGTTTGCAAATCAAAATTTATTATCTCTATAGTTAGACTACCAAGTAACAGCTTAAATGTTTTTAGTTTCATAATAAAGTATTCTTGAGAAACATGAGAAGTTAAACTTCATATGGCTGGTTCCTTTCCATCATTTGCCTTGCAATTTAATAAGCATTTTTCATTTTTTTTAATGTAATTTTACTGGATATTATTTTGTGGTCATGAACTTTAAAAAAAGTCATAAGAAAAACAACATAATTGTAATTGTGCTAAATTAATCAGAATTATGTTTTTGTTACTTATCTACAGGTTCTGTGATCTAGTCTTCCGAGGTCCACTTTCTGTCCAAGAAGATTGGATCAAGCACTTGCAGCGGCATGTTGTTAATGCGAATCTTCCTCGCACTGGTGCTGGAATGGTGGAAATTTCATTGCCATCTAAAGAAAATTTTCCAGTAACTGAATCATCATTCTCGCTGCTAATGGCACAGGCAGCTTCCTAAAATTTTCTGAATTGTGATGAATTAATCTGCTGTAAATTTGATGTGGTGTTTTGCCATAAGCGCCTAGTAAAAGTTCGTTCTACCCTCCCATTACAAGGCTTGATAGATCAGTGCAACAATGTAAGCTATTTATAACCTTGAAATTATTTGAAAAGGCTTGATTTCCTTAAAAACTCAAATAATTATGCATATATTCAGAATTGTAAATCAATAAATAGATCACCAGCAGTCAATCAGCATTAGAAACTCTGTGTTAAAATTTCTCACAATTTGGTCAAAATTGTAGATACTATGAAGAACATATTTTACAATAGCTGTTGCTAGGTATTTACATACGCAGCTAATCAGATGTTTCCCTAATCATTTCAGAAAGATAGTCCTTTTGCCTGAGGAACCTTATGGCAGCAGGAAATGAAGCATACAATTTCACTGACACATTTACGAACACTATTCTAACTTCCAATTTTGTAAGGAAGCAACATTCTTGTTTACCATTGTGTATATCAACTGTGGATAGTTATCTTGGATTGCACAAGAAATGATTAGGCTGTATAATTTTGAAAAAAATTTAGTACCCAACATAAATTTGCACAGGATCTTAATCATTTAATTGAAATACAGTTTTCTATATACTGTCATAGTATTGTACCTTTGGGAATGAAAAAGAGAGTTAAATTAATTGTTATAATATGTAATTCCATCCCTACCCTAATTTTTCTTCCGTTGCAAACTGCTTGCAGATACACATTCTTTTCTAGCCAGGAGGGCAGAATGGCCTAGCTGTACACTTCTTCTACAGCTGCCTTGAGTACTGCCCTGTGATTGGCTGCAAGAGGCACGCTTCATTTGAGGGGCGCAGGAGTGACAGGAAAAAAGAAAACTTGTCCAATTGAAGAAAGTGTATTAGAGTGATCGGCTACTCTTGAATTCAAACTTTTAGCCTCATTGAACGTTGAGCACTCAACCACTTCAACTCCCAGGCCACTTCAAAAATATGAAGAAAGTGACACTGGTAATATTGTAAAGCAGGATGTATACAGTGTTTATTCTCTTGCAAAAACTCAATGCAACCAGTCTAAAAATACATTTAATGCACAGTTCAACATTGATCTTTGACAATAAGCAGTTTTCTACTGGTCTAAAACCTCCTAAGCGTGCTTTTTAAGTAGCAATATTATTATTTACATATTTTGTTCTCAATTTATTTCTGATATTATTTTCATCTGTTTTGTTGAAATTGAAATCTGTAGATGGATACTTGCTATTAAGCAATTTGCTAGTAATTATAGCTCTATAACAATACATTTAACAAGTTAGTAGCAAGTTTTCTAGTAGCCAACACCATTTTTGTAGTAGTGTGTAGATAGTTCCCTAAGTCTAGTGATTACTGTATTGCTGTACATTTAGCATACTAATGTTTTAGAATTGTCATGTTCTTAGAAACAGACCTTTAAATATAAATTTTGTTCCTGACAAAGGTCAATATTCACTTACCTAAGGACACCTCAATAAAATGTATGTACTTGTCTTTTACTAGGTATAGCATGTACAGAAATACCAGGGTGCATTGCTATTGAGATGGATATTATTGGATTTTATATTTGTATTTTCTAAAATAGGCTGAAATAGTATTTAACCAGTTGAGTTATTTGGAAAAATAGGTTTACAGATACTAATTCAGTGTAGCTCCTGATTTGCTAAAAGTAGTTCCTCCTGCCTAATGTTTTTTTTTCTGAGCTCCCTATATTTCAGCAATTGGATAATGTAAAATTATATTTTTTCTGTACAATTTTAACTGTAAAGGAAAGCATGTTCTTTGCAACTGAGAGGTCTCCGTACAGTTGAGTTTCCCAGAATTTAACAGTTATATCCTTTAAGCATTTTAATGAAATTGGTGATACAATTACTGTATATGGAACAAGTACACTGGTACATGATATCAAGTGCTCAGACGTGATTGTGCACGCTCATATTTGTAAGTAAACTGTGTAAACACTATGTGAAAATGTGCTATTACTACAAGTCTACTTATCTAGTGGCAGAAATAAAATGTACAGTTATACATTAGCAGCAGTTGTCCTTATTGTCTAGCAGTTACTTTGTTCGGTAAATTGATTAATGTATGTATATTCAAATGATATGGTCTTAGTAGTATCCCTTAACAATATTGAAAGTCAGTTTACAAACACGAATAATGAGAATTATGTAACTGCTGTCTTTCTGTGTTGTATCTGATTGTCCTTTGATTCATTTCTTTTTAATTTTGCAATCCTGCTGATTCTTATTGACCTCTTTGCAAGTTAATTACAGGACATAGATTGTTGAGATGCACAAAGTGAGCTCCACTACAGCTTGCTATAATAGTTCAGATGTAACAACAAGCAACAAATCCCATCAAGTTTTTTTTCTAATTCTTGATTTATATTACTGTATATGAGGATAAATTGCTCTCCATTGAGGCTATGCACCCTCCTTTTTCCCCCTCCCACATGATGCTGTCCCCTCAAACCATGGACACATCTCACATATTAGAGGTCTGCTTTCAGGCAACTACCTTTGACATCTTTAGCCTGCCACCAGAAGGTGCCCTGATGGAGATACACCACTCATATTATCCCTTCCTTTCTGCATGAGCTTAAGACCTGATCATACAGTTTGGCTAAAATTGGAAGATCAGCTGTGTGTAGGCCTGTGACCTTTCACTCTGTGGTACTGTATCTTGATACTCCAGAGTCAGTACCATTGATAAACTTTATCTTTTATAATATTTTCTCTTGTTCTCATTAGAAAAGAAATGTTTCAGAGGTGATAGGATTGCTGTTTTCAGGATTCTAAAGGGAGTTGATAATATTGGACCATGACCAACTATTTCACCTTGTCCAGAACAGAGGAAGTGACCTATGTTAAACAGGGGTAATTTTAAAACTAATTTGCAGAAACAATGGGCCCTTGGAGACAGGCTGCAAAATGGCTTGGGGTGGCATCCCTGACATTGTCCTTACCCCATGCCATTTTCTCCGCAGCAGGCACCATGGCGGATGGGAAGTCTGCTGGGAGGCCAATTAAGCCACTTGAGTGACCCATTATGGCCGCCTCCTGCTTCACTGGCACTTAGCCAATGTCGGAGGGGCCCGCCACTGCATGGAGACTCCGCCTGGTGTGATCTGGTGGCCTCCGGGTGTGCTCGGGGGTGGGGTAGGAGCGACGGGTGGGGCCCCTCCTCTGGGGGCACTCCATGGCCCCCGTGGAGGGCCCGTTGGCGGCAATGGCTGTCCCTGCAGCATAACCCCTCACACCCCACAAAAAGCAGGGCCCGCATAACTGGCCCCGATGACATCAAACCCACTTACCTTGGTCCCAGGGCCTGCTTCCCATCATCGCTGCTGTGGGCCTCCTGCAGTACCAGCAGTGGCCAATGCTCCTGGTGGCGCTGCTGGTACTGCTGAGCTGCCAGCCCTCTGGCATCACTGGTGGGCAGTTAATTACCTGCCTGTCGTTGAGTTTAGCCGGAGCTCTGACAGAGGACTGAAGCGGGGTCGTTCCCCCGGCCCCGTCTTCTGGCCTGTTACCGATACCCCTGCCGCTGAGATAAAATTCAGCCCAATATTTTGGTGAATGAATGGTCAATCTGTGGGACAGGCTCCCTCAGGAGTCTGTGAAAGCAGTTAATATTGACTTATTTAAATACGATAATTTTTAAAAGAAAATAACATTTTGCAATACAATATATGAGTAATTCAAGATATGGGGCTGATATGGGTGCTCTACGGCAGCGCCCTCAGACTCGGGGGGTGCCCGCCTTCAGCAACCGCTGCAGAGCCCTCGTGGTATTTCACGCGGGGGCTCATTTAAATAGTGTGGCTGGAGCGCCCACCCCCGATGACTTGTAGCGGCGGCGTCCCCGGCAATGGTGTCCGACGCTACTCCGCAGGCGGCTGGCGTAATTTTCAAAGGGCTTTAAGCCCTTAGAATTACTTCAAAAATTTTTAAGCGGGCAGCAGTATGAAATTTTTATTAAACAATAAAATGTGGATGGCCCTTCCCCAACCTCTCAATGGTCATTTCAATGCCCGAAATGACCAACACATTCCTTTTTCCCTACCCGAACTTTACCCCCCTAAACTTATAACATTTGGCCTATAACCCCTTCCCACCATCCCCACATCCAATAAAATTGATTTCCTTGCTCCTCCACCCCTCCCGTCTGAAATTTTTATTACTCTCCCCTCCCCACCAGGTTCTCGACTCAGAACTCCGTGCGGAGTTCTGAAGGCATGCCAAGGCCGAACAGAGGCCATAAAATCAGCATGGGATGGCCGGTAAGTTAATTTGAATATAATTACTGTTGATTTAAATATGCAGATGAACGGCCCGCTGCCAGGCGGCGGGGGTACTACACTGAGGTCCCCCCGCCGCCGGTAATGTGTGGCGGGCCCTTCTCGACTTCACGGATCGAGGCGTGCCTCTCCCCGCAACATTTAACCAGCCCCTGCAGCGTCGAAGGGCCGGTAAAATTCAGCCCATGATGTGCTAAGTGTAGCTTGGGTGGAAATGGGTGGCTTTGTTCTCAAAACTTTCCACCACTGGAGTGTTCCTCGTCTCATTTTGAATCTGTGTAGACTAATTGATAGAGATGGATGGCTATGGTTAATCAACAACTTCATTCTCATTGTATCATGTAACTACCAGGTTGGTAGAAGTGAATTAGATGGACCCTGTTCTTCAGTTATCTACCAATTTCTACATTCCTATAAGCTTATGCTGTCCTCATCCTCATTCGGAGTAATATTCCATAAGTGCCGAAAGTGTCAGAAGAAAATGTGATCATCCTTACTATTGTATTTTTGTATATATAAAGCCAATTACTTTACTTTCTTTTTTCACCAGACCAGTTATGCGAACATGGTCAGCTAGAATTTTCTTGTGGGTTTTTCCAATCAGCAACACTAACTCCAGAAGAAGATTGACGGAAACCCAGATGCATGCATAAACTGGGTTTCAGTGATCTGTTTACCTGTGATCTGTGTACCTGCAATAGAAATCTTAAAAAGACAGCTGCTACTGGAGAGATGTTTGGAAAACAAAGGCTTCTAATCCTGCAAAGTATTTCAAGAACACACTTTTCAAACACACATTCATAATTCGTGTTTTAACTATTCTACCTTTAACCACATTATGGTTGTGCAGTGCATGTTTTTCTAAAACAGAACCAAGGGTGTTTAATACTACATATCATTTCTTACAACCCATATAAAAGGTGACCTAGTATTCTGAAACCTTGCTAGACCTCTTGGGAATGATGCTTTCTGTTTCATTGTTGGGGACAAGCAGGCTATTACTTTATCACAAATTAGCACTTACACTTACTTTTGAGTGTATGGAGGAAACAGCAAAAAAAAAAGGACTAATTTTCTATCTCCGCACTATTGATACAATGAACGCAGAAGGAATTGGTGGCCAGTGTTTTGGTGGCGGAGAATCTAAATTGCTAAAGTTTTAAAGAAACTATAATAATGCATCAGTTCTTGGATAGCAACTTAGTGAATTTTTTTAATTTGTTCTTGGGACCGTGTCTGGCAAGGCCAGCATTTATTGCCCATCCCTAATTGCCCTTGAGAAGGTGGTGGTGAGCTCCTGCCTTGAAACGTTGCAGTCCATATGTTGCAGGTAGACCCACAGTGCTGTTCGGGAGGGAGTTCCAGGATTTTGATACAGCAACAGTAAAGAAACGGTGATATATTTCTAAATCAGGATGGTGTGCGACTTGGATGGGAACGAGCTAGTGTTGTTCCCATTCGTCTGCTGCCCTTGTTCTTCTAAGTGGGTTTGGAAAATGCTGTCAAAGAAACCTTGGCGAGTTGCTGCAGTGAATCTCGTCGATGGCATGCACTGCTGCCAACTGTGCGCTGGTGATGGATAGGGTGCCAATCAAACGGGCTGCTTTGTCTTGGATGATGTCGAGCCTCTTGAGTATTGTCGGAGCTACACTCGTCCAGGAAAATGGAGAATATTCCATCACACTCCTGCCTCATGGATGATGGAAAGGCCTTGGGGGAGTCAGGGGTTGCCTTGCTCACTGCAGAATACCCGGCCTGTGACCTGCTGTTGTAGTTGCAGTGTTTGTAATGGTTTGTCCAGTTAAGTTTCTGGTCAATGGTAACCCCCCCAGGATGTTGATGGTGGTGCGTTCAGCAATGGTAATGCCATTGAATGTCATGGGGAAGATGGTTGTTTTTCTATGGTTCTGTGGTTAGATTCTCTGTTGTTGGAGATGGTCATTGCCTGGCACTTGTATGGTTCAAATGTTATTTAATATGGAAATTGCACTGATATCACTTCAGTTCTTGAGCCCTTTTGAAGCAGCTATGTAAGTAATTATCAACAATCTGAGCATTTGCAGCAGACAGTGTCAATACTTATGGCCTAACCAGAAGCCAAATATAATTTTGTATTAGACTGTGTTGCCTTCAAAGTTACAGGTCTTTATAACCCTATTCTGAGAGCAGGGAACTAGTTTGTCATCTCTACTGTGAATCAAAGATACCTGAGACAAGTACATCTGAGTTTTGAAAAGTGACTTTTGTCAGGAAGATGTAAA
The DNA here is from genome assembly GCF_036365525.1 of Heterodontus francisci. Classification (NCBI taxonomy): domain Eukaryota; kingdom Metazoa; phylum Chordata; class Chondrichthyes; order Heterodontiformes; family Heterodontidae; genus Heterodontus; species Heterodontus francisci. The sequence continues at coordinate 21,255,680 of NC_090378.1, read as the reverse complement.
TACAGACAAGGAAGAAAACATACTATGGGAATGATTCCATGTAACACAGTGCTAGCAGAGTGAAATCCTTTCGCCAAAAATCCTTTCCCAGAGGAGGTTAAGTGTAGGTTAATGAAGACAGTTTCAGCATGTATGAATCTTCAGCCCTACTGTCTTACCTCACCACATAAGGATACATGTTTGCATACTGCAAATCTTTTACAAATTGAGCAGGCAAGCAAAAAGAACTGTTATGCTTGTTTTATTCATCCAAAAATAGGACAGATGGCTGAGGGTGCTTTATAAAGATTCACAGAAACCTTATTTTGTAGGTGAATGCAGTTGTAGCCGATAACAACTGCTTAAGTTTATCCCTTTCTCCTCTTGTGGGACTGTAGTTGTATGATCGCCTTAGGAGTGATGTCCCTTTAAGAACTCAGAATGCTAATGAGCTAAGTACCCGGATGTAGTCACGTGACTAGAAGCCATCGTCACACTACAACTGTAACACCCTAGACAAAGGTTCTGTAAATAGTTTGCTCTGTATTGTATATACTAGTTCAGCTGTTAATAAACCTAGAGATCTTCAATAAACTGGAATCCACACACCTCATTGTGTTGCTTAAGATAACACAACAAAACCATAATATGGTGGCAGCGGTGGTAAAATGCAAGATCTAAGCTTGAAGACCACGGGTAAAACAGCTGTGAAAACAGCCCTTCCTATAGCCAAAAGCGAGAAAGTTCAAAAGAAATACTGGCCCAAACAGTGAAAAGAAGAAAAAACTTACCTCCAGCTGTGGAGACAGAGCACTGAACGACAGGCTGCAAATCAGTTCCTATGATCGGGTGAGTCATTGTGCCGACGGTCGAGGAATCCCAGTTCTTAAAAAAAAACTTTGAAGTTCTTAAGGAAAATTGATTTTTGTTAAAGGCTCCATGGGAGAGAGAGAGAAAAAAGGAAAAACCCAATTCCCCTCTCAGGTTGATCGAGGTGGGTGTGATTACAGGAGGCGTCTGGGGGGAAAAAAAGCACGGGAAACCGCCAAACAAAACAGAGTCTCCATTCACACAGCCAAAGCTGAAAAAAATCAGTAAACCAGTCAAGCGTGAAGAACATAAATAAACTCAAGCAAAAAAAAAAGCAAAAGGAAAAACCCTTGAACTGCCTATCGAACAGCTGTGCGAACATACAAGCTGAAGTGCTGAAAGCAAAATAAACAGAACTGTCAAGCACCTGCTGCTCTCCATGAAAGCAGCTAGTCTAAATGGAAGATAATTTCTTCAAGGGGGGACAGCACAGAGTTAATGGAACAAGTTTCAAAACTAGTTTCAAACCACAAATAGAAAAGTCATAAGTACAGCGTTGAAGGCACACACAGAACTGAACAAAGTTAAATATAGACTAGAAGGCAAAAGAACAGCAGAAAGATGGATATCAAATTTCCCAGCATGAACTGGAAGGCCATTGATATCCAATCTGAGTTCAAACTTCTTAAAGAATGCAGTTATGCTTCACAGACCAAGCGGTTACAGAACCAGAGAAGCAGGCTGTGAAAATAGTGATAGCAGTTGGAAATGAGGCTTACACAGAATGAATACCTCTGGCATATCTCAAGAGGACCATAAAGATCCTGCAAAGATATGGAAAGTGCTTGAAGATCAGCTCCTGGTAAGAGTGGATTTTAGAGTTCATCACCTGGAATTGATGTTCTATGGGCAACAGCCACGAATCAATAGATCAGTTCGTTAGTAGATGCTGTAGTAAGGGTAATGAATGTGATTTTTCAGAAACTGAGCTGTTGGAGCGAATAAGGGAGCTGGTGATTGTCTCAACACCTATTGAAGCATTTGAAAAAGACCTCTTGGGGAAAAAAGAAAGGTCACAGCAGTGATGCGCTGCTGGAAGATGGCAGGAAATAAGAAGCCATTGCAGCTGGATAACAGCATCTACAAGCATTAGGTGCAGCCGACAGTATCAGCCCGATAACTAGGTCACAAAAAGCAAGCAAATTGTGTCATAAGTGTGGTTTGTCCCACTCACCGTGATGTTGTCCAGCATTTCAAGACTTTGCAAGGCGTGCGGTGCAAAAGGACACTGGACCCGCCTATGCAAGATTAAAAGGCCTGTTCGGGTCTGGAAAAAAAATCCGACCCGACCCGAACCCGACAGAGCCACATTGGACCTGAGCCCAACCTGGCCCAAGTCCTTCCATTTTTTCCCACGTCCGACCCGACCCCGACCCGACCATAGTACACTCACTGTACTTATCACATTTGGATGGATGGAATGGAAGGAAGCTGCACTGCTACAGCATAAGTGCAATGACGTCATAGAGACACTCACTGCGCAGACTCAGAGTCCGGGGAGTACTGTGTGTGTCCAACCCAACCCGAGCCCGAAAGCCGGACTTGGAAGAGCGACTCGACCTGACCCGAACCGGACACATGTCATCGGTTTCAGGTTGGGTAGCAGGCCTTTATGCAAGATATCTGTCTCCAAAGAGTCAGCCAGAAGTCACAATAGGATACAAACAAATAGAAGACAGGTGCAGCAACAGGGCAACAGCGGCAAGGAGAACGCGAGAGAGCAGCATCAATGCAAGCCAATACACAAAGTCCACAGTGAAAGAGACCTGAAACAAGGCTCAGAGTAGAGCGATTCTCAGCCAGAAGATGAGCAGGTGTTTCACATTGTGAACCTGACACATTCGGCTGAATTTTATTAGTGCGCCACACATCGCGGTGGTGCGCTTTGAACTCGGCAGCCTTCTGACGCTGAAGCACCACCGCTGAGACCCCACGCTACTTTGCACAGGGGCTCATGTAAATGGAGAGGGCAGAGCGGCTGCCCCCGATGACGTAGAGGGGGCGGACACTCCGTCCCTGGCAATGGCGTCCGGTGCCACCATGCAGGTGCCATTGCCATTTTTAAAGAGCTTCAAGTACTTCAGATTCAATAAAGCCAACATAGAGCCATGTACCCGTTAAGGTGAAGGGTAGGACCATCAAGTCCAGGGAACCCTGGATGTCAAGGGATAAAGAGTATTGGATCAGGAAAAAAAAGGAGGCTTATGGCAGATTCGGAGCACTGAAAACAGCGGAGGCATTAGAGGAGTATAGAAAGTGGGGGGGGGGGGGTGTACCTAAAAAAAGTAATTAGGAGCACGAAGAGGGGACATGAAAAAACATTAGCAGTCAATATAAAGGAAAATCCTAAGGCGTTTTATAAGTATATTAAGGGCAAGAGGATAACCAGGGAAAGAGTAAGGCCCATTAGGAACCAAAGTGGCAATCTGTGTGTGGAGCCGGAGGACATAGGTGAGGTTTTAAATAATGACTTTTCATCTGTTTTCACTGTGGAGAACAACGCTGTAGGTGTAGAGATCAGGGACGGGGATTGCGATGTACTTGAACATATTAACATTGAAAGGGAGGAAGTAGTAGATGTTTTAGTGGGCTTAAAAGTGGATAAATCCCCAGGCTCAGATGAGATGTATCCCAGGCTGTTGTGTGAGGCAAGGGAGGTGATAGCAGGGGCTCTGACACAAATTTTCAAATCCTCTCTGGCCACGGGAGAGGTGCCAGAGGACTGGAGGACAGCGAATGTGGTACCATTATTCAAGAAGGGTAGCAGGGATAAACCTGTTAATTACAGGCCGGTGAGTCTAACATCAGTGGTCGGGAAACTATTGGAAAAAATTCTGAGGGACAGGATTAATCTCCATTTGGAGAGGCAGGGAATAATCAGGGATAGTCAGCACGACTTTGTCAGGGGGAGAACGTGTCTAACTAACTTGATTGAAATTTTCGAGGAGGTGACTAGATGTGTAGATGAGGGTAAATCAGTTGATGTAGTATACATGAACTTCAGTAAGGCTTTTGATAAGGTCCTGCATGGGAGATTGGTTAAGAAGGTAAGAGCCCATGGGATCCAGGGCAATTTGGCAAATTGGATCCAAAATTGGCTTGGTGGCAGGAAACAGAGGGTAAAGGTTGAGGGTTGTTTTTGTGATTGGAAGCCTGTGACCAGTGGTGTACCACAGGGATCGGTGTTGGGACCCTTACTGTTTGTAGTGTACATTAATGATTTAGATGTGAATATAGGAGCTATGATCAGTAAGTTCGCAGATGACACGAAAATTGGTGGTGTCGTAAATAGTGAGGAGGAAAGCCATAGATTACAGGACGATATAGATGGGCTGGTAAGATGGGTGGAGTTGTGGCAAATGGAATTTAATCCTGAGAAGTGTGAGGTGATGCATTTTGGGAGGACTAACAAGGCAAGGGAATATACAATGGATGGTAGGACCCTCGGAAGTACAGAAGGTCAGAGGGACCTTGGTGTACTTGTCCATAGATCACTGAAGGCAGCAGCACGGGTACTCAAGGTGGTTAGGAAGGCATATGGGATACTTGCCTTTATTAGCCGAGGCATAGAATATAAGAGCAGGGAGGTTATGATAGAGCTGTATAAAATGCTAGTTAGGCCACAGCTGGAGTACTGTGTACAGTTCTGGGCACTACACTATAGGAAGGATGTGATTGCACTGGAGACGGTACAGAGGAGATTCACCAGGATGTTGCCTGGGCTGGAACATTTCAGCTATGAAGAGAGACTGAAAAGGCTGTGGTTGCTTTCCTTCGAGCAGAGAAGGCTGAGAGGGGACCTGATTGAGGTATACAAAATTATGAGGGGCATTGATAAGTTAGATAGGAAGAGACTTTTTCCCTTAGCGGAGGGGTCAATAACCAGGGGGCATAGATTGAAGGTAAAGGGCAGGAGGTTTAGAGGAGATTTGAGGAAAAATAGTTTCACCCAGAGGGTGGTTGGAATCTGGAACACACTGACTGAAGGGGTGGTAGAGGCAGGAACCATCACAACATTTAAGAAGTATTTAGATGAGCACTTGAAACACCATAGCATACAAGGCTGCGGGCCAAGTGCTGGAAAATGAGACTAGAATAGTGAGGTGCTTGATGGCCGGCACAGACACGATGGGTGGAAGGGCCAGTTTCTGTGCTGTATAATTCTATGACTCTAAAGTTTTAAAGGTGTCGGCGCCCAGAAATGACAAACAAAATGCCAGAAACACTTTCAATCCCCTTTCCAACGCCCCTCCCCCGCCACTGAGTTATCAATTAATAAAATAACCCATCCCTCAACCCCTACCCAACATCTCCACAACCATTAAAATAGGTTTTCCCCGCTCCCCCCACCCCTTATAATTTCACTCGTACAGAATTCCGAAAGTGTGGGCGTTGTGGCCAGTGGCCGTAATATCGGCGTGGGACAGCCCCTGGGACAAGGTAAGTATATGTAAGTTAATTTGCATTGATTTTACCATTTAAATGAAGGCCCCGCCGCCGAGCAGCGGGGTGCCGCTCCGAGGCCTCGCTGCTGGCGGTAAAATGCAGCGGGACCTTCTCAGCATTGGGGGTCGTGGCGAGCGCTCCCGCAAGTATTTTACGGCCCCCCGCCATGACCCCCGACGTCAAGAGACTGCTAAAATTCAGCCCATTGTGTTGATGAAATCGAACAACTGAAGCTTTTCCTACTATTAGGAGGTGACTAGATGTGTAGATGAGGATAAAGCAGTAGATGTAGCATACATGGATTTCAGTAAGGCTTTTGACAAGGTCCCACATTGGAGATTAGTTAAGAAGGTAAGAGCCCATGGGATCCAGGGCAATTTGGCAAATTGGATCTAAAATTGGCTTAGTGGCAGGAGGTAGAGGGTAATGGTCGAGGGCTGTTTTTGCGATTGGAAGCCTGTGACCAGTGGTGTACTACAGGGATCGGTGCAGGGACCCTTGCTGTTTGTAGTGTACATTAATGATTTAGACATGAATATAGGAGCTATGATCAGTAAGTTCGCAGATGACACGAAAATTGGTGGTGTTGCAAATAGTGAGGAAGAAATCCTCAGATTACAGGGAGATATAGATGGGCTGGTAAGATGGGCAGAGCAGTGGCAAATGGAATTTAATCCTGAAAAGTGTGAGGTAATGCATTTTGGGAGGACTAACAAGGCAAGGGAGTATACAATAGATGGTAGGACCCTAGGAAGTACAGAAGGTCAGAGGGAACTTGGTGTACTTGTCCATAGATCACTGAAGGCAGCAGCACGGGTAGATAAGGTGGTTAGGAAGGCATATGGGATACTTGCCTTTATTAGCCGAGGCATAGAATATAAGAGCAGGGAGGTTATGATGGAGCTGTATAAAATGCTAGTTAGGTCACAGCTGGAAAGGCTGTGGTTGTTTTCCTTGGAGCAGTGAAGGTTGAGAAGGGACATGATTGAGGTGTACATGATTATGAGGGGCATTGATAGTTTAGATAGGAAGAAACATTTTCCCTTGGCAGAGGCATCAAGAACCAAGGGGCAAAGATTTAGGGTAAGGGGTAGGAGGTTTAGAGGGGATTTGAGGAAAATGTTTTCACCCAGCGGGTGGTTGGAATCTGGAACGCACTGCCTGAAGAGATGGTGAAAGCAGGAACCCTCACAACATTTAAGAAGTATTTAGATGAGCACTTGAAACACCATAGTATACAAGGCTATGGGCCAAGTGCAGGAATATGGGATTAGAATAGTTGGGTGCTGGATGGCTGGCACAGACACGATAGGCCGAAGGGCCTGTTTCTGTGCTGTATAACTCTATGACTCTATATAACAAGATCTGGAAAGTTGTTAAACCATCAAAAACAGTGTAAGTGTCTGCACTCATAAATGTCACAATCCCAGTCCTTATATCTGTAAATTTTATAATCCCTATCCCATATAACTAATTTTGATATCCAATTTTATGTGTTTTTACTTGTAGCATATGAGACTTATCTTTGGAAAGAAAGGGGATGTTGTATGATCGCCTTAAGAGTGATGTCCCTTTAAGAACTCAGTATGCTTAATGAGCTAAGTACCTAGATGTAGTCATGTGATTAGAAGCCATAGTCACTCTGCAACGTGGAGAGGAGGAGAGATGTCATCTATCCACAGGAGACCAGGAGGCCCTGCAGACAAACTTTGTGAAGGCAGTGGGACCAGATAGCTGTGATGGTCAATGTCAGGGATCTGGCACAGAGAACCTGGATGCAGTGCTGCAAAAATTTCCATGACCTCACACTAGTGGTCAAGGTCAGTGAATACATCTTCAAATGCCATATGTCACGAACTGCTTCACTCGCCTCACACACTGCTCAATACACCACGTACTCATCACTCGCCGACCAACAAACCCTATCAATCAGCACCCATACCTAATATTCATAGCTACACATCACAAACTTCACACTGTTACAAGCCTCACACCCACATCTCACAGCTTGTACACATTGCCAGATATTCAACCATAACAGCCACATCACCCAAACATATTGCTCACTGACACATTTCCTTCCCTCTTGCAGGACAAGGGGGCAGCAGGACCTAACTGGTGAAGACAGGCATAGCTACATGTCCTTATCCACATGAAGGAGATGGAGTTCGCCATCATTGGAGCAGCCATTGCTGAGGCCTTGGCAGTGTTGAAACCATAGAAGATGATGGTATCCTCATACCTAATCTTCTTTCTTATATCCCACTTCACCTTCATCCCACAATCCTTTTTGATTTACAGGTTGCAGATGGTATAAGCATGCGCCCTTGTCTTCCACCCCAAGGACTGTCACCTGGCCAGGCTGTGGTGGAAGAGCAAGAGGTGAAACAGCAAGAAGACCATGATGAACAAGAAACACTGGCACTCGATCTCATACTCACAGCCACAAGCTCATATACTTAAACTGCATGTAATTTAGAGTATAGCAAATCATCTATTTATTGCTGTTTGTAGGATTTTCCTGTGTACAAATTAGCTACTGTGTTTCCTACAATTGAACAGTGATAACACTTCAAAGTATTTAATTGCCTTTCAAATGCTTTGAGATGTTCTGAGGTCTTCAGATGTTCTATATAAGTGCATGTTTTTTCTATTCTTTGAGACTCAGAGGGTAGAGAAGTGTGTCATGTAGACCCCCACCTGCCAAGAATGAGGCACTTTAATTTCGCCATATGAGCACTGATTCTTAAACTGTTACTGGAGTGAAGAAATGACTTGGAAGATCACCAGACACTTGGCTGGAAGAACATTTGCAAACTAAGAGACAGTGCTTGGAGAGACAGAAGAATTACTCCCTGATCCAATTAACCCAAATGGATTTTGATCACCAGACATTGAAGGTGTAAGGAAGTGCATTCCAGGGACTGCTAAGATGATACAATCCACATAGCCAGGACTGGTTAAACCAACTAGTCACAAGACTAACTGGCTGGTCCAGGTTTTTTGAACTAGCCACAGGACAGTTTGAATTCAGAAGAGAGTTTGCAATTGAAGCTGTAACAAGGAAGCCTCTCTCCTGGCTGTCTCTCTCTCTCTCACTTTCTCTCAAGCTATCAGACCAGTGGAAAACACACAAACCTCGAGAAAAGACTCCGACATCGAAACAAGTTGAAGCTTGAACTGGGCCCCAACGAACAGCAGGACTTACCAGCAACCAAAGACTCCACATTGAACTTAAAGGGCTATAATTATAATCCCGAGATTGCCTTAAACTTTTCCCCTTTATTCTTTTCTACTTTTTCTGTCTCTATCTGCGCGTGTGTTTATCGCGTATGCATGCTAGTATGGTCGCATCGCATATTCGTAGTCGTTAACCAGATTAGATGTTAAGATTAATAAACTTCCACCTTTCTTGTTTAAATTATGAAAACCTGTCTTGATTGATTTCTTTGCGTTACAATTGGAGCAATGAACAAGGATTCACTGAGGGGGAGCTAAAAACACAGTGTTTCTAAAATTAAACCTTGTTACAGTTAAGCCAGGCAAAGGCTGAGAGAGAACCCCTAGACCCCTTCTTACCTGGTTGTAACAAGTGCAAGAAGTGACAGGAGAGTGTGGGGAAAAGCAGCAGGAGGGAGTGTCAGGCAAGGGACCAGATTTGTAAAGCCCTTAAATGGGTATTGCGGTGGAAAAAAATCTCGGAGTTTGTGTTGGGAGGAGGATTCAGTCATAGGCAAGTATAGTAAATAGTTACGTTTAAGTGTGACAGACAGGTGTGATGGAAAAAGCATGACAGGAAAGTGCTACACTGGTTACACCTGTTGCACTTACAGGATGTGCATGCTATATACAAGAATTTAATATATTATTAATAAATTGCCAGTGGCATTGCTCATGGACAATTGGCCAATATAATACTTATTTGTATACATGATGGTGACAGACTTGGGAGAGAGACTTCGCAGAACTGTCTAGTGTCCAGAGCCTGCAGTTACAATGTGAGTACATTGACATAGCAAAATTGCGTGAGAAGTGTTGATTTAAATATGCAACCAACAGCAACTGCAACTAATGCTTTAGGTTAGTGAGCGCATGTCTTGTCCAAGATTTTTAATACTATGTAGGTAGTCATGTTTTTTATTTTTTTTGTACTACAATTCAATTTCCATGTTATGTGGAACAGCATAATTCTACTTCTATACAGAAGTAGAGCTGACAAATATTTAGTTGTTCTGATTTGATATTAACATTTTAGTATACAATTTGGTATGACATTACTAATATTTCATTTGTAATTGTAATCACTTACCTTTAGCATATTCTAAAGTATGTGCCAATAATTGTTTTAAAAGCCAGCTCAGAAAACTCTGCTTCAGGGTTATGTTAACATGTACGACAGAGTAATTAGTTTGTTTTAGTTTTATTGACTTGCCTTGTTGTGTAGCATGCTCCAGACTTGATCTGAAACATTGCACTGTCAATAACATCTTCTTTCATTTGGCATGGTGTTACCCGATCTATATGTCTATAAATCTAAGTGACCTGGAAAAGCTCTATCAAAAGACAGTGTCCTTGCTAGTAATGCTCTGTAGAAAATGACCAATTTTTTTCTTAGCTATTGTCAAGACTGTTACTGTTTATTACTGTACACTAATTTTGAGCTCTGGAGACTAGAGATATGTCTTCATGTAGTGAGACTGTTCTGCCCTCAAGGGAACCACAGACTGGTTCAGATTTACTTCTGATGAAGGTCACCAGAGAAGATTTAGCAGCAGGGAGTGGCGAAACCCCAGAAAATGTGGCTACCTACAATTACACAGAATCTGAAAGTAGGTCAGACTGTCAATATATTAGAATCTAACAATCTGTAGACCTAGGATGGGTGGAAAATTTGGAAAGTCTTAATCAAGGTATGGTGAGAGTGACTACCCTTGACATCAAGACAGCATTTGACCAAATATGGCATAAGGAACCCCAGCAAAACTGGAATCAATGGGTATCAGGGGAAAAACTCTCCGCTGGTTGGAATTGTACCTAGCGCAAAGAAAGATGGTTGCGTTTGTTGGAGGTCAACCATCTTAGCACCAGGACATCATTGCAGGAGTTCCTCAGGGTAGTGTACTAGGCCCAACCATCTTCAACTGCTTCATCAATGACCTTCCTTCAATCATAAGGTCAGAAGTGGGGATATTCGCTGATAATTGCACAATGTTCAGCACCATTCGTGACTCCTTAGATACTGAAGCATCCATGTAGAAATGCAGCAAGACCTGGACAATATCCAGGCTTGGGCTGATAAGTGGCAAGTAACATTTGCGCCACACAATTGCCAGGCAACGACCATCTCTCCTTAACATTCAGTGGCATTATGATCGCTGAATCCCCCACTATCAACATCCTAGGATTTACCATTTACCAGAAACTGAAATGGAGTAGCCATATAAATACTATGGCTACAAGAGCAGGTCAGAGGCTGGGAATCCTGCGGCGATTAACTCACCTCCTGACTCCCCAAAGCCACAAGTCAGGAGTGTGATGGAATACTCTCCACTTGCCTGGCTGGGTGCAGCTCCAACAACACTCAAGAAACTTGACACCATCCAGGACAAAGCAGCCCGCATAATTAGCACCCTGTCCACAAACATTCACTCCCTCCACCACCGACGCACAGTGGCAGCAGTGGGTAGATTAGATTAGATTAGAGATACAGCACTGAAACAGGCCCTTCGGCCCACCGAGTCTGTGCCGAACATCAACCACCCATTTATACTAATCCTACACTAATCCCATATTCCTACCAAACATCCCCACCTGTCCCTATATTTCCCTACCACCTACCTATACTAGTGACAATTTATAATGGCCAATTTACCTATCAACCTGCAAGTCTTTTGGCTTGTGGGAGGAAACCGGAGCACCCGGAGAAAACCCACGCAGACGCAGGGAGAACTTGCAAACTCCACACAGGCAGTACCCGGAATTGAACCCGGGTCCCTGGAGCTGTGAGGCTGCGGTGCTAACCACTGCGCCACTGTGCCGCCCTATGAGATGCACTGCAGCAATGCACCAAGGCTACTCAGGCAGCTCCTTTCAAACCCGTGACCTCTACCACCTAGAGGGACAAGGGCAGCAGATGCATGGGAACACCACCACCTGCAAGTTCCCCTCCAAGTCACACACCATCCTGACTTGGAACTATATCACCGTTTCTTCACAGTCGGTGGTTCAAAATCCTGGAACTCCCTTCCTAACAGCACTGTGGGTGTACCTACCCCACATGGACTGCAGTGGTTCGAGAAGGCAGCTCACCACCACCTTCTCAAGGACAATTAGGGATGGCCAATAAATGCTGGCCTGGCCAGCAACGGCCACATCCCATGAAACGAATAATAAAAATAAACCTTCTTAACAACGGAGTTTGGTTCTGCATCTGAATCGAAATTAACCAGATTACTTTTCTAAGCTGAGTAGAATTTTAGGGCAGATAATAAGGCTGTTAAGGACCTGGCTGAGTATTCGGAACAGCCACTTTGCAGAAGACAATCTCCCTTAAATTAACCCCCAGCACTGAGTCAGATGAAGGGGCAAGCCTTTCAGTTATTTGCTTATTCTTTCAGTACAGCTAAGTTTTTGAATATAATTTTGATGGTCAGTTCAAACAGGCCTGGTAACAAAAAATAATTCTGAAACAACTGTGCATTTGGCAAAAGTAGCATTAACAGCACCTGAATCCCCATGAACAAACTAGCCTTCTGTACCAGCATGAGAGTTTTTTCTTTGTGTGCATTTCTCAGTTTTAATTTGCTTGAATAACTATGATATCCTAGGAATGAGAAAGTAATGTTAATCTTTCGGCACTGTACATACATTCGGTTTAGGAGCAGGAGTAGGCCACTCGGCCCCTCAAGCCTGCTCCGCCATTCAACAAGATCATGGCTGATCTGATTGTAACCTCAAATCCACATTCCTGCCTACCCCCAATAACCTTTCATCCCCTTGCTTATCAAATCCATCTACCGCTGCCTTAAATATTCAAAGACTCTGCTTCCACCTCCTTTTGAGGAAGAGAGTTCCAAAGACTCACGACCCTCTGAGAGAAAAAAATTCTCCTCATCTCTGTCTTAAATGGGCGACCCCTTATTTTTAAACAGTGACCCCGAGTTCTAGGTTCTCCCACAAGGGGAAACATCCTTTCCACATCCACCCTTATTATTAAATATTGAATTATGTGTGGGGAGGGAAGGGAGGTGGGGGTGTGAAAATATGGAAAACTCGCCCGGGACACCCATTCAGAACAGGATTAGTTACATGAAAGAAATTTATGTCAATGGTACATGAAAACGCTATAAGAATATCTTTTAAGTTGCCATGAAAAACGCAGCTTGCTCTGGTTGTAATACATCCTTGGCAGAACAGTGCATAAAATTTACAGAAACTAAGGATCACAGACATGCTTAAAAATCTGTCTGCTTTGGACTTCTGCAATTCTCAGTTTCTCAATTAATTGGAATTAAGGGTAAGGATTTGGAACTATCACTATTGACAGAAACAAACAGCACAGAGTTTTTTTTCATCCCCACAGTGCAGTGGCTATTGTCTGCTACCTCATGTTACAGAAGGAGAGGTTGGCCCAGGACCAGAATCGTGGGAATAAATTGAATATGTTTGCACTGAACTCAATCTGTCCCTTGATGCAGAGCTCGATACACTCATAGAGAAAGCAGCTACCACCTTTGGCCTACTTGCAAAACGTGCATGGGATAACACCAAGCTGACCCTTAGCACCAAGTTGATGGTTTATAAGGCCTGTGTTCTCAGCACCTTGCTGTATGGCTGTGAAACATGGGAGACTTACAGCAACCAGGAAAAGAAGCTCAATAATTTCTATCTTTGTTGTCTGTGGTGCATTATGGATGTATTCTGGTAGGACAAAATCACAAATGCGGCAGTCCTCTCAAAGCCAGAGCTCCCAATGTGTTGGCACTAATCAAACAGAAATGGCTTTGGTGGATCGGACACATCCGCAGGATGGAAGACAGTTACATACCCAAGGACCTTCGGCATGGTGAGGTAGCCGGGACCAGACAACCAGTGGGGCACCCAAAGCTCCACCTCAAGGATGCTTGCGAGTGTGATATGAAGGCCTTAAATGTCGACCGTCGCACCTGGGAGTCACTAGCTGGCAAAACAGGGAAATTGCGACACATCCTGTGGACTGGTGTACAATACCACGATGACCAGTTGCTACAGCAGCTTGGCAACAGGTGCCAACATCAACAACAACAATGCACAGCGTCACTTGGCAGCTTCACGTGCAGCACTTGTGGCAGAACCTGCCTCTCAAGGATTGGCCTTCACAGCCATCAACAAAGGTGCAGCAAGAGAAGACACCCCGGCTAAATGGATTGCTTGCTGCATGTCCATCATCTTTTATAGATAGAAGGATGCTAACCATGAACTCAATATGTTTCATTTGCTTTATTGTGGCACAACTGACATTTCCTTTTGTTAAATAAAAATGACATACTGTAATATATATTAAAATTAATCATTTTATTATCTTTCAATGCATGTGTTTGAAGGAGTGGAAGTGATGGGATGCTTTCCAACCAACTGTCCATCTGCACTGGATACAGAAGTCCTGCTGCCTATATATGTGCCTTTCTTGTATGTACCTGCATTAGTGCCCTTTTGTGCGAATCATTATGGGTTCAGTGCTGTCAGATGCAGTCACTTTTGCAGAGTTACATGATGCACAAGACTATGGCTGGCACAAGTGCCAAATAGCTGCTCCTATGCTTTTCCACTCGTGCCACTGCTGATTGGCATGTCCTGTGAAGCCGTTGATTTCTCTGAATGTTGACAGGTAGGTAGCTATGAGATCTTTAAATCCATCTCTCATTATTGTATGTTCTCCAAGTGGATCAAAGCTGACTGCTTGGATCAAATTATTCATACCATCTTTCAATGCAATTCTGATAGAGTAAGCCTAGGTGAGTTCTCAGCACTGTCTACATGTTGGGAAATAGGCTTAATAAGATCTGTATATAAATGATGAGAGATGTGCAATACATCAGACACCATCTTACACTAAATTATCTCAAAGTGATGCCATGTCTTCTGCTCCAAAACTACTAGTGCCTTGCTTCTTCATGACATTGTTCTCTAAATGTTATGGGGTGTCTGCATCTGGGCTGGGGCTTAGTTCAAGTATGAGGGATGGCTACTGCTTTACTGACTATTCTTGTACTGTTGGACAGTTGAGTCTCTGTTTGAGTGAAGAAAGCAGAGAAGACATTAATATGAGCATTTTTACAAATCTATGATTAAGGGAGGGAATCTTAACCTGCTGGCAGCATGAATGAGAAATCAGGACACGCACCTCCCGTAATTCCTTTAACCAAGTGATCGAAAAATCTTCATCAGTGTGGGCTCAAATTTCCAATTCTGCTGACAGTGGGAGAGGCTTCCTGCTGGAAGTACTATCTTGTATAATTATTTCTTGCCATTATATCAGCATATTTATCAGTAATTGTACTGTTGTTATGGCCCTGATTTTCCCTACCCCCTTTGCCTGGGTGCTGGACAGGAACAGCACAACCAAGTGCTACGCTGCATCTGTCCAGATTTCAGCGTGCCCAAATTTGATGTGCCAGGTCATTAGCATAGGTCAGTTGCACACCTGGCACAGCATGTAGGGTCTTTCAATAAGGAATGGGTACAGGGACACAAGTGCAGCTGCAGTCTTGAGGGCCTACAGCAGTGAAACTGGTCACTTGCCTGAGGATCTGTGGCTGTCCTTGGAGAACTAAAGCCAGAAGGCTTTGAGGGCATAAAGTATGTTAGAAGGCTTGAAGGGAAATGCAATGCATATCTTACTAGCCTCCCCTGCCTTGTCGCCTGCCCTTCAAACCCTTCATCCACTTTTTGGACAGCCTTTGGTTGCACAGAGGGAACCGAGGTGGGATGGTTGGGAATGTCCCTTCCTGCTTCATTCCTGTCCTAGTTGTCACCCATGGCTCAGTGATAGCACTCTTGTCTCTGAGCAACCAGGTTGTTGGTTGAAGACCTACTCCAGTGACTTGAGCACAAAATCTCAGGTGACATTCCAGTACAGTACTGAAGGAGTGCTGCACTGTCGAAGGTGCTGTTGTTCAGTTGAAATGTTAAACAGGTCATGTCTGCCCACTTGACAGGGTTTAAAAGGTTCCATGGCACTAATTTGAAGAGCAGGAGAATTCTCCCTGATGTCCTGGCTAATATTTGTCCCTCAACCAACATCATTCAAACTGAGCATGTGGTCATTATTCACATTGTTGTTTGTGGCACCTTTCTGTGCACAAAAATTGGCTGCCATGTTCTCTATTTACAAGAGTCATTACACTTCAAATCATACTTTATGGCTGTAAAACACTTTGGGATGTCCTGAGGTTGTGAAACATGCTATATAAATGCAAGTCTTTCTTTATTGTCCTTAGCCCTATTCCTGTCATTTTCAGAAATGCCAGAAGTCCTGAGCAATGTGAAAGGGGTGGACTCCTGATGTAATAATTTTCTCTCCACAATGTCTGGAAGATGAGCATTCCACGGGTGCTCTGGTGTCTAATATCTGGGCCTACCTGTTCTACCTAAAAGTATGCAACTAGTGTTGATGTAATCAAATCTCTTAATTGCTTACTATGCAGTGTTACAATCAGGTAAAAAGGGGTCGAATAGCTCCCCTCCTTTCTCTCTCCTTGTTTGACCACAACAGGTTTATTTCTTTTTGAAATGGATATACTTGCCAATCCAGTGAGTGTTTAACAGTTTACGCGCCAGGATCATAAAAAGAACCAATTGGACAGGTTTTTGGGTTTAACAAAGAAAGTGGTTAGCTTTATTGTACTTAAACAGATATAAGGAAAATAATAAACTATGCTCCAACTTTCACACATGCACACACACACACTCGAAGTTCACACACACACACTAAGAGGTCACAGAGTGGGGAAGGATAGATTGGTCGAATTAGTGTCCAGAGAAATAAAAGACTGTGGAGGTTGGTGACTCGCTGACTTTAGGCTGAATTCAGTGGTCACGTGGCTTTCCTTTGGTGGTCCTGAGGCTTCCGATTTGAAATTGTGGACAGCTGATTCAGTGGTTTTCCTGGAGATAGCAATGCGGCTGATTTCCTTCAAGGAGTCGTTGTCTGCTGCAAGATATGCCTCAATGGTCACAGTCAGCAGGCAGGATTCGAAGCTTGCAAAGTGGATTGGGGAGAGAGGAAGGAGGAGCCTCACTTGGGTCTTCTCTTGTCAGTGTCCAGCTGCTTGTCTGGTTGCTACAGGGAAAACACCAGCTTAAGCACAGAAATGGTGGGCCTGACACATGGCCATCACCCAGTGATCCAACATGATGGTTACTAGTGTGTATTCTCTCTTGCAACTTAATCAGTCCATGTCTAGGAAGTCCCTTCTCACAACCCATTGTTCAAGTGATTAGGTTTTAGTGGTTCATCTCCACCAGTTTAATATTCAGCTTGATGCCTTGCTCATGGGAACAGGATAGGTAGTTCACTCTGATTCCCCAGATCATTGTTCTTGATTGGTCTGTGCAGACAATTCATCTCCACCTCAATGCATTGGAATGTGGAGCACAGTGATGCAAATTGGGGTGGCCATCTTTAGCTGCCAGTATTGTCACTATTTAATCCATTTCTTTCTTTTTAAAAATTTAATTCAGCTAGTTTCCAGCGAGTGGATTAAAATCATCATTCGATATAGCACATTTTTGTGACAGCAGATATATCCATACACCTCTCAAACCTCATTTAGCCATTGCTGTCAACAGGCTGCAACACCTCACCTGTTACAATCCTTGCTGTCCAATTATGTGACAACTGTGCCTCAACAACAAGAGCCAAATGGATTAATACGGAGTAAATTGGAAGTTTGATATTCGAACATTACTCACAGTAAGTAGGTATAAACTCTAAAATGTATAATCCACAATTTGCCGTTTGGACCCATAACAATTCTTTGTTATAAAAACAGAAAGTACTGGAAATAGTCAGCAGGTCAGGCAGCATGTATGGAGAGAGAAGCAGAGTTAATGTTTCAGATCTGTGACTGTGGCTTTTTTAACCTTTGCCAGTTCTGATGCAAGGTCACAGACCTGAAACGGTAACTCTGCTTCTCTCTCCCCAGATGCTGGCAGACCTGCTAAGTATTTCCAGCACTTTCTGTTTTTATTTCAGATTTCCAGCGTCTGCAATATTTTGCTTTTTTTTAAACAATTCTTTGTTAATGTTTTGCAGCAATACTGTAGCCTTGCCTCAGTGTTTTTCATGATGTGAAACTTATTCTCCTTCCTGGTACAGACTGCACTGGACCCTAAGTTCACGTAGTCTACTATTTATTACAATGTTCTTTGTCTCCACTGTATGATAATTCACTGTCTTGCAGCACCAAAATGACCATTTGTCAAACAGATCATCCACTGTCACTGATATGTGCTGATCAGCAAATCTGGTATTGTGAATTTGAAGTCAGCTGCTACAAAATGTTACTTCATAGCTGAATGAGAAATGTTCCTCATTAGAACAGTTAACGGGTGATTTATGTGATTCAGAAGTATGAAATGAGGGTTAGCACTGGTGCATTGTGATTAAGAACATAGGCACAGCAGTAAGCCATTCAGCCTTTCGAGCATGTTCCACCATTCAGGCAGATCATACCTGACCTGTACCTCAAATCCATTTACTCACCTGTAATCCATATCCTATTGATAATGTTACGACCAAGTGAGAAGGGGTCTCGGGGTTTCCTCTCAATCTTTGCCTGGTTTAATTGTAACAGGGGTTAATTTTTTAAAACACCATGTTTTTAGCTCCTCCTTAGTGAATCCTTGTTCACTGTTCTCCATTTGTAAGGCAAATAAATCAAACAGGTTTCCTTAGATTTAAACAAGAAAGGTAGACATTTATTACTCTTAAACTCTAATCCAGTTAACGACTACAAATATGTGACGCGATCATGCTAGCATGTATATGCAATAAACACACATGCAGATAGAGACAGAAAAAGTAGAAGGAATAAAGGGAAAAGTTTTGAGGCAATATCTGATAGTTACAGTCCTTTAAGTTCAATGTGGAGTCTTTGGTTGCCGGTAGGTCTTGCAATTCGTTGGGGCCCAGTTCATGCTTCAACTTGTTCCACTGTAGGATTCTTTTCTCTCTTGAGGTTTACGTGTCTTACATGGGTCTGGTGGCTTGGGAGAAAGAGAGAGAGAGAGAGAGAGAGGCTTCCTTGTTCCAGCTTCAGTTGCACACTGCCTTCTGAATTCAAACTGTCTGGTGGCTAGTTCAAAAACCTGGACCAGCCAGTTAGTCATGTGACCAGCAGGTTTAACCAGTCCTGGCTCTGTGGATTGTATCATCTTAGCAGGGCCTGGAATGCGCTTCCTTACATCTTCAATGTCTGGTGATCAAAATTCATTTGGGTTAATTGAAGCAGGGAATAGCCCTTTGTCTCCACAAGCAGAATCTCTTAGTTTGCAAATGTCCTTCCAGCCCAGTGTCTGGTGATCTTCAAACAAGTGATTTCTTCACTCCAGCAACAGTTTAAAATCAATGTTCATATGACAAAATTAATATGCTTCATTATTGGCAGGTGGGGGTCTGCATGACAATAACCTTACTTAACAAAAATTATCAATCTCAGTCTTGAAAATTTCAATTGCCCCATCATCTTTTAGCCTTTTAGAGTAGATTTCCAGGTTTCCACCAATCTTTGTGTGGAAAAAGTACTTCCTGATTTCGCTCCTGAATGACCCAGCTCTAAAGTTAAGATATTACCCTCTTCCTCTGGATTTCCCTTGCCAGAGGAAATAGTTTCTTTGTGTTTACCCTGTTGAGTCTCTTTATTGTTTTAAACAGCTCAATTAGATCACCCCTCACCCTTATAAACTCAAGCTAAGTGCAACCTGTCCTCAGAATTTACCCCTTTAAACTCTTGTATTATTGTGATGAACCTGTACTGTACCCTTCCCAAGGCTAATATATCTTTCATGAGGTTTGGTGCCCAAACTTGAATGCAATACTCCAAATGGAGGCTGAACAAGGCTCTAGGACTGCAGCATCTCTTTCTCATGTTTGAATTCCAAGCTCCCGGAGATAAAGGCCAACATTCTATTAGCCTTTTTGATTACCTTTTGTACCAGTGCATTAACTTTTACTGCTTTGTCTCCATGGCCACCTAAATTCTCTTGGTCCTCCACAGCTCCAGTCTCTTGCCATTTAGAAAATATTGCAATTTATCTTACTCAGATCCAAAGTGGAAGACCTCACATGGGCCTCTATCTGCCATATTTTCCCATTCACTTAATCTGTCCATGACCCATTGCAATGTCCTGCTCCCATCCACAATACTTACTGTGCTTCCCAATTTAGTGTCACCTGCAGACTTAGATATACAACTCCCTGTACAACTTTATAGGGGAAGCTAGATAAGTACATGAGGGAGAAAGGAACAGAAGGATATGCTGATAGGGTGAGATGAAGTAGATAGAGTGGGAGGAGCACAAGTGGAACACAAACACCGTGCTCTCTCATTTTTGCTAATATTCTCTTGAGCTGAGTGGCATGTTTGTGTTTTAAATTCGATATAATTTTGTATAACTCAATTCCTTCATCCATTCATATATATAGTGAAAAGCTGAGGACCCACTACAGATCCTTAGAGAACACCACATCCTGTCAATCAGAGAATGAACCCTTTATCTCTACTCTCTGTCTCCTACCTCTCAACCAATTACTGGCCACTGTCAAAAGGCAACCCTGAATTCCATGCACTCACATTTTTACTGACAATATCTTACGTGGAATCTTATCAAATGCCTTTTGGAAGTTCATTTGGACAACATCCATAGGCACAACCCTATCCAGCATGCTAGTGTCCTCTTCAAAAAATTCGACTAGATTAGTCAGACATAACCTACTCTTTGCAAATCCATGCTGACTCCCTTTGATCAACTGATACTTGTCCAAGTGCTCAGTCACTCTGTCTCTGATGATAGATTCTAGTAACTTCCTCACAATTGATGTTAAACTGACAGATTGGTTGATTTACTGTCATTTCTCAGGGTGAATTAATGTTTTATGAAATTGACTGCAGGAAAATTGTGACCAACTTCTAGTTTGATTGATGGCTGTTAAAATCTACAGACAATAGACAAATGTTTCTTGCTAAAAGAAGAAAATGTAGTCCTGATTTCTTAGCTTTATATTTAGTCTTAGTACTCAAATTAGTTCTAACTGAATACATTTTTTTGTCATTGTTAAGTTGTAATTTGGAGATCTGTCATTCCATAGCCTTTTGTAATATTAAATCAGCATTTCTGACTATGTTCTCTCTAATTATCTGCGATTTTATCCTGCAAACTATCTGTCTCTTATAAAATAGCCAAATTTGTATAATTTAGACAATGTTTAACTCTTACCTTACAAGAAAATGAGGAAGGTCACTCAGCTCAGTTTAGCTTGTCATGATACCCAATTGTTTCATAAATGTTTCCAGGGATTACACCTCCACTGTTCTACCTGAAAGTCCATTTCCTGTGTTGATCAGTCATTAACTGAAAAGGAACATCCAAACATCAATGCTAATTTTTTTTTTATTCATTCATGGGATGTGGGCGTCACTGGCCAGGCCAGCATTTATTGCCCATCCCTAATTGCCCTTGAGAAGGTGGTGGTGAGCTGCCTTCTTGAACCGCTGCAGTCCATTTGGGGTAGGCATACCCATAGTGCTGTTAGGAAGGGAGTTCCAGGATTTTGACCCAGCGACAGTGAAGGAACGGCGATATAGTTCCAAGTCAGGATGGTGTGTGACTTGGAGGGGAACTTGCAGGTGGTGGTGTTCCCATGCATTTGCTGCCCTTGTCCTTCTAGTTAGTAGAGGTCGCGGGTTTGGAAGGTGCGTTGCTGCAGTGCATCTTGTAGATGGTACACACTGCTGCCACAGTGTGTCAGTGGTGGAGGGAGTGAATGTTTGTAGATGGGGTGCCATTCAAGCAGGCTGCTTTATCCTGGATGGTGTCGAGCTTCTTGAGTGTTGTTGGAGCTGCACCCATCCAGGCAAGTGGAGAGTATTCCATCACACTCCTGGCTTGTGCCTTGTAGATGGTGGATAGGCTTTGGGGAGTCAGGAGGTGAGTTAGTCGCCTCAGGATTCCTAGCCTCTGACCTGCTCTTGTAGCCACAGTATTTATATGGCTACTCCAGTTCAGTTTCTGGTCAATGGTGGCCCCTAGGATGTTGATAGTGGGGGATTCAGCGATGGTAATGCTGTTGAATGTCAAGGGGAGATGGTTAGATTCTCTCTTGTTGGAGATGGTCATTGCCTGGCACTTGTGTGGCGTGAATGTTACTTGCCACTTATCAGCCCAAGCCTGGATATTGTCCAGGTCTTGCTGCATTTCTACACAGACTGCTTCAGTATCTGAAGAGTCACGAATGGTGCTGAACATTGTGCAATCATCAGCAAACATCCCCACTTCTGACCTTATGATTGAAGGAAGGCCATTGATGAAGCAGCTGAAGATGGTTGGGCCCAGTACACTACCCTGAGGAACTCCTGCAGTGATGTCCTGGAGCTCAGATGATTGCCCTCCAACAACCACAGCCATCTTCCTTTGCACTAGCTATGACTCCAGCCAGCGGAGGGTTTTCCCCCTGATTCCCATTGACCTCAGTTTTGCTAGGGCTCCTTGATGCCATACTCGGTCAAATGCTGCCTTGATGTCAAGGGCAGTCACGCTCACCTCACCTCTTGAGTTCGGCTCTTTTGTCCATGTTTGAACCAAGGCTGTAATGAGGTCAGGAGCTGAATGGCCCTGGCAGAACCCAAACCAAGCATCACTGAGCAGGTTATTATGCTGCTTGATGGCACTGTTGATGACACCTTCCATCACTTTACTGATGATTGAAAGTAGGCTGATGGGGCGGTAATTGGCCGGGTTGGACTTGTCCTGCTTTTTGTGTACAGGACATACCTGGGCAATTTTCCACATTGCAGGGTAGATGCCAGTGTTGTAGCTGTACTGAAACAGCTTGCCTAGGGGTGTGGCAAGTTCTGGCGCACAGGTCTTCAGTACTATTGCCGGAATATTGTCAATATTTGCAGTATCCAGTGCCTTCAGTCGATTCACGCGGAGTGAATCGAATTGGCTGACGTCTGGCATCTGTGATACTGGGGACTTCAGGAGGAGGCCGAGATGGATCATCAACTCGGTACCTCTGGCTGAAGATTGTTGCAAATTCTTCAGCCTAATCTTTCGCATTTGCCATTTACTACTTTGAAACTGGGCCCCCTTGTCCTATTCTCACAGGTTAGCTTGAAGTAATTTACTGAATCTATCTTTTCTGTACAGTTCACTATTTTACCTACCGGTCTAAAATCACCTCGTGAGTTGCATTCTTTCAATGTTGAAACATAAACCTCTGCTGTCTCCTTTAATAACTCCATCTTCTGACACAATTAGTCTTGTGACTTTTCTCTGCTCTGCTGCCAAAGTCTGGATGTTTGCTTTGTGTCTTGGTGACCAGAAATGGACACAGGACTCAATGTGTGGCCTACAGTTTGAGCAGAGTTTCCTCTGACTTTTATTCTACAACTTTAGCAATATATATGTTAGCATTCTCTTTGCTCTGTTGATTGAAGCTACATTATGGTTAGATATGTTGACCCTAGCATCTCCTAAAAAGCTTACATCTCTTTCAACTTCACCCTTTGAATAGCATTCAAGGAGTAATAATGTTGCACATATTATTTCCAATATCCTGTGTACATTACTTTACACTTATCTGTTTTAAATTTCATCTACCACTTTTCTTCCTGCTTGCATATTTTCTCCAACTCATTTTGCAGAGCTCTCCAAATTTAGTACCATCTACAAATTTGACCAATTTGCATTGATTTTCTGAATTGGTGTTGTTAATATAAATTAGTAATACTAAAGGCCCCATCATTATTCAGGGGTTGAATAGCATCTTCCCCACTTACTGCCTGTTTTCTGCCCTTCTAAGTTTTCTCCTGCATCCACACGTTGATCCTTCATAAGGAACTTTATTAAATGCTTTTCAAAGCCTGTGTACATCTAGGAATTTCAACAATATACCTATAATACTTTGGACTTCGCTCTTAGACGGGCAAGGTTGAACAACCTGCCCCCTGATCTTGTGTGGAGGAAAATTCCTTCTTCCGAGGACTTGAACGCATGTGAAAGCAGCAGGGAGAAGAAAATCCCAAAAAGTGTGGGTGCGAGAACACAGCCCTGTTTCACGCCACTCAGGATAGGAAAGGGCTCTGATGAGGAGCCACCATGTTGAATTGTGCCTTTCATATTGTCATGGAATGAGGTGATGATACTTAGTAGCTTTGGTGGACATCCAATCTTTTCTAGTAGTCTGAAGAGACCACGTCTGCTGACGAGGTCAAAGGCTTTGGTGAGATCAATGAAAGCAATGTAGAGGGGCATCTGTTGTTCGCGGCATTTCTCCTGTATCTGACGAAGGGAGAACAGCATGTCAACGGTCGATCTCTCTGCACGAAAGCCACACTGTGCCTCAGGGTAGACGCACTCGGCCAGCTTCTGGAGCCTGTTCAGCGCGACTCGAGCAAAGACTTTCCCCACTATGCTGAGGAAGGAGATTTCACGGTAGTTGTTGCAGTCACCTCGGTCACCTTTGTTTTTATAGAGGGTGATGATATTGGCATCGCGCATGTCCTGAGGTACTGCTCCCTCGTCCCAGCACAGGCATAGCAGTTCATGTAGTGCTGAGAGTATAGCAGGCTTGGCACTCAACCTTGCCCATCTAAGAGCGAAATCCAAAGTACGGAAAGTCCTCATCAGGGAACTCCTCTTTGCTGACGATGCTGCTTTAACATCTCACACTGAAGAGTGCCTGCAGAGTCTCATCGACAGGTTTGCGGCTGCCTGCAATGAATTTGGCTTAACCATCAGCCTCAAGAAAATGAACATCATGGGGCAGGACGTCAGAAATGCTCCATCCATCAATATTGGCAACCACGCTCTGGAAGTGGTTCAAAAGTTCACCTACCTAGGCTCAACTATCACCAGTAACCTGTCTCTAGATGCAGAAATCAACAAGCGCATGGGAAAGGCTTCCACTGCTATGTCCAGACTGGCCAAGAGAGTGTGGGAAAATGGCGCACTGACACGGAATACAAAAGTTCGAGTGTATCAAGCCTGTTTCCTCAGTACCTTGCTCTGTGGCAGCGAGGCCTGGACAATGTATGTCAGCCAAGAGCGACGTCTCAATTCATTCCATCTTCGCTGCCTCAGGAGAATACTTGGCATCAGGTGGCAGGACCGTATCTCCAACACAGAAGTCCTCGAGGCGGCCAACATCCCCAGCTTATACACACTACTGAGTCAGCGGCGCTTGAGATGGCTTGGCCATGTGAGTCGCATTGAAGATGGCAGGATCCCCAAAGACACATTGTACAGCGAGCTCGCCACTGGTATCAGACCCATCGGCCGTCCATGTCTCCGCTTTAAAGACGTCTGCAAACGCGACATGAAATCCTGTGACATTGATCACAAGTCGTGGGAGTCAGTTGCCAGCGTTCGTCAGAGCTGGCGGACAGCCATAAAGGCGGGGCTAAAATGTGGCGAGTCGAAGAGACTTAGCAGTTGACAGGAAAAAAGACAGAGGCGCAAGGGAAGAGCCAACTGTGTAACAGCCCTGACAATCAAATTTTTCTGCAGCACCTGTGGAAGAGTCTGTCACTCTAGAATTGGCCTTTATAGCCACTCCAGGTGCTGCTTCACAAACCACTGACCACCTCCAGGCGCTTATCCATTGTCTCTCGAGATAAGGAGGCCAAAGAAGACCTATAATATCTCATCCTCAAAAAGTCAAGAGGATGATGTGTCAATGATTTCAAACTTACGCCTGTCATACATTATGTTCATAGACCAATTACAATAGGCTGCAAAGCATGCCTGAACTTAACACTTTATTTCTCTCTAATTATAAACGTAAAAATTTCTAGCACATTTACCAATGATGACTGTGCACAGGAACATTTCCCCCCAGTTATATTCAGGTTATGGATCGATGTGTTTCTTCCAATGTTGCTATTTTTCATTTACATTGTCTTCCAGATTTAAAGGTCCAGGTGCTTTTAGATGCTTCTTTTTCTGTTTTGGAATTCACTTGTGACATTTGTTTTGGGGAATAAAAGATGCACTGCTTCATATTTCACCCAGCAGTCAGGCTTCTGGAGATCCAGTTCAGGCAGGTAGTTTTTCCTATTTTACCTATTTCTCCTTTACTCTCCCTTTCTCTTTATCCTTCCTTTCCTTTTCTCAACTTTTGGGTACTCTACCTTCACAAACCCCTATTCTTCAGTACTTCTTTCCTATTCTCCTACTGCCCTCCCTGGCTTGATCTCCTCTTTAATTATCCTGCAGCTACCTTCTGTGCTTCTCGGCACCCTCCGAAGGACCCATCGAGGCACCCATCACTGCCTTCTAACAAGCAGCAACTCCAATTGCCCCTTTCTATTCTCTCCCCATCCTTCCTGCCCTGTGTGCCAGCCAGGGGAGAATCTTGCGAACCTCCTTCCTGTCCCTCTCATTGCTCCTAGCTCTGACCCTGTGGGCTCTGCCTGTGGATTGGCTATCACCGTCCCTCTTCACATCTACCTCCAGAATGTATGCTCACTTGTAAACAAGGGCCTCACCATTCACGAGCTGATTGTGATGATTACATTGACATCAAGGCCTTGACCTAGACATGGTTGGGGGGTGGGGGGTCGTGGGGATGACATTTTTCCCTTTAATTAAGCTTTCCTGCCTGGCTACAGTTTCCACCATTTGCCCCACTCAAACAGTGGTGGTGGCAGAGTAGCCCTTATGTTTAAATCACACTTCAGTCTGTGTCTGTACAACTTCTCCTCCTTTGAGCATCTCAATTTATTCCACCCCTGACATCTCTCTTTTAAAATCCTTGTCCAGTAACGCCCACCCAAATATTTCTCTATTTCTCCCTGAGATATCTTTTCTGCTTTCTCCCTTCTGCTTCTGCACTAAGTGACTTCTCACTCTCGGTGATTTCAACATCCATCTCAACTCTTCTTGTCTTCACTAAAACCAATACACCCTCTCAGCCTAGTCATTGCCCTTGATGTACCGCCCCTGCCCCCCTCCATCTTCGCTGCCTTAAGTTTGATGGATGGAGATTTGAACATCTTTGGCTGACAACAAGTTTAACCATCCATCGCCAGATCTGGCTGGACCACATAAAGCATTATCGGACACAATAATGTTCTCCATGTCTAAGACTGCCCACTGTTCAAAGATTATTCAGGAAGACAAAGATACCACCCTGCTGACGATGCCCAGCTGTACCTCACCTTGACTTCGCTTGGCTGCTCCACTGTTTCTAAACTATCTGACTGCTTGTCTAAAATCTAGTACTCGATGAGCAGAAATTTCCTCCAACTAACTGTTGAGAAGACTGAAGCCATTTCTTCAGTCCCTGTCACAAACTCCATTCACTTGCCACCAATTCCAGCCTTCTCCCTTGCAACTTTCTGAGGCTGAACCAGACTGTTCTTAACCCTGGTGATTTATTTGATCCAGAGCTGAGCTTCATACCACATATCCATACTATCACTAAGACTGCCTATTTTCACCTCAGTAACATCACCTGACTCTGCCCTTCCCTCGGCTTATCTGCTCCTGAAACCCTCATCCATGTCTTTGTTACCTCTAGACTTAACAACTCCAATGCACTCTTGGCTGGCCTCCCTAGTTCTACTGTCCACTACTTGAGAATCATTCAAAACTCTGCTGCCTGTGTTCTAACTCACACCAAATCCTGTTCACACATCTCCCTTGCTTGCTGACCTAAATTGTCTCCCGGTTAAGCAACAACACGATTTTAAAATTCTCATCCTTATTTCAAATGCCTGAATGGATTTTCCCTCCCTGGGGGGAATTTTATGTCCGGAGTCTCAATGTCCGGAGAAACCAATGCCATGATCCCCGCACTACCTCTTCTATGGAAGGCCCACCGAATATAGTCCCAATCAGACACCTAAGTGGACAGCGGCAGTCCTTCCAAGGGATCAAGGACCCTGTCACTGGAAGCCCCGCCCTTGCATAGCTGCCAGCCAATCAGAGGCTCAGCTGCAGCGCCACCACAGAGATGGTGGCTGCTGATGCAGGTGCACCTCCCGGAGGCTTTGGAGCATTGCTGGAACCAGGCCTCCGGTAGGTCAGGGCAGGTGGGGTCTCGTGGGGTGGAGATCATGGGGGAGGATGGAGAGGGGAATCGACTGCAAGGGAAGGGGTGGCCCTCAGCGGACCCCCCTTCCCGATGCCAGGTCCCATGTTCAGGCACTAAGTACCTTTTAACAAGGCACCCTCCATCCCCCACTCCGCCTCCCCCCAGAGCCAGGAAGCAGCCTACATGGTTTTCTGTGCCGTGCTTCCTGTACCATCCGCCATACAGCTAATTGTGGCTGCAATGGGAAGAGGCCCTTAATTGGGAGTTATTTGCCCAGTTAAGGGCCTCAATTGGAGGCAGGGCAGAAAGGCCATTCACAGGTCTTCCTTCCCCGGAATAAATTTTTGCAGAGGCGCCATCCCATGCGATTTTTGTGCTCTCCCCGCCTCCAAACCCACCATGGGGTAGAGCATAAAATTCTCCACCCCCTCCATTTCTGTTATCTCCTCCAGTCTTACAGCCATATAAAGATCTCTGCACTCCCCCCATATTGGCCTCTTGAGCATTCTTGATATAAATTGCTCCAGTACTGGCAGTCGTGCCTACAACTGCCACGGCCCTAAGCTCCGGAACTCCTTTCATAAACCTCTCCATCTTTCTACCTCTCTTCCCTCCTCTAAGATGCTCCTTGAAACCTACCTCTTTGACCAAGATTTTGGTCATCTGGTTTAAATCTCATGTGGCCTGGTGTCAAATTTTGTTTGATAAAGCTTATAAAGTGCCTTGGGACATTTTATTACATTATAGGTGCCACGTAAATGCATGTTGTTGTTTAATGGTTATGCTCTGGCTGCCCCCTCCTACTTAGCTGTTGCTTATAATTTCTTCACAAATACATCAAAGAGAGCTAAAAAGGAAGTTTTAAATCAACTGGAAAAAAGTTTGTTCTTGCCTAGATTAGATAGCTCCAGGTCCAACCCCCAGTTGTATTGGTCCTGTTTATGCAATTCTTGTATTTCTCCATAGACTCTTTTTCTAAGGTTAATTTTATGCTCACAGTTCAATTGCTTGTTGTTCCTGCTTTCATTTGTGTCCTTAAGGCTGAACAAATTGAACCTGATCAGGCTAGTTGTTGCTGGAGCACGGCATCTCATGCCCCAAGCGATAGAATTCTTTCTGCACCCTGCAGCTTGAAAAATGTTTGCACCCTAACTTGCCGGAAAGTGTGAGCTGATAACAGTGCAGTGGGGGCATCTGGGACCTTGGTGACAGGCAGGACCAGAAATGTATCTCCTTAACCAATTAAATTTAACATTGATAAAGAAGCAGGGGAACAACAGAGAAGGAGAGTGAATTAGAGCCAAATCAGGTACAGGAAGAGAAATAAAGAGAGTGAAAGAAGGATTGGAGAGAGGGAAAGAAACAGAAAGGAAAAGTTAAATAACATTTTAAATTTGACTGTTTTAAAATCTCTAAAAACAAATGACTATATGCAGGAATGAAATTGAACATTTTACATTGTTCTCATTCTGGGTGCGCGAGGTTGATTGGCATTACGATAGCAATTATCGGCCTGGATTTCGCTGATAGCGCCAAAGAAATGTCTCTCTTCACCTCATGTACAATTGCCCACAGAACTTCAGTCGGTTTGTCAGCAAAGACTTCTAGCCAGTCTGCGTCTGTTTGAATTTGGCACCCTCTGTAGCATTTGTGGGCAGAGCAAGCAGCAGGAGAGCTTCTCAGCCAATCAGGTTGAAGAATCCTCAAAGCGACTTGCAAACTGCAAAGCAGGAAGGACAAAACAGGAAATATAAATTACATTTAAATCATTGTACAGGAAACGAAATAAAGATTGGGACAGACAAGTGGAATTGAGGGAAAGACATAAAAGAGCTAAACAGAAAACCTATTTTCAAAGAAAGTTAATATTTAAAAAAATCTGTGACATTAATTTTCTTCGAAGGGAATGACAGTTGTAAAATTATTTTTTCAGGGCCAGTGTTCAGCAGAAATTATCACTTACTACACCATTAAAAACTCAGTTACTCCTGATTGAACAAGCCATTAATTTTGCAGCCGTTTTAGAGTGGCAATAGTATGTAATTAGCCTACGTTCATGCTATAGAATCATAAAATAATACAGCACAGAAAAAGGCTATTTGGCCCATCAAGTCTGTGCTGGCTCTTTTGAAGAGCAATCAATTTAGTCACACTCTCCTGCTCTTTCCCATATCTCTGCAACCTTTTCTCCTTCAAAGATTTATCCAATTCCCTTTTGAAGGCTACTATTGAATCTGTATACCATACCCTATCTTGTAGTGCACTCCAAATCCTAACCACTCTGCGATCGCTGTGCAGATTCCATCAGCGAAGTCGGCATGAGAGCAGCCTGTGGGAGGACCAGGGAATCACTGACAGTAACTTCCGGATTTCCACATCGAAATGTGCATGTGTGGATGACAGAGGTTGCTGTCAGTTTTACCCAGTAATAATTGCTGATAGCCTCACCATTATTAGTACACCAAACTCCAGGTCATTGTTTCATTAAAAAGGTACTTACACTCTTAATTACTAGACATAACTTTCTGTGACAGGTTCAATGGGCAATTAATGTACAAATCCAGCCTGTTCTTAAAAATAATGGGGAGGCTAAAGATGAGATGCTAGTTGTAGAAAGCAAATGGTGGATATTCACAACTTGTGACTTATCTCTTATCTCCTGGTCTTGCTGGCTGATTTACACATTAATAATAACAATAATAACTTACATTTATATAGCGCCTTTAATGCAATAAAATGTCCCAAGCGCTTCACAGGAGCATTATAAAATAAAATATGACACTGAACCCATAAGGAGACATTGGGTCAGATGACCAAAAGCTTGGTGAAAGAGGTAGGTTTTAAGGTGTGTCTTAAAGGAGGAAAGTGAGGTGGAGAGGTGTGAGGAGGGAAGTCCAGAGCTTGGGGCCTAGGTAACTGAAAGCACAGCCACCAATGGTAGAGTGATTAAAACCAGGAATGCACAAGAGGGTAGAATTAGTGGAGTGCATTTATCTTGGAGGTTTCTGGGCCTGGAGGAGATTACAGAGATAGGGAGGGGTGAGGCCATGGAAGGATTTGAAAACAAGGATGAGAATTTTAAAATCAAAATGTTGCTTGACCTGCAGCAATGTAGGTCAGGAAGTACAGGGATGATAGGTGAATGGGACTTGGTGCGAGTTAAGAAATGAGCAGCAGAGTTTTGGATGACCTCAAATTTACAGAGAGCAGAATGCTGGAGACTAGCCAGGAGTGCATTGGAATCGTCAAGTCTAGAGGTAACAAATGCATGAATGAGGGTTTCATCAGCAAATTAGCTGAGAAGGGGTGAAGTCATGTGATGCTATGGAAGTAGTCTTAGTGATGGCACGAATACGTGATTGCAAGTTTATCTCAGGGCCAAGCATGACACAAAGGTTTTGAAAAGAGTGCTTTGGTCTCAGACTGTTGCCAGTGAGAGGGATGGAGTAGCTAGGGATTGGAGTTTTGAGTGGAGACTAAAACAACAGTTTCAGTCTTCCCAATATTTAATTGCAGGAAATTTCTGCTCATCCAGTACTGGATGTTGGATAAGCAGGCTGATAATTTAGCAACACTGGATGAGTCGAGAGAGGTGGTGGTGAGGTAGAGCTGAGCGTCAACAGCATTAATGTGAAAACTAATGCTGTGCTTTTGGGTGATGTCACCAAGTGGCAGCATGTAGATGAGAAATAGGAGGGGACCAAGGATAGATTCTTAGGGGACACCAGAAGGGAGCAGGAAGAGAAACCATTGCAAGCAATAGTCTGGCTATGATTAGGTAGATAAGAATGGAACCAGGTGAGAGCAGTCCCACCCAGCTGGATGACAGTGGAGAAGTGTTGGAGGAGGATGGTTTGGTCAACTGTGTCAAAGGCTGCAGACAGGTCGAGAAGGATGAGTAGGGATAGTTTACCTTTGTTACAGTCACATAGGATGTCAGTTGTGACTTTGATAAGAGCTATTTCGGGAGTTGCAGGAAAGATGGGCATTGATTTGGGAAACAACTTTGGAGAGGAAGGGGAGGTTGGAGACAGGGGTGGCAGTTTGCAAGGACACCATTAATATGCCATTATTTTTCCAGCAACAACTACCCCAATGTTTCTGATTTCAGAGCTCACAAACTTTATTCAGCTGGCAGTGCCTAAGGTTATAGAGGAAGGAGCATGCTTGATTCTTCTGTTTGTAACTTCTTCACTTCACCGAAAAACTGGATCCCATGCTAAAGCCTAAATTGGAAAAGAGACTTAAAAAAAGAGGTAAGTGAAAAGCTCTCATCCTTTCTTTCAGTCTCCTCCCCTCTCAACTCTTAGAAAAAGAAGAGAAGTTCTTATGTAGGAATTAACTTTACTGGAACATGCATGCACAATCTTTTATCTTGCCAGCTGTTTGTCCTAACACGTCATACATAGAAAACTCCTTTAGATAAGAACATTTTTAAAAGTGGACTGTTAAAGCCACTTCTAAATTCCTCAATATGGTAGCGACCTTTATCTGAAGCTGAACACATAAAATTTTGCCATTCATCGGGGCCATTTTGTTTGAGCTTCTAAATTATTGCAACATTTCCTGAATTTGGTTCTTCTATTCTGGATATTTAAATGTACTTTCTTTTATATATTAAATAAACTGCTGTTGCAAGTTAGTGATAATGTGTTTGTAATTTTATATTTGATGTCACCTTCTAGTATTACTATTTTCATGTTAGAAAACTCTTTGAGCATGAGGCAGAGTATCATTTTAACTCTAGCACTGATGACAGCTGCAATACTTGTTGAGTAAACTAAAGGACAGGTTGCAACATTCTGATTGTCCCCAATATCATCAGCTTTCAATTAGGAACCAATCCCAAAAATCTGCATTTAAGAGTAATAGTTGAATTGCACCTACCCACAGGTCACCCTGAATCTCAGAACGGGACATTTTATGGATTCAACCTTATGAAATTTAATCAAGGCTGAGAAAATATCATTGGTCAGTTATGGGAAACCTTCACAAGAGCATCAGGAAAGTGGCCAAAACAACAGATTCTCCTCAAGCATCAGGACATATGAGGAACAGAGACACTACACCACCAAAAGAAAAGAATGCATTAGATAGCTAGTCAGCAAGGCAGGTAGCTTTGAACTCACCATGCCCTTGCTACCCCATTGTCAATGGAACAGATGCATAGGGCAACTGAAGCAGTCCCATTGGATGAATTGAACAAATAATAAAACTATATCAATAGAAAAAGCATACAATCCACACACTTCATAGTCTCCCACTCCCAACCTTTTATTACAGAAGTTTGGGAATTGTGAATCATACTTCAAATGTGGCATTGCCCTTGTTAACAAAGCCATAAAATTTGCAAACAAAGCACAGAGGTTCATTTTAAGAGGAAAAGCGTGGAGGTTTTGTGCAATTTATTTAGAACCTTTGTTAGACCACACTTGGAGGAACATATTTCCAGTCTCCATATTAGGAAAATAATACAGAAGCAATGGAGAAAGTGAAAAGAGGATTTACAAGGATGATACTAGAACTACAAGGGCACAACAATCAAGAGAACTGAAGAGGATGGGGCTCTTTCAGAAAACTGAGATAAGGAGAGATCTTTAAAATTATGAAGGAATTCAATAGAGTAGACACAAAGAAGATGTGTTCACCTATTGGGGAGTCCAAAACTAAGGGCCATAAAAACAAGATAGTCTAAAAAAATCCAATAAGGAATTCAGGAGCAACCTCTTAACTCAGAGATTGGTGAGAATATGGAACTTGCTACCATATGGCATAGTTAAAGTGAATAGCATAGATCATTTAAGGGGAAGTGAGGTAAGTACATGAGGGAGAAAGGAATAGAAGGATATGTTGAGATATTGAGATGTAATATCGTAATAGGAGGCTTATGGGAACATAAACACCACATAGACTTGTTGGGCCAAATGGCCTGTTACTGTGCTGTAAAATTTTATGTAATGCTACAGAACAGTGCATTTTGCAGCTTTATTTTCACCTAAGGCCAAACTGCATCCACACTGGGAGGAAATGTTCATAAATTCTCAACTTGGCCCAATTGAAATGGAATGAAAACAGAAAATGCTGGAAATTCTGAAAAAATAAGTTGTTTATTCTTTAGATGCTGGGTGGAAAAAATAGCTCCCTTGTTGGATTGAATAATGAGTACAATATTTGGAACTCAAAAGATTAGATATGCTAACTACTATTACAAAGAGGAATTAATAGATTTAATAGTCTATTAGCAGTTTTTTTCAGGAGACGTGAAAAGATGCTGGATGCTATATAAAGATCATCTCAACTAGTGAAGAGCTTTAGAAAGACAAAAGGATGTTAAAACAGCATCAAATAGAAGGTAAATGGGGGAGACAATTGAAGTCTGATGTTAACTAAAGTCACGGTGCAGACTTGAGGGATGCAGAGTGCCAAGGTTAAAGATTGTTTTGAACCTTAGTTTGAGTTTATGTAGGAAGTCAAAATCTGAAAGATCGGAGTGGACAGGGAGAATTGACGTATAGTGGAAAGGCTGCATTTATACAGACATTTTTTGTGTTGAATCAGATTGGTTTTGGGTGCACTTCGACCTAGAAGTGGCAATCTAACTCAGTAAACACCCAATTCTCTGAAGTATAGGGTGCAACAGAGGCCCTTTCACATCTGTTTGAGCTCCCAAAATATGCTGTATAAATCCAGGCCAAAAGATCATCCTTGGAAGTTTGTAGGTAGAAATTTGGGCTTAAATCTGACAGCCATCAAATATATAAAAATTTCTTGTGATCTGCTGATTTCAATCTTTGGTTTGAAAAATTGAAGAAAACGTATTCTTGCTGTGAAAATCAATTCGGCATTGAAAGCAAACAGAATTGAAATCCTGCCTTATTGCCCAAACATCTCCGTATCTAACAGGAGACGGTACACGCCTGCTTCTTTTGGTTACACTCCATGGCTGGCGTAGGCCCTCTTTCATTTTTTGCATTGTGTATTAATTTTCCTGTTGCGTAAAATTGGTAAGTTTATGTTGGTTTAGGGGATTCACATAACCGAGGTATTGGAAAATGTCGACCTTTAACCATTTTTTAAAAGGACCAAATAGATTAAATGGTTTGATAGTTACCAAAAAAACCGTAAAACGACTAGGTTTGGACAACAGCCTGCGTTAGCAATGTGTCAAATGATGTTTGCGTGGAAGCCTGTCTAGATATTAACTTCCTTGTTGAGTAAAGGAAGTGTTAATTAAGTGACACAGGACTCCTTTCACTCAGAATGATTGCGTTGTTTGGCTGCTTCATTAGTTGCATCAAGTGTATCAGTACATGACAGCAGGACCAGAGCCCAGATGAGGTTAGAAGTCGTATTGTGACCAGACAACAACACATGGAAACTAAATAAAAGAACATGTAATGTGATTTAAGTACCATGACGAAATTCTATTAAAGGCAGCATGGTTACCGAGACAAGAAAGAAAGCAATCTCTAAAGAGATGTATTTCTCCTAGCGATGAGTACACCAACCATCTGGCTCTGAGTCTGGCCTTACAACCCACTATAGAAAAACTCAAGTCTGTAAATAATGACATTACCCCTCAGGGAACTTACTGTAGTCAAAACTGTACATCTAAGAAATCCGCCAAAGATGAGAAGGACTAAAACGTCTGGACGCCTTTTTCAAAATGTATTTTTAAGTTAGATTTTTAAGAATCTGAAAATACTCGTTTATTTTCTTCGTGGGTTGAACGTATTAATATGTATTTGTTAGAAATGCTACATAGTATCTTAAATAAATGTTTAATATGGCTAAACTCAACCTGGGCTAACGTTTTTCTTTAAGAATTTAATTCAATGTACATAACAAAAGAAACGTACGAAGTAAGTTAACTGAAGCTGAGTTGTAGCTGGTGACAAGATTACTGGCCTTAATGTCCATTGAAAGCATAATGCTTATTAACCGAAACAAGAGCATTGGACTACAAACTATTACAAGGTAAAGTAATATTGTCTGCAATGCTGTATTTTCCAGTACAGGAATGGCAAGAATGGACAAGCGAGTTGATTAAGTAAATATTTACATATGAAAACCTGAAGTGTTCCCATAAAGTATCGTGATTTATTATCTGTAAAATCAAAAGACGTAGATTGTGTAAATCTCAGTACTTCACATAAATAAATGTGGTTTCTCTGATTATACTTTGGGCTAAAAAGCCATCAGCTTCATCACAGTGCACTTGCTCGCCATATAATGTATAAAGACGAGTGGGTTATTCATTTTATTTCAGGAATTACCGGAAATGTATTAACATTTATGATCCAGAGAACAGATTGTAATCCAGTGTTAGTTGAGATCAGCACAAGTAATG
This sequence comes from Heterodontus francisci, assembly GCF_036365525.1. Lineage (NCBI taxonomy): Eukaryota > Metazoa > Chordata > Chondrichthyes > Heterodontiformes > Heterodontidae > Heterodontus > Heterodontus francisci. The sequence continues at coordinate 21,219,735 of NC_090378.1, read as the reverse complement.
GCACAAGTCTGGTCGGTCAGTTCCGAGTCCTTGAGCCCAGAAAATCGATAGGTTTCCATTATCAGGTTCGGGTGGGTCACTGGTCTGTCAATGAGCTGTTAGAGGTGGTGGGCAAAGGTGAGCCTGACCAGTCAATCGGTGCTGACAAGAGGAAAATATGCTGACAGCCAGTATGAGGAAGTCAGGACACAGATTTGCACTTCAGTTTCTGCCCAAAGAGACTTTTGAGCAAGGCCATTTACAAGGCTGAGCATGCTCAGTGCAAGAGAGAACTGGGCAGCCTAAAGACCCTTTCAGTCTTGGCCATCCGATCACGAAATAAACTGCTTTTCCAAACAAGCATCAATTATTTACATGGACTGGTAAATCATCGGGGTCAGGAGGAATGGATTGGTTTATCATTTCACTCCAACATTTACAACCTATCCATTTCTGCTCGTGTACTTACTCGTGAAATACATTTGACATTGTATGGAATGGACTGCGTTTATCACAGCCTCCTTAAAGTACCAGAGATTATAAATTCTTTTTTTGCCCATTTTCTGAACGCATTCCATTACACATTGAAATTCCGTGAATAATTTACTTCCATTGCTGGATTACATCCCTATGGTTTATCTTGAACCATGGTCCTGAATTACATTGGCTTACATTTCCATTCAACATCACCAGCACGGCATTGAAGGTCAGCTGTCTAGATTCCACACTTTCCGAGACTTGTGGTCGATTTTACTTTTTATTTAAAGTTTCTTTGAAGTATTTATTTCTTAGAAATGATTGTGGTGAAAGGCCTGCTTTACGCTGGTTACATAAATTGGGGCTTTTATTTAAAATTAATATATTTATTTAATCTGCAATCTCAAGTAAATACATGTTCAATGCACTTAGAATGTTTTCAGTATGTTACGTTACTATTATTAGGGATATATAATGGATTTAGCAGGGGGTTTGAGCCGCTTTGCAGAGCTAACCGCAATGAAATATGTTGTACAAAAACTTCCGCTGGAATTAAAGGGATTGGTGCCTGAAAATTTGGCTTTAATGCTTTGTGTCTCATTCTGCTTTTAATCTACCAATCGTGGTCGCAGGGGCTGCAGGGAATTCAGGTTAATATGTTGACAGACTTAACAATCCAGGGTCATGTTGCACAACACGCTTCACTGGCTTGGTTGAGTGCAACCCCCTGACAGGTTCTAATCACCCAGTGCCCTAAAGGCAGAGGTACAGATAGGATTTTAATTACTGCATTAAAGACAATTTTGCCAATACAAAATTGAGACATAATTAAGGCTCCGAATTTTAATAATTGTCTTAGCTAATTGGGCAGACAAGTATTTTATTCAGCAATTGTTAAACCCTGGGACGATTAGATCATTAGTATTTCAAAATGACTAAATTGTGCTCTTGATTACAAATTACAGATGAGGGGTAGGGCATCGACCGTGTCTCTACAAGTGAATTAAATGAAAGATTAGGTTTTTGTTACAAGGAATGTCTGCGTTTCATCAGTGACATCAGTTCAAGTACCTTCAATGAGAGTCAATTTTTATTAGAAGTATCGGTGCAAGAATACTACGAATGGGCTAAATGTATTGACATTGTGTGTTATATGTGTTTTCCGAAGAACTAAATTTCGGTAAAAATAACATAAACACAGCGTGTTGAAATGTAATCACCGTTTAACTGTTATAATTTGCCGCAAACGCGTTCACCGGGAGTGTTCCAGTGCATCTCTTTGATGGGATGGATTGGTCTGTATTATAAGAAGCACCAATATACATTTCTCTGCCCGTCCGATGACTTGATTTCGTGTCATGACAGGACTCTAACCTAGAGATAATGCGAATCAGTGCATTTAGGCTTAGATCTGGCAAATGTCCAGTATAGTTACTAACAACATCATAGTGAAAAGCGGAAAAACAAACTGCTTGTTCATCTACACAATGCTGACCTTCTATTTTTATTTCCAGAATAAATGAATTATTGCAAGAACAAATGGCTGTCTTTTTCCTACGCTCATCACGTCAGTCAAAGAAAGTCATTCGTTAGGTTGGATTAGATTCAGTGAAGTGACACTTTCCTAATGCGTCTTTATATTGTGTCTTTTTTTTTACTCTATTGCCAACAAACTGTATATGTCATACTTTAAACACTGATGGTATGGTATGGCTGATGTTAATTTCATGGGAGTTACGCTGATACAGAGATATCCAAGCACTATAATAATAAATGAAGACCTACTGTTTGAGGACTTCTTAAGGATAGTGCTGTGTACTGATGCCTGCTGATATATGTATTTTTTGTTGCTGCTGTAATACAGTGGCAACAATTTCCTTACCGTGTTTTAAACAATGATGGAAATAACATACAGGCTGCTCTGCAACAAAAGCATCCATGTGATTACACACGAAGGATGATGATTATTTGGCGACTTCTGCAGATTGTGTTGTGTTAGATTCTGGCTCCGTGCAGCACCTCTGGCGATACCATTATTTCCTATTAATTACTCGCTAAAGCATGCCTTTAGAAGCGGAGATAGGTGTGACAGGATACTGGTCAGTAAACAGCTGCCCCACATAGCCGGAGGCAAAACCTTGACCTCCTTTTCTATCTTTCCTTTCAATAAATATGAGTGGTCAAGCAAAACATGAGATTTTTAAAAAAGACTAGGGCAAGTAGAATTTACATTTTATGTCTGCAAATGGCAGCTTGAAAATAAATCGTTCTAAGATATGCATTTTGTTGTTTGTGATGGAAGGTGCCTTGTGCTTGGTTGCATATTTTACTTACAGAATTAAATATGAACTGAGGCTTTCTATACAACATATGGAAAAATTAGGTAGGCACCTATAAGATATCAGGCACGAATTAGATCTCGTGTTTTTATATGTAAAACATATGGTAGATCTGGTGCTCAATGGGATGCCCGCATATATCTAATGTGTGTTTATAGTACCATAGTCATACATATTAATTGTACAAATATCTCTTCTGTGAGAAATGGGGCGTCAATTTACATCGCAACAGGGGTGCTAACTTAACATTTGAAATCAAACCCAATTTAGAATAAAATAACTCCATTAAATTGACCAGAGCTCTCTTTCCCCCATAATACCTTTAGCTTTCTATACCATTTGGCGTTTGCTACACTTTCAAATGTGTCTTGCGTTCTCTTTGTCAGAGATGCACCAGACAAGCAAATCTGCAGCCGAACGCAAGGGGACACTCTACATTTACAGGGAAGGGACTGAGTGTATGTATCTGTAAAGCAATGTTGGGTTGCTTTACAAATGTACACACGGTGGTGGAGTTTTACAAGTGATACGTAAGATATAAATGGCGAGCATGTTATGGGTTATTTTTTGAATTCTGTTGTAACATTTTCAACCTTAAAATTCGGTTACAGTGAAACATTACTATTCTACAATGCATATAGTAACAAAACATTAGTGAATGATCCGTGTTGTGAGAATGCAGGTCGATTCCACGGTGAAAGCATTTGGATGTCATTTGAAACCTGTCAGTGCTTTGCTTTAAAAATAAATAAAGCGATTTAATGTACGTTCGTTTGTCCATACATGGTAACTTCTCCTTCAGAAACAAGTCGCATTAAAGGTATTCATTGTCCTTCCATTGTAGGGTGAATGCAGTATCGCAGTTTCGGCTGATCCTCCAGCAGCCCGTTAGAAAACTCCGGAGGCCTGTTAAACTCACCTCCGATTCTGTACATTACTGGATATTTCACCGTAACTTCTGCACGCTGCCCGGGGGCTAACCGCAATAACCATGAAATAAACTGCACCTAGGGACAAAGTAAGTAACAAACACGTTTACAACTGATTTAATGCCAGCACTATTCTGATGTTGTTTACCTGTTTTATACAGTACTGTGAGCTTCAATGAATGCAGTCCTCGGCTGCATTATCAATTGGAAATGAATCAGAACGTGTGTGTTTCCGAACAAGTGGAAATTGCGAATGTATTTATAATCCCCATCGACAGAATTGTATTGACTTAAAAAAAATTCAAAATATCGAATGGCAAACCACAAACGCATTAACCACGATTAAGGAGAGATTTCGCAATACGATTGATTAGTATCTTCAACTTAATCTGTTTGTGCCAACAAAGTACAAATAATACAAGAAAGCTATTTTAGTTTTTTTTTTCATCTCTTTGTCACACTCGGCACTGGAAGACTGTTCGGCTGCTACTATAAAAATAGCTTTTCTGACTTTAGAATCTTCTTCCGACCTGTGAGGGACTAGCTGCCACTGTAATACAATAACACAACGTGTATTAGAGGCACCTTTTTAAAATATAGATCAGAACCGTTCAAACTACAGAAAGTAATTGCTGACTGTGAATGACGTTATTGTTCCTGAGCTGCTTCCGGTCTGAAGTGCTGGGACCCATCGTCAAGACGTCAAATGTTAGTTGAAAGGATTTGGCACCGAAGAATTCAGGAAAGGTCCCATGGTTTTGTCAGCTCTTGACAGAAAACCTGCAATGGAACAACAGAGAAGAGTGCATATATTGAAAAGAGCTGACGGTGCAAAATAACCCAATTAGCATTGTATAAGCAAAAGAGAAATATTTACAGTAACACGCTGATTTATAAACTTAGATAGAACACCATTTTACCTATTTTAAAGCACTTCTTAAAATGAGGAACCCGTTCTCTACAATCCTTGTGTTGCAAGTTTACTGAATTAAGCTGTATTTTGAAAGAGGTTTGGTTTGGTAGGCTACAGAACTGCGGTTATGTGGAAGCATCAATTATTGAACCAGCCCCGCGATGGACACTAGTTAGTAAGAGAGTTTTTTGAGATTATCTTAATTTCATACCCAGGTAGCATTTTGTTGACATTCCAGCATTCACAACTTTATGTATCCAGTTAAAGCATATAGCATTTTGAAAAGATTTGTGGTTAGCACCGCAGCCTCACAGCTCCAGCGACCCGGGTTCAATTTTGGGTACTGCCTGTGTGGAGTTTGCAAGTTCTTCCTGTGACTGTGTTGGTTTCCGCCGGGTGCTCCGGTTTCCTCCCACAGCCAAAGACTTGCAGGTTGATAGGTAAATTGGCCATTATAAATTGTCCCTAGTACAGGTAGGTGGTAGGGGAATATAGGGAAGGTGGGGATGTGGTAGGAATATGGGATTAGTGTAGGGTTAGTATAAATGGGTGGTTGATGGTCGTCACAGACTCGGTGGGCCGAAGGGCCTGTTTCAGTGCTGTATCTCTAAATAAATTTTTTTTAAAAAATTCTATATTCTGCCTTTCACCACCGCAGGACGTCCCAAAGCGCAATGAAGTAGTTTTGAAATAAGAACAGAAAATGCTGGAAATACTCAGCAGGTCTGGCAGCATCATTGGAGGGAGAAACAGAATTAATGTTTCAGGTCTGTGATCGTTCGTCAGAACTGAAAGAACTTGATTAAAACCTGTTGCATTTCCAACTTTTGCCAGTTCTGACGAAAGTCACTGACCTGAAACTTTAACTCTGTTTCTCTGTCCACAGATGCTGCCAGACCTGCTGAGGATTTCCAGCACTTTCTGTTTTTATTTCAGATTTCTGGAATCTACGGTGTATAAGTATTTTTGAAATGTGGTCGCTGTTGTAATTTAGGGAAACGCAGCAACCCATTTGCACACAGCAAGCTCCCACAAATAGCAATGAGATAATGACCAATATAATGTGTTTTACATCACCTGAGAGGACAGAAGGGCCCTCAGTTAATGTCTAGTCTGAAAGATGGCACTTCCAACAGTGCAGCACTCCTTCAGTACTGCTTTGAAGCGTTAGACTAGATTAAGTGCTAAACCCATAATCTTCTGATTCAGAAGTAAGATTGCTACCCACTGAGCCACGGCTGAAACCTTAACTGGAGAATATTTGTTTAGTGCTTGATGTTCTTGGGTTTTTGAACCATGGAAACAATTGAATATGTCAGAACCTAAACCTTTAGCCAAGGCAACAAACCTGGTTTAAGGTGGGTGAGTGTTGAGGGTGGGTGGCGTTTGGTTGCCTCTTGCTTCACCTACAACTACTTCCATTATGATGCTGTTTGTGTACAACTGATGTGTGGTGTGTACTCAAAATTAGGGTATCTAATCATTGGGTGTCTTGTCATGCTATAGTTCTGTGAAGCTTTTGGGCCAGGAAAACGCACATAACTTCTCTCATGAGAATTAAGATTGCTGGATAAATTTTATCATTATAATCAACTTATTCATAATCAGTCATTGACTGCTTGTTTAGTAGACACGTCTAGACAGTCTAAGAGTAAAATTTACACATTTCAAAGGTAGCATAGTAGCATTATTTTTTTTTAAAAAGAACTGAAATCTGTTTCACATATTGCCTATGGATTGTGGTCTCGCGCCTGTTCTAGCCTTTCGTCGTAGTCGCTATTACTGTTAGTTGGTTAAGTGAAAGTACTTAAGAGCTTCCTAATGAGATACTTAGACCTACATTTAAATTTTCTCACAAGATTTGCATTTTAAAGGAATACTAAAAATACTAGGATTGCATGTTGTAGTCCTACAATCACGAATTGGATTAGAATTTTACCGGTAAAGTTACTGAACTAATGACAATATTTGTTCCCTGGATAGCTCTTCACACTTCCGATAAAGAAATATGGTATAAAAAGTACAAACTCAAACAATCCTACAGGAAAACCAAAGAATAACGTTTGTGGCGTCTGATTCACGTAGGTATTTAAAAAATGGAACTGAGCTTTTGCAGTAAGTGGAGTCGACTTGACCCTATAGCAAGACGGTGGAAAACAAAAGGTGAAGTCCTTTAGCTTTAGCAATGCAAGCCACCCAGGGGCTTAAAATAGGTTGGGAAAAACAAGTAGCAGAGGTTAGAGGTACGAAGCAAGTATGGAATAGGTAACGGTTACTTTAAAAGACATTTACATTCATCTGATTTTAGGATGGAATTTGTAGACACCAATTTTAAGTTGAATGAGTAGTCAACATATTATTTTTAGTATTTTAACATAAATTGCGATTATTTGCAACAAATTTAGGATGCAGTCATATCCAGTTACTAATTAGTGACTCATTCCTCCTTGGAGTAATGTGTCATTGGGTGTTTTGTTATACTGTTGTTCTGTAAGGCTTTGGGGCCAGGAAAACGCACACAACTTCTCTCATGAGAATTAAAATTGCTGGATAAATTTTAATGTTCACAAATGGCGAGTGAGACGGTCTCTTCTCTGCTGAATATATATACAAACATCTATAAATGAAGCTTAACAGGTTCAGTAGACTACCAGAGAACTTGGGGGACGTTTCGTTGCAGTCGTTCGGTTTTGTTGTAGCTGATGTGAAGCGTAAGGTGTGCACGACTGCAATTATATTATTATGTTGGGGTGGGTGTTGATGCAAAGCTGCTCTTGCTGTCCAACTATATGATTGTGATGGTATAGCACCGTAACCATGTTGCCAATCTCATTCCCCGGCGCGCTCCCGTCATTGTGTCCCAGCTGAGTGACAGCGACTCTAAAGGTAGTGAATAATCAATAGCAATCCCCAGATGTCATCCAACTCCAGACCCAGACGTGGAACCAGAACACCCAATTGTTTCAGCCAGCTTACTGACAATAACAACAACATACCTTTTCATGTTCAGGATCTTCTTTCTAATCAATGAATAAGAACATCAGGACCTTGTAGTCTCTGGGGAATTCAGTTGGCTGAATCCCAGTACTCTCATCGCATTTTGGAGTTCTTCAGACCCCAAAATGAACCTGGGAGTTAACTCGCTCTCATTTCCCTTGCTGCAGCCGAAATGCCCCTGACAATGCCACGCATGAATGCTACACACTTAGTGTAGCATAACTCCAGCCTTGATACAACACCGCATTTAAAAAGAAAAGCTGTTCCCATTAGCTGATGGTACAAGGACTAGGGGACTCAGATTTAAGGTTTTGGGCAGGGAGGATGTGAGTATTTTTTTTTACGTAGCGGGTGGCAATAACTGGAACTCGCTGCCTACGAGGGTGATGGAAGCGCAGACAATGAATTATTTCAAAATAAAGTTGGTTGGGCACTTGAGCGAAATAAACTTGCAGAGCTATGGGGATAGAGTGTGGGCGGGGTGGGGGGGGGGGGGGTGGTGGGGTGGGAGGATGAGACTGACTGGATTGCTCTATAGAGAGCTGGCATGGATTCGATGGGCCGAATGGCCTCCTCCTGTTATGATTCTATGACTCTATGTCCCGAGGGTCCACTGGATCTCCAGGGAACGGTAGGAACTTGCTCTTGACTCTTTAATGTCATGAGTTCTGAGAGCGTTAAAAATCAGTCACCCAGTCAGCGGAGCCTGTGTTGAGCTTGACTGCCACTGAGGTCGGTATAACTTGAGTCTGCCAACTGAGTATTATACCATAAAGATATCAGTCTGAGACCAGTATCGGTAGTACAATCCTTTCGAAACGTAACGAATGATTATCATTCCTTTCAAGTTAAATGCATGTCTTGTCACTGATGCACAGTGTCAGATTTTTCATGTGTTCCCTCTGTGACAGCGTCTAAAGCGCGAGTAAAAGAGAGAACTGTGCTTTGTACCCAAACTTAACGGAGCTCTTGTATACTTTGGTGCTAATCTAACAATGCCAGATCGTTATAGGGGGAATATAGAAGTTCACATTCCACTGAACAAGTCGATTATGAATTTAATATCTTGACTTGGCTGCGACCTTTGAAGTACTGTACATGATTATTGTTAAGGCAAAAACACGTCTTAGTGATGACAATATTACATATTAGGACAGGCAAAAGCCGTACATCTGTATCGTGGACACTAGAAACACATCTTATGTTTATTTTTAGACATTGCTGGAAAGATACCCCATTAAAGAAAACCTATTACTAGTAAAATTAGACTTAAAAGTCTATTACCTCATTTTTTTGCGAAAACATCAAGTATTTGCCTGAGATGGCCCAGAAATGCATCTATATATAGTATCCTGTATAATTATCAGTATCATTACAAATAACCAATAGTTCCGAAAGACATTTGCGAAATGAACACATTGGCACCAACAGCTTATTAAAACAGGAAACAATTGGAGGACAGTTATAACATTTGTTTATTTTCTACTTGTCGTGATCTTACATATATACTGTTTAATATACCAACTCAGGACATTTGGAAGAGAGTGTTTTAAGCACATTGCCATATAATGGAAATGCGAAGACACATCTGGATATGGCCACTACTACACGAAGTGAACAGCAAACAGGACAAATCACACACTCATTATTTTCGCTGTCTTTATTTTGGTTTATTATGGACATACGATTATAATTATCATAATTGATAATATTCTTAATGGGATCGTTTTAATGACATCAAGTGAATGACATCGCCTCTATGCGTTGTTGAAACCACACATGGCTTTTGTTTTAAAGATTTTATTCGATGTAACCCCATTATTTGGAGGTACGGTTGAGCCAAGCAGCCGAATGGGCCTGTTCTCTGCAGCTGGGATAATTTTCACTGACATATCTGATACACATTTCGCACATCAACACTATAAAGCACAAGAGGAGCCCATAATACCCGGGAACTAATAACTCTCAGTAACCTTTGCATTACTTTGCTCTTTGTTTTAACACAGCCCAGGAGGAGCGCACATATTTCGGAAGATTGTAGGGCTGGAGGAGATTACAGAGCTGGGGAGGGGCGAGGCCACGGAGGGTTTTGAGATTGTTGTTGTTGATTGTTAAGGCAGTCAGAAACACAGCATCCGATGACTGGGCAGGAGAGACAACTGGGAAGAAAAGGCTGACACATTAAAGAGCCAGTGGATGTGAAGCTAACAAGCGCAGCCCTCACTTTACAAAATCACACACAGTATTTGAGACAAGTAGCTTGCTTTATTGATCGAGTTTTCTCCTTGTATATAGTGTCAATCTTAAAAGAATCCTCTTATCCTATGCTGTTTAGGAAAGAATTGAAATGTCCCGTATTTCTGCATTTACAAGATTCGCACTACATTCCACAGTTAGATAAGTAATAGACCATTTTAGACTGAGCAAAATGTTAAATAATTAACATATTGAATGCTTATTTCAATGTACTTTTAGTGACGTTCGCAATTGTTATAAAATTAAGCAGTGTTATTTGAAATGTAGGATCACAGGTGGGATGGTTTTTATATATATTCGAAATAAATGACATCTATTCTGCAAAGAATGCCATACAAATTGCTCTTATCAGAATAGAATCGGTAGGATTATTTGGCTGAACTTTTTAGATAAACCTCAGGGAATGGGACCATGGAATTGGTTCTTTGTCATGGATTGTAACGGTAAACATTATGCGCTGCAAAACCCAAGATACCCATTTTTTGAGAAGACTATCCATTTGTAATTGATAGTCATTTCGGACGCTAGGGAAGGCTGATCTGGGATCTCTGAATGACTGCCACAGTATTGCTCAGATTTTTATTTCGCCTCAGTTTAATAAATATACAGTGAATTGCAGAACGCTATCTCACAGAAAGTGAAAGTACTCTTTTCTACGCGCGTTAGAATCTAAGCTTGCATTGGCCAGAGGTTATGTTTTTGTAACCAGGAAGCTGCCTGCGATATTTATCTGAATGGACTGTTCCCAGTTTTATTTTCTCCTTCATGTCAGTCGAAAGGTTATTCGCCTAATATCATTCACAGCATCCTGTGTGTGATACCTGGCACTGCAAAATGGGCAGAAGCAGTTTCCAAAGCTTATCCAATATATATCCTATCTATAAAATGCCAGTTCCAGTTTAATTGATATTGATTTTTTAACCATATTGCTTCCAATATTATAAACATCTATATATAAAGCATAAAACAAACCAAGATAAACGCACTGTACATGACACCTTTCTCATATTGTGCTTCTACGCGACCCCATCCTTGTGCGAATGCAAATGGAATTATGAAAATATAATTAGTAACACACTGCCAGGTCGAAAGACTGGACTTTTCCTTCATTGGCGTAGGTTTGTGTTTTTTATGTATATTTTCCCTGCCAGACTCCTGTCCTCCCCCCCCCCCCCCACCCCCAAATCATTTATTGAATTTATAACTTTTTCATTTAACCAAGCTTAAAGGAAGGATAGGTGACCACTGTGTACAGTCTGTTATTTGGCTACTTTAAAGAAATGTGATTGTTTCCCCCCCCCCCCCTAACAAACGTGTTTATAATGACTGTTTTGACAGAGAACGTACTGTAACGGCGCCTTTCCTCCAGTATTGTGGATTTTGCAGACGATGATCTTGATTTGAAAGCAGGACCCTGGATAGTTCCAGCACCTGCCATCGCTTTGCATATCCAGTGTGTCATTAAAATATGAATAGCTCGACAAAACGCTCTCTTGTTACTGTATTCGCCTCATTATATTCCCCCCCCCCCCCCCCCCCAATCCGTTCTGTCAATGTTTGGTCTCGATCCGCTGTAAACAGTCGTGCTCAGTCACGTTTCAAAACTCTTGTTTGTAATTACCAGTTGGCAACTGAAGGCAGTAAAAGTGAAACAAATTGCCGTGTGCTCGGCGGCGGCTGTGTTTTTTTTGGACTATAATGGTTTGCGATTAATGCCAGGCTGTTTGGCTGGGGCCCCGGCCGCCCATTCGAAAAGCTTCGAGCTGACAACGCGTGTAAATTTCATGATCATCCTGGGACTTGTCACCTGTTATATATCCTACTTACTACCTGTCACCAGAGGCTTGCAGCTTTTCTTCAATTCTTTCCCCTAGTCCTAATGAACACTTGGCGGTCTTTGGTTCTTAGCAGTCAAAAAGTTCCAGTATCCATTTCCTGGCCTTTTAAAAATATATATCTTAACGCAACTGAGGTGCAAATTCTCTGCGCCAGATTTTCTGCGCTTATCCCGTTTACAAGTTTGCTTCGGAGTAATGTTTACTACAAAATAAACCAACACCAGGATTCAGAAAGCCATGTTGTTGCTATTCTAAATTTACCAGAAAGGCTTTAAACTATTTTTCACGGCAATACAACATTATTTCAATCACATATGGATCTTTGTCGTTACATGTGTTGTTATTACTTTTATTTACGTATTATCGCTGAAAACTTTACGCTTTGAGATGAGGATTTTAGGGTTTTGCAATTTCCTATTTAGAATGAGACCTTTCTACATTATATAAGATTACTATTCCCGCCCGTTGCTAACATCGTACAGCCCAGACTGTGTAAAGTACATCCCGCAATGTTCAAAAATATAGAGATCACACTTCCTATTATCCGCCTCCTGGCGAGCGTTTGATTCGACACATCAAAAACTTATTAAGGCTTTGCCTACAAGAGGGCAGCGCTTAGAGAGAGGTCTGTAGTCCGTACAAAGTCGAAAAGGAGCAACAAAAACACACCACCGATTGGAAGATCACATTTCCAAAACAATGATCCCATTAACGATATTGACTGTCAAAGCAAATGAAATTACTAGTCTTAGAGCAAGCATCGGTCAGGGTCCCGGTGACTACCGGCTTTATGGCAGTAAAAAGAAAGGAGGAGGTGACCCTCCACTGCAGGACAATATTGGGGGACTGGTCACTCTCAGGCCTTGGATAGAGGGTGGTTAATTGCCATGCCTTGTCCTTTGAGTGAGATTTTATTGAGGTCTGTTTTACATTCAGGGTTGATTTCTAGCTAGGTCCCCCAGGCTGGCCCTATCTTGAGTTGGTAATCACCATGACGACTGAAATCTATGAGAGTACAAATAATGGAGATGAAATAGACAAAAGATTAGCATGCCATGAAAAGTACAATAAGTTTCTTATTTAGCATTTAGATAACTGTCTTTCCTTCGGAGCAAGCTTCAAAGTTGAACTCAGTTTGGACCAAGAGGATTAATTCTTTCTCCAGCATGCTTCATTGAATCTCTCATTACCAAACTTTGTCTGTATTGATGTAAGATTTGATTGAAGATTAGAGCATTTAGTAAATCTTGCTTTTCTGCATGTATCAGACCTTTTCAAGCACAGAGCGCAGTGCCCACTGGTCAATACCCTTACTTTCATCCAGTGTCTGCTTCATTTAAACTTAATCAACTCCATCAATGAACTGGAACAGGGAAACATCCCTGTGGTAGAATGTTGTGCTTTTGTTAGATAATTCTTGCTCTCTTTCCCAATCTGTTGGCGTTAAACCTAAAATTACACTATGATGAACTATTTCAATCAATATGATAATCAAAATTGGTTTGGGATATCTGCTGGCAGTGTTTAGGAAGTAGGAAGGTATAACTGTCATCATTGTAACATCATTCTGCAGTGCTTTGCTAGTCTGCTTCCCTCTCCTTTCCTGTAGCAGTGCCTTTTACTGACATTGAATATCACTCATAGTGGAAAATGATGCATCTTTTCAAGGAAGGCTCATATGTCATATCTAGAAAATAAAGCCAACTGATTGGCTGTATGAATTATCTGGGCTGTTGCAGTGTTTCCTACCAGTCAACAAGTTTCTAAGGTATCGTTCAGATCAATCAAAAATGACAGGGTGCATGTGAAGCTTTTACTGTGCAAATCTGGACCTCTTGTCCTTGCCTTGTTGGCTCTTACATCTGTACATCACATTTATACTGCTACCAGAAGAGCAGTTTCAAAAATATTTGCAAGCAAAATGTATTCTTCCATCTGTTCTCAGGATCATAAATGTGCCATCTTCTGAGTCTTACCAATCTTAATAATATCTTTAATGGTCAACATGCACGTGATATACAACACTCTATAAAATAGGGGTTTCACATAGTTCATTGTACCGCAGTTTATTAGTGTTCTTGGCTTTTCCATATGTTACAAGAGTAAAATAGGGTGTACTGATGCAAATTCTGTTACAAATAGTGAAGGCAGCTAAATTATATGTGTTTTGCAGGCAATAAAGAAAGATTCTTTAATACAACCTCTCAAAATCTGACAGTTTCACAACTGTATGATGTTCTACTTGATATTCAGCAAGCTTACAAAGGAACACCAATATCTACATGTGAAAAACAACAATGAGAAAAGATGTCAAAGAAATAAAAGTAAAATAGCCTAAAATAAGCGTAGAATTAAAGAGGCTGGAAGTGCTGCATATGCAGATTTGGAAATGAATGCTAATGCAGCTTTAATAGTTATTTTAACCATTTGAGGATGTATTAATACTCCACCTTGTTAAAATATTATGAAGTGGCATTTTTATGTAAAGTAGAAGACTATTTAAGGCAAAATGCTATTTTTGTTGTTCATTTATGTTTCTGAAATGTAAAATGTAAAAATAAGCAGTATATTGAATTTGGGCAAGCAGTGCGAGTCATCTCAAGGCAGTCGTGTTAAGCTGCAATTCTGATTTCCATTAACTGCAGTATAACTGTAACTGACATGAAGCAAACATTAGAAGATTACCAGTGGAACTTTCTAAACCTACTTTTATATATTTGTAATGCTAGCAGACAGCCTTCTGTACTGCAGCCTTTTCGTTAATATTATCATTTATTTAAAAAAATGGATGCTAGTGGGTGGATCTCTAGAAGCATGAGTAATCGTGCATGCACTGGGCTTCATTTTTCCTGACTGATAAGAGATAAGAAGATGGCAGTGTAACTTAATGTCAGGGAACGCTGTGCCATTCTAAGCAGGTACCAATATCAACCCATTGCCTGTTATGCACATTTTAAAATCACATTTCTTTACTTTATGCACTGAGAAAGAATGTTTGATATTTTTCCTTGTTAACCTCTCAACATTTCCCTCGTATTCAATTAACTTTTATTCTATAGTCCACAATGTGGCAAAGCAAGTCGGTCAACTGCACATTCTTTTGTTGCTTTCCATACCTGTGATTCACAGCAATTCATCCAATTTGAGAAGGTAGGCTATGGCAAAACAGACCACCACTGCCAACTAACAATCTAAGCACATGACAACTAATTTTAATCTAATTCCTATACTACAACAGTGACTACACTTGAAAAGTAATTCATTGGCTGTAAAGTGCTTTGCGATGTCTGAGGTCATGAAAGGTGCTATATAAATGCATGTTGTCTCTTTTCTTATTACATGTATGCTAAACAGTTCAGAATGTCAGATACCAAAGAGGCTCAGATGAGATTTGATGCGGGAAGTAAACACGATGTCTACTAGCTATTGGGACTAAGTGGAGCAACATAAATTGCAATTACATAGCTCACTCAGTTTTCTAAATTCAAATTGCAAGGCAGAATAACTACTGAGCATGTATTTGAAGTAAGTACCATGCCAGTTTAGTAAAGACAAGTGAGCCACCTTGGAATTTTAATCTTGCTTCATTTTTGCTGACGTAGTTCAAAAGCGAATGAATCAATTCTTTTCTTTCTGAGTTTTCAGTTATAAAACTGTGATCAGAGGTGAAGCAAAGTACAGGCACTTCTACAACTCTGTTGACTATGCTCCTCAATGAGTAAACTAGTAAGAGAAGTGTCTACCTGAAGGCAGATATGAGAAAGGCAGACTTTGGCCACCAGCCAGTGTTGTGTTTCCTATAGTTGGAAGAGATCCAGCCACAGTCTAAATAAGAACTGATGAAACTCATCAGTGTATATTAAGAAGGCTGGAGTATGCTTTTCCACTGGGACTTGAGCTTGTAACTAGAGATATGTGAAGAAGCTCCCCCACTCCCTAATCACACTGTCAGTAAATATATTTGCTTCAGCAGTGCTTTGCCTATTGCAGATTCATATTAACAAAAGTTAACCCATATTTTAATTTGTTTTCGCTGTGAAGTGATGAAATGATCTCGGTTGGCAGTGCTCCTCTCTTGGCTAATAGGTACGGTTTTAAGCTGTGCCTGTGGACCTTGAATTCAATACTGATGCCAGTGCAGTGTTAAGGTGGTTCTGCATTGTACTGTGAGACATTACATTGACATGTCCCATAAGACTAATTTTTAAAAAGGGGATAAACTGAGAAGGCTCCATGAAAAAACATTTCTTCCAGCTCTCCCCTGCTTCTCAACCAAGTCCTAATGTCAATGAAACATTCAGTCAAACTGAAGAAATGTTGGACCAGTTTTTTTCTCCAAGAGGGTCATCAAGAGGACACTGAAAGAACTGGTTTGACAATAACGTTTACTGGTTGTCACATGACTCAAGTTAAAACTAGAACAGAAATCCTGGTAACTGGGGAACGTGTGTTCAGAGAAGTGACAGTCGCGCGTCCCTTGACAGGACAAGCCCGAGAGCAGCAGTGCGGACCTAAGAGAGCAGCAGACCCGCAAGATTTTGGTTGTAGTGTCAGTGTTTACCTTCTGGAATGAAATAAAGTTAGCGCCTGCTGCTGATGAAGAGTCATGGAGGAAGAGACCAGATTCTTGCTGAATGTTTAATGAGGCAAGTCTGCAGAAGGACAGGAGAATTCCCAAGGAAGGAGAGAAGATCATAATCCAGCTTAGTTTTCCAGCACCTCTCTAAAAGACCCTGAGAAGTCCACTGTGTCAACTCATCTCTTCCCCTGTCTTTGAAGAAAAGCCTGCTAAATTAATTCTGAACACCGCTGGAAAAGAATTGCTCTAAAAGTTCCCATTGACCCATCTACGTGTACTTGGAGGCTAGATGGTATGCCAGTTTTGGAAGACAACATATCTCATCTGCTGTTTTCTTCAAACATGAGCAAGTATTCAGCCCAAGTGTTTTTTTTTGTCTGTAACAAAGTTCTGAACAAAAATCCCTTTTATTTTTCCAGTTATGTGAGTGTATGTGAGTGTGAGGGGCTAAGGTAAAAAGGGAACTTTAGAATTTCAGTCTGTGTGTTTATGCTTTACTTCATTACTGGTTATCATACTGTTTTATAATAAACTGATAATTTTGTTGTTCATTAAAGAAACCTGATTATTGTGTTTTATTCTGCGAAAAATAGAGTATATGACTAACCATATCGATAAGTGGGAAAATTAAAATACATGTTGTGACCTGGGGAGAAGTGGAACTAGAATAAACAATGCACTCCTCCCACCTCGGTTGTAACACTATTAACTAGTAAAGTAACTGCATGATACATTTTGTTAACATGAAATACATTGATGGGATACATGATATACTCATTTTTAGGTTATACCCTCTTGTTTGGATTCTTCCAACAGAGGGAATAGTTTCTCTCTATCTATCTAGCAAATCCTTTATTCAGCTTAAATGCCTTAATTGGATCACCCCTCAATTGAGTACAGTCCTAGTCTGTGCAACCTGTCTCATAATTTAACCCTTTTAACCCCAGTATCATTCTGCTGAATCTGCACTGCACATCCCCAATATATCCTTCATGATGTGCAGTGCACAGAACTGAAAGCAGTACTCTAGTCCAGATGCAGTCTCACAAGTGCTCTATATATCTGAAACATAACCTCCACCCCTTTATACTCCAAACCTCTTGAATTAAAGACCAACATTCATAATCTTTTTAATTATTATTTGTACTGCTACAAGGAGATTGAAATTGTCTGAGCATATTCTCTTTAAATAATGAGGTAAACTAGATAGCATGATTGTTCCTTTCTCATTCCCATAAGTTATGTTCTTTTGTAATTTAAAAATGAACGATGTGTACATGTAAGTTTTTTTTATTACTATTTGCACATTCAGGGCAAGGATGACTATGCTGTGTAATTGAGCACCCTCTGCTTTGTATTCAATGGCTGCTTCATACAGTCCTTGGTCATATGCAGGTCTGGTATGGTGGAGGCAATAATATGCCTAAAATCAAACCTCACAATAACAACTCTTATTTCCCAAATATGACTTTCAACCTACTCTCATTTCTCAATCTGTTTGCCTGTATGGTCTAAATAAGATGATCAAATTAAGGGCAAATGTGGGAAATGGAATGGCAGTTTTGCCCATCTCCATGGGGACTGCATTGGGATTATTTTTGCACTCAGTACAGCTACCGAGGTGATAATTTATATAGAATTACATAGAGTTATACAGCAGAGAAACAGGCCATTCAGCCCAACAGTTCTATGCCAGTGTTTATAATCCACACGAGCTGCACATGATTTTTATCCTATTTGCATGTGCTGTATTCAATAAAAAGGTCAAAGTACGAGAGTAGTCTAAGTCTTACCATCACTGCTTTCCCAAAGTGAATGATTCTAATTCAGTTTTATGTTGACTTTTATGCAGAAGTATTACTGCATTTCTGTAAGATCGATAACATTTTCTGAATTTTTCTCTTCTATCCCAATTAAAATTGGTACAAATTTCCTGTTCACAAACCTTCCATCCTATTGTTACAATTTTTGGTCGTGCTTTGCTCACAATAATTATCATTGTAAATGCCATCTCAACATTTCCCATTCAAGTTTTCTATCAGCTATAATGATGTAGTCACAAGATCTGGTTGTTGGGTGGCTCCATGGAGTGAGTTTTTGAAGTATTTCTCTGAACCCCCATTGCCATCTTTTACTGAATATGAATCAGTGCATATGACCTGTCATGCTTAGATGGACTTACAGATTGAACAATATTTTGTGTCATGTTGAAAAATGCAAAACATCATGGATTCTATTGCTGGAATGACAATGGAAAAATGGTACTGGTTTTAAACATGTTTTTGTGGTTTCCAGAGATAATGACTGATGTGCACCAGTTTGTCTGTTAATTAATTAGAATTAAGTCAGTTTATAAGATCAATGCGGGAATCTGCAATAGACAGAGCTCTGGGGCACTATGTGATAAGTGGAGTAATCAAGAAAATACCAGTTAGTTGCAGTGTGCCAGCATTTTTTGAAGGAACAGGTTCTAATAGACATTAAGAAGATGCTTTTCACCAGAATTTGAAATACGTGTGACTACAATAATGAGAGGTTAGGTAATGATCAGTACTAATGTACATAGTGCAAATTCTGGGTTATAATAGGCTGAGCAATGTATGAACTGCAATGTAGCACATGCATATTTTTGCGCACATTGTCGTTCTGCATTATTATTATTCAAGTATTTCAAGAATGTTTGATATAAGAATGTAAGAAGATTCTAAGTCAATTAGCCGATCCATTGCATCATTAAGTCTTTTCACATAGGATCATAGAAATTTTAGCATAGAATGAAGCTATGAGGGCCACCACATGTGCCCCAGTGCTAATTCCTCATAAGCCCCAGCTTCCTGCTCTTTCCAAGTGCCTTTTTCATACCAACACTGACTATTTTCCAACCTCCTGTCACCATCACACCTTCCTGAATTGAGCTTCTTTTTATTGGATTGAACAGGAATACACTCAATGAGTTAGCAAAGACTTCAGATCAGATTCAGGTCTTCAGTCTTCAAAATTGGATCTTTTGTGCCATTTTAATCTGCCTTTCTGAAATTAACACAAATTTGGCTTGCTCAGAACGTCCTTATATCTCAATGATCTAAATCCTGGAAGCATCCTCGTTCTTCTTCTTTGGAATGATTTGCAATGATTCTCTGTCAGGGCTCAGGTCAAGTGACCTGATTTACAAATATCCTTACATTATGACAAGTAAAAGTATAATAGTTGGAGAATTGATTAGTGCCACACTTTCTATGGCACAAGCTTTCCTTAGAAGAAAACGAGGGAGCAGGAAAATCTCATTCAATTTATTAAACCTGGTCCTTCTACAGACCTGATACAATCTTCCCATCATGGTTGGTGTTACATTTATTTTACAGCTTTGAGGGAAAGATCTGCATAATTTCCCTTGAACCCCATAGGAAATCAACCAAAATTCCATAATATTTATCAGTCTCCTCTCCTGAACCCTCATTGTTTGCTTTCTGCAATTGGTTCAGCAAAGGAACCACGATGTAGAAACTTTTAACAGAGACTGAAGTAATCATATATTCATCCTTTTCATGTTCACCTTTGCTAATGGAGATCCCATCTGAGTATATACATTTGTTATTTCAATTTGCATTCCGTTGTATAGATCTATGTTAAAATCCAACTGGAATTCTTTAGCTCCTCCACTTAATTAGTCTTGATTCCTTTTGAATGCTATATGTTCATTACCTGGCCACATTGTTCAGAGTCCAGAACAAATATAATCATGTAATAGATAATAATTAAATTATTAATTAAATAACAACTAAAGAAAGTTCCATACAGAACAGAGCCACTATTGTTCACAAAAGGCAGCAATAATAAAAAAGATTGCTTCTGGGATGTGGGCAATACTGGGTAGACAGCATTTATT
Organism: Heterodontus francisci; assembly: GCF_036365525.1. NCBI lineage: Eukaryota > Metazoa > Chordata > Chondrichthyes > Heterodontiformes > Heterodontidae > Heterodontus > Heterodontus francisci. The sequence continues at coordinate 21,199,542 of NC_090378.1, read as the reverse complement.
GCTCATCCCTAGTAGATCTCAAACAACATCCTATGTGACCAGGTAAACTTTCCTTCCTCAGTCTTCTTGGCTTGTGTGCAGCCTTTGACATGGTTGGTCACACCATCCTCCTTCAACAGCTTTCTTTCATTGATTAGGTGGGTGAGACTTCCCTCTCCTGATTCCATTTCTATCGATCCGGTCATGGCCGGGCAATTACCCACAATGGCGCCTTTCCTGCTCCCGCATGGTTAACTCTGGAGTCCCACAAGAATCTATCCGTGGCTGCCTCCTACTTGCATCTGCATGCTGCCCCTTGGCAACATTGTCAGTTTCCACATGGGCTTTGAAGACTCTCAGCTCAACCTCATCACCGCCTCTCTCGGCCCCTCCACTGTCTCTGTTTTGCCACTCTGCTTGTTTGACATCCAGTATTGGATGAGCAGAAATTTCCTCCAACTAAAAATTGGGAACACCGCAGCCATTGTATTTGGTTCCCACCACAAAGTCTGTTCCGTAGCCATCGACCCCCATTCCTCTCCCTGACCTTTCACAACCTTGACGTCCTTTTTTGACCCTGAGCTGAGTTTCTGATTCCATTTCCTCTCCATCACCAAGACCACCTACTTCCACCCCTGTAGCATTGCCCATCTCTGCACCTCCGTCAGCTCATCTACTGTTGAAACCCTCATCCATCCCTTTGTTACCTCTAAAACTGGCTAATCCAATGCTCTTTTGGCTAACCCCACCATGTGGATTCCATAAATTTATTGGGATCCAAACCTCTGCTGCCCGTATCCTAACTTTAACAAACCTGCTTACCCTTCACCTGTGCTCGCTGACCCACATTGGCTCCCAGTCCAGCCATTCCTTGATTTTAAAATACACATCTTTGGGATGGATTTTATGGGCCTCCCCAAGGTGAAGTCGGAGGTGGGGGGGAAAGTGACGGGGTGGGGGGGGGGTACGTGGAGGGCCCGTCACCACCCTATTGCCAAGCAATCTTGCCGGGGTGGGGTTGGCCGATGATGGCCTTCCCGCCCAGAGGCCAACTGAGGCCGTTAAGTGGCCTATTAATGGCTACTTAAGGGCCTCTTCCTGCTACTACTATGAGCTAACCAGTGGCAGGGAGGTACCTCCACCACTTGGAGAGGGCACTTCGTAATACTGCCTGTGAGCTTGGTGGGGTGGGGTCCCTCCTCCATAGGCAATCTGTGGCCCATGGAGGGCCCCGGCTGGGAAACGCACCTCCCAGGACACCCCTCCCCCTGGGCTTTATGACCATCCCCACCAACCCCCCTTACCAGGGCCTTCCGGATTGGACTTGGCGACCCTGCCTCACTTACCTGAGGGTACGGGGTTCCAGCGCTGGGCCTGGGTCCAAGGCCTCAGTAATACCGGCAGTGGCTACCACTCCTGGTAGCGCTGTGATACTGCTGAGTTGCTGACCCTGTGATTGGCCGGCAGCTCTTGGAGGCAGCATTCCCGGTTTTAAAGGGATGGGGATCCCGGTGCAGGACACTTAACCTTCAAAACACCGGACGATTGTTCCTGGGAGTGGGGGGGACACGGAAAGGCCGAGGCACCGGGTGCCCTGCCTCCTCCACCAAGTCCAGCCTCTGACTTCCAAATCCTTCCATGACATTGTTCCTTCCTATCTCTGTAACATCCTTCAGCCTAAAACCATTTGAGATAGCTGAGCTCCAATTCTGGCCTCTTGTGCATCCCTGATTTTCATCATTCTAAAATTGGCGGCCATGCTTTCAGCTGCCTCGGCCCTAAGTTCTTGAAATCCCTCTCTAAACTTTTCCATCTTTCTCTCTGTCTTTAAGGCAGTCCTTAAAATCTATCTCCTTGACCAAGCTTTTAGTCACTGTAATGAGAACCTTCTTATGTTGTCTGATGCAACATAAAATGAGATGCATGGAGTTCAGTTTGTTGAAGATCTCAATTGGGTTTATTAACAGCAATCAAGTATATACAGTGCGAAGCTAACAATTTACAGGACTTGCCTCTTGGTGTTAGACTCAGGGTGAATCTGGCATGTCATCATATGACTGCATCCTGGTGCTCAGCTCATTAGCATATGAAGATATTAAAGGGCCATCACTCTTAAAGGCAATCACACAATATCTCCCTTCTTTCCAAAGATAAGTCTCATATGCTAAAAGTAAAAATATGAAATTAGATAACATCAAAATTATTTACACATGGATAGGGATTGTGACATTTACAAATATAGAGGCTCAACAGTCTGTATATTGTCTTGGTCATTTGACAACTCTTGCTCAGGGACTTTGTGTCTCATCTGTTGCTGTTCTTTCTGAAGTTTCGCCCTCTCTGTACTTAGTCTCTGTTGTTCTGCCTTCAGCCTGCAGCATGCAACAGTCACTTGTCCTAATTTTTCCTTATGTGACTCAGTATAGAATTCTGTTTGAAAATGCTCCTATGAAGCAATTTGGAACATATTACTACAGTAAAGGTGCTATATAAATGCAAGCTGTTATTCTATTTACCTGAAAGACGTTAGCGAGTCAATTATTTTCTTTACAACACCTTTCCTTCACCAGATCTATTGAATTAAGTTTCACAATTTGGTGTTACAGGTGTTTGAACTCAGCCTCCAGGTTGTTAGTCCAGTATCATTACCACTAGACCACTGTACTCACCTTTCAAGATGTGACTATCTTAAATGCAGACGCAAACAGTTCACAATGGACCAACACAAAGACAGTTGAACTTCAAAGCTTGTAGCTATTGCTGCTAAGATAATGAACAGATTTTCCTAGTCACAGTAGTAATTTTTTATGATAAATAATTGAATATAAACTATTATACTGTGTGTAAGCAAAATATCATCCTCTTTCCTTTCAGTATTTGCTTTTAATTTTTAATATTTTGTGAGCCTTTATTAATTTTGCAAGGCATTAACACATATGTTACGCTGCTTCTGAAATTACAACAGCAATATCCCTGTGAAATTGAATTTAATTCGTAGTGACTCCATTGAAAATCTGGCCCTGCATTTTTAATGTAGTAAAGGGAATTAGAATTTGAAATAATGTAGTCTGGTTCATGTTTGTTTTCAAATCTGAGATCTGGGTGGTACTTGTTAGAGCAGTGTCCTTTTAGACCTAGATTTGTCTACATTCCAGATAAATGGATGAAACTCTTCTCTCTGATGGATATAAGGGTCCAATGTGAAATGAGTTTCAGTAATCCTTCCTTAATTCATCGGGAACATGGGCCCACAGCGTCGTACTGTACACGTATTGGGCTGGATTTTACAGACCCCTGACATCGGGGTTTGTGGCAAGGGGTGGGGTTGCGGAAAATGCCTCTGGGAGAGGGCAGCCATGCACCCCGATGCCAGGAGGGCCCGGCCCGATACTGTTTGGCGACGAGGCCTCGTGGCGTCCCCCCACCCACCCCCCCCCCACACCTCGCCGCTCGGAGACGGGACTGTTATTTAAATAAATTAAAATTAATGTATTAATTATACTTACGCCGCCGCCTTCTGTCCCGCTGTGATCTGCCTGCCACCAGCCGGCATGCCCGTGGCTTCGGATCCCTGTCTGGGGAAACGGGGCAGAACAATGGTGGGGAGTGGGGAGGAGGTAAGTTTCTCAGTGTGGGGGGGGGGGTGGCGAATGGGGTCAAAGAAACATCATTGGTGTAGGGAATGGTGGGAAGGGTTTTAGGTTAAAGTTTATGCACTTTGCGGGGGTGGGGGGGATAAGGTCAGGTGGACAAGGTAAGTGTTTTGAGGGGAGAGGGTAAGTAATTCATTTTATGGTTATTGGGGTGGGGAAGAGGGACAAAATAAATGTATTTTTTTTCAACTGCATCTTTAAATATTTAAATTTAATGGTAGGGCTCAAAGCCCTTTAAAAATGGCGTTAGCGCCTGCACACAGGCAACTGATGCCGTTGCCAGGGACGGACAGCCCGCCCTCTCCACGTGATTGGGAGGGCTGGGGGGGGTGTTGGCCCGCCCCGGCTACTTAAAGGAGCTGCCACGGCGTGCGGCCCGCACTGGCGGGCTGCCATTGTTTTCTGTAAGCTTCTCCAGCCCGACAAGACTTCGAGATCTCTGCACTCCTCCAATTCAGGCCTCTTGCACATGCCCAATTTCCTTTTCTCCATCAATTATGACCGTGCCTTCAGCTGCCTCGGTCCAAAGTTCTTTGTCTCTCTTTCCTCCTGTAATGGTTCGCCTTAAAATGTACCTCTTCGACTTTTGGCCACCTGTCCTAATATCTCTATGTAGCTTGTGTCAAATCTTCCCTGATAACGCCCCTGTGAAATGTCTGGGGACATTTTTACTACATTATATAGAGTAATTGATCCCTTTCTCACCATTCTCTGATTGTTGTAAACTTTATTGCCTTTATCTACTTTACTGATGCTGTAATATGCGTTGGCTGCAGCTCAGTGAGTAGCACTCTTGTTGCTGAGTCAGAAGGCTGTGGGTTCAAAGTCCCACTCCAGAGACTTGAGCACAAAATCCACGCTGACACTGCAGTGCAGTACAGAGGGAATCAAATGTTAAACCAAGGCTCTGTCTGCCCTCTCAGGTGGATGTAAAGATTTTGTGTATTTCAATGAACAGGGGAGGTCTCCCCAGTGTCCTGGCTGACATTTATCCCTCAGCCACTAAGAATTGCTCCTTAAAATGTACCGCTTCTGCTAGGCTTTTGGTCACCTGCCTTAATAGATCTTTATGTGACTTTTGCTAAATTTTGGTCTGATAATGCTCCTGTAAACAAAAAAAAATGATTATCTGGTCATTATTGCAGTACTGTTTGTGAGAGTTTGCTGTGCACAAATTGACTGCTGTGTTTCCTACATTTCAACACTTTGATTATACTTCATTGGCTGTAAAGCACTTTGGGATGTGCTGAGATTGTGGAAGATGCTATTTAAATGCAAGTCTTTCTTTTGATGATCAATGCTCCTCTGAAATCCCTTCTAGGTTCAAAAACACCATTCTAAATGCTCTTTATTTTATTTAGAGATACAGCACTGAAACAGGCCCTTCGGCCCACCGAGTCTGTGCCGACCATCAACCACCCATTTATACTAATCCTACATTAATCCCATATTCCTACCACATCCCCATCTTTCCTCAATTCCCCTAGCACCTACCTATACTAGGGGCAATTTATAATGGCTAATTTACCTATCAACCTGCAAGTCTTTGGCTGTGGGAGGAAACCGGAGCACCCGGAGAAAACCCACGCAGTCACAGGGAGAACTTGCAAACTCCGCACAGGCAGTACCCAGAATTGAACCCGGGTCGCTGGAGCTGTGAGGCTGCGGTGCTAACCACTGCGCCACTGTGCCGCCCTCTTCTTCCTCTTTATATTCCCACTGTGTTAGAATCAAGTATCCACAGTATTTTATTGTAAATCATTCTTTCCCAGAACCTTAAAGAGTGAAACTCCTCATCTCACTCAGTCTTTCCATCCTCCTGTAATCTTCAGGGTTTAAAGCTCATCATAATGATACCAGTTATGAGGACAGGTTGCATAAACTTTGGCTGTGTACTCTTGAGTTCACAACATTGAGGGTGATCTAATACAGGTGTTGAAAATTATTAACGGCTTTGATAGAGCAGATACAGAGAAGCTATTATGTTGTGTGAGAGAATCCAGAACAAGGAGGTATAATCTTAAAATTATAGCTAGGCTATTTAGGAGTGAAATCAGGAAGCACTTTTACACACAAAGGGGAGTAGACATCTGGAATTCTTGCCCCACAAGGCGGTAGATACTGAAATGTTTGAGACTGAGGCTGAAACATTTTTATTAGGTAAGGGTATCAAGAGATTATGGAACAAAGGCGGGTAAATGGAGCTGAGGTCCAGATCAACTATGATCTGATTGGATGGTGGAACAGACTCGAGGACCTGAATGACTTGCTCCTGTTCCTATGTTCCAAATGTCCTAACCACTCAGTGATTTACATCGTCACTCAGGGTGACGTACAACTTTAGTGAGGATGTAAAACGAGCAATGGCAGATTGCCCACTTATTTTGTGCCACAGCCAATTTTCCTCCATATTGACCTCCAGTGTTCTGCGGCAGTACATTTTGCACCAACTCTGGAGTTAAGCCTCACCTCCTCAAAGTGGAAACATGCTCCAGTCCCAAGCACGGACACCCTTTACTTTATTAGTGAATTAAAATTCTCCAAAAGTTTCCTCATCTTAAATAGCATTACATCCCAACACCTTTATGAACTGGAAGTGGCTTTTTAATCCTGCAGGAAATGCTCTGTTAAAATTGAAATTGATTCCATAAGCTTGAGAGATGAAAGTGGGTTTCAAGTTTTGAGCATTACCCTGTGTGCTCTGGGACATTGGGTGAGAGCAGGTTATCTTTGAAAAAATGAGAGTATATTATCATTGTTTTATTCCAGGCATCAAGATTTTTAATCCCTGCCACTTTTGAGATGATTGAGTGTCAATCATGAATATAAAACACAAAGCCAATGAATGCACAAGATTGGTAAAACTGTGATGCAGTACTTTTAAGTTGGACCAAGATAAAACAATAGCTCTTTTAAAATATGTATGATAATCAGTCAATAGAGTCATTTACGGCATAAAAGGAGGCCATTCGGCCTATCGAGTCTATGCCAGCTCTGCACAGAGCAGACTGGTTAATCCCACTCTCCTGCTTGATCCCCTGCAAGTTTATTTCTTTCAAGTGCCCATCAGAAAAATATATAGTAATTAATTGTGTCTGCTATAATATTCTATATTTTTGTACTTAGAAATCTACCACTTTTCTGTGTGGAAATTTAAATGGTATTTTTTATTGGCTGAACAATACAATTAGACAGAGGAAGTGTGCCACAAACCTGCTTTACATTTTTACGACATACACATTATTTATCAATCCATGGTTTAGTTCTCAATTATAATCTTGTGGGACCCACAAACATCCATAAAGACAGTGTAAAATGTAGATTAATAAACATTGCACATCTTAAAAAGTGCAAATCAGGTTAATATTATACCGTCATTGTATAGTCCTCTTAATTATAAGCTTAAATCTAGAAATGCAAAATAAATTCCACAAAAAGTGAACCTTGTCTTTGTAAAATGTACATCTGTAAATAACTGTGAATGGTTACCATGAAAGAATGTTCTGCAAAGTTTATGGTTGCATAAATCTACAAATAAAATAAACTAGTGTGAAAAAATTTATGATACAAAATATTGGAAATCTAAAATATAATTTGAACCAGACAGATGGTTCATTATACATAATATAACATACAGATATTTAGAAGAAATCACTGCTATTTTCTTCTTCCTTTCTCCCTTTCCATGTCCGTCAGTGACACATGCCCAGATTTTGTTCCACGGGTGTCAGCAGGTATCTTTTACCTCCCCTAGATGCACATTTATCATTCCTGACTCTTAAAGAAAGAGAGAAAGACCTGCATTTATATAGTGCCTTTCACAAACTCAGGACATCCCAAAGTGCTTTACAGCCAATGGACTGAATTTTATCATCCCCTCCACGCTGTGGGTTGTAGCGGGGTTGGGGGGGAGGGGGGGACCTGTAAAATGCTAGTGGGAACGGCCCACCACAACCCACAATGCCAAGAAGCCCCTGCCGGATATTAGCAGCGATGGCAAGGCCTCGGTGCAGCCCGCGGCAAGTCTACATTAAAATATTGAAATTAGCTAAGTTAAAATGCAAATGAACTTACCTGCCGATGGTGGCCATCCCATGATGATTTTATGGCCAATCAGCCGCAACTCGTGCGTTGGAGTTCTGAAGCAAGACACTGGTGGGGAGAGGGGAGGAATATAATTATCAGGAGGGGTGGGGAGCAGGGAAAACCATTGCTATTGTTTGTGGGGATGATGGGAAGGGGTTGAGGGTCAAAGATACTGAAGTGCAGCGGGGGGGTGGGGAAAGTTTGGAGTTTTAAAAAGTGTATTTTTGGGGGAGGTCTCAGTCGGGGGTGGGGCGGGGGAGAGGGGATGCAATTTTGAAATAAACGTTTACTGAATGTTTTCATCACTCTGGCGCCTTTAAATATATAAAACAATCCCGAAGGGCTTGAAGCCCTTTAAAAATGGTACCTGTGCCTGCGCGGTGGTGCCGGACTCTGTTGCCGGGGATGCAGTGGCTGCCCCCTCTACGTCATCAGAGGCAGTCGCTCTGCCCCCTCCATTTAATTGAGCCCCCGTGCGTAATATTGCGGGGACTATGCGGCGGCACTTCCGTGTCAGAAGGCCGCCAACTTCACAGTGCCCCGCTGCAGAGCACGGTACGCTGATAAAATTCAGCCCAATGAAATACTTTGAAAGTAGTCACTGTTGTATAGGAAACGCGGCAGACAATTTGTCCACAGCAAACTCCCACACATAGCAATGTGATAATGACCAGATAATCTGTTGTTAGTGATGCTGGTTGAGGAATAAACATTGGCCAGAATGCTGGGGAGAACTCCCATGCTCTTCTTTGAGATAATGTCCTGGGATCTTTTATGTCCACTTTAGAGAGCAGGCAAGGCCTCAGTTTAATGTCTTATCAGAGAGACGGCACCTTCAGACAGTTCAGCACTCCCTAAGTACTGCACAGGAGTGTCAGCCTAAAGTTTTATGCTCAAGTCTCTGGACCTTGCCTTGAACACACAACCTTAGATAGTGAATGTCATGCAGGATGAACATTATAGCTGAGCTTGAACTCAGGCCCAAAAATTCTGGTGGAGGACTTTTGGGGGTGGATCTAGGGTGTGACAGGGGCTCTGCCTGCTACATGGATGTGCCTCTAATTCCATTGCAAATCCTGTGATCAGGCTCATTTGCATACTCCCCCTGTGAACATCCACTTCAGGTGAGGAGGTGACTATGCATGGCAGGGACCTACCACACAGAGCAGAGGTGGTCATAGGGATGCCAGGAAGCTGAATTAAAATATTGTCCTTGTATAGTGACCAGGACTGGGAACTCTGGCTAATAGGTTTTCTATTCTTAGTCCGTGGAATCAGCATTAGTTTTTAACAAGGCATAATGAACAATGGCCACATATAATGGAACAGTGGTTTATGAATATATGGTAGCAATAGCATTGAGTCAATTAAAATATTTAATGTATGACAATTTTTAAAGAATATCAAACACACATTTATAAATGCAAATAGTAATTAATGATAGAATCAGAATTTTACATCATAGGAGGCCAATCGCCCATCATGCCTATGCTGGCTCACTGAATTCATTTTCTATTTTGTCATGTTATCCAACCATTTCCCCACACCCTGTTCCATTTTTACATATTTATCCCCTTCGCTTTCAAAGGGGTCATAAATTTAAAGTGAAGGGTGGGAGATATAAGGGGGATGTCAGGGGAAGGTTCTTTACCCAGAGAGTGGTCGGGGCATGGAATGCCTTGCCTGGGGAAGTTGTTGAGTCAGAAACTTTAGGGACTTTCAAACGGCTTTTAGATAGGTATATGGATAAAGGAGAATGATGAGGTATAGATTAAATTGTCCTTGACAGAGGACAAAGGATCGGCACAACATCGTGGGCCGAAGGGCCTGTTCTGTGCTGTATTTTTCTATGTTCTATGTTCTATGTTATCAGGGATTCTGCTTTCACTGCTGTTTCAGGTAGAGCATTCCCTATCCTAACAACCCTCTGCACAAAAACAATTCTCCTGATCTCTCCTTTCACTCTCTTGGCAATTATGTTAAGTTTATGCACTCTAGTTCCTGACTTGCTGGTTTATCTTATCACAACCTTGCATAATTTTGAACATCTCTACTAGATCGTCTCTTAACCTTCTTTGTTTTAATAAAAAAGTTTTAATATATGGGTTGTGAACTTTTTGCAATGTTATTTCAATGAATAGTTCCAGTCAATGGCCTGAGGTGAGCTATTGAACTTAAACCACAATGTCTATTGACTATGATGGCCTTATTTTTGTAAGATACAGGGAAATCATAAAAAAAACAAACTGGCTCTAGCTCAGCCCATTCCCCAATTGCCACAGTACAGATGAAACCAATGATTTATAAAGTGCTTTCAGCCAGACAAATTTGCAAGTTTTCCACATTTCCAAATGGTGAATACTCACCCCCATGAACTCAGCTTAAGTGAAGCCATAAAGTTTCTGAGAATTGTTTTACCTTTGTTAAAGAAAAGCCTTCAGCCACCTAGGCCTTAAGCTCTGTATTTCCCTCCCTAAACCCCTTCACCACTTCTTCTTTAAGACCCCTCTCCCCCCTTAAAATCATCCCCTTGACAGAGTTTTTGGTCACCTGTTCCAATATCTCTTTCTTTGGCAAGGTGCCCAAATATTGATTATGTCGCGTGATGTTTCCCTATGTTGAAGGCGCTATACAGATGCAAGTTGTTGTTGATGTGCATCAAAAAAATGAAAAATCTTTGAATCACTAAAGTTAGACTCAATAAAAATAATTAAAGTCGAATGTTGATATTACATTTTTATTTATTTATTTATTTTGAGAGCCTTCTTACTTTAGTTTGGGGGATGGTGAGAAATTGACCTGTTCCCATGCTGAGCCAGCCCATTGGTCAGGCTGGGGTTATAGCTGGTTGCACTATAGTTGAGGAGCCAAGAGGGGAACTTTTGCAGCGCCCCACTCCATAAAAAATCTTGCTAAAAAATTCTGCCCCTTTTCCAGAGGGGCAGCTGGTTAGGCCACTCTGCCCATTTGCTCACTGATCTTGCTGACCTACGTTGGCTCTTGGTATCAATGGCTCACTTTTAAAGTTCTTGTTCTGGTTTTCAAATCCCTCCATGGCCTCGCCCCTCCCTATTTCTGTAGCATCCTCCAGTCCTACAACCCTCTGAGGTCTCTGCGCTCCCCCAATTCTGGCCTCTTGCGCATTCCCAATTTTAATTGGTGGCTGCAACTGGAAATTGCAAATGGGGGTCTGACCTTGGTTTCCTCAAGTAATTAGCCTCCCATCCAAACTAGGCATCTGAATACAGGTCCAGCTGAAAATTGTATTGGCCACAGTCCTTGGGTGCCAATGGGGTTGCCGAGATTTCCCCTTAATTTTCAACTGCTGCTTTTCAGGAGAGAAATGCATGGTGGGCAGTTGAAGTTGCCCCCAGTGAGTCAGGATATAATACAAAGCTATTCTTTTATAACTAACTCTCATAGACCTAATCCTTTGCTTTCTTAATCATCTTTTCAAACCGCAGGAGTTAATGGCTCCACTTTATCTTTTCCTGTGAAGTTTCCTATCACTTTCAGCTGTTTCTGATAGCTTATTGAACCATTCCTGCCACTTAAATATTCTTGCATCATTTGCAGTGGCTTGTTTGGATTTTTCATAACTGACAATTCGCTTCAGAATAATTGGCTGTCATGCATTTAACAAAACAAATCTCACCATCTGTGTTTGTTCAAAGTTACCTTGCTTCCTCCCCTCAAAGCTACAGCTTAAAAAAACTGTTTTAACTGACCTTGCAATAACTGTATCCAAATGAGCTTGCTACCGGGATCCGAACTGCAATGAACTTAAAGCACTTAAAAGAATTTATCATTTTTGTTAATTTTTCAAACATTTGCTCCATGAAAGTGTATATATTGTACAAATCTCATCATTCGTACAATATTGTATGGATTAAAACAGAAAATGCTGGAAATAGTTCAAATAGCATCGGTGGAGAGAGAGACAGAGTTAACAGTCCAGATTTTGACAGGGGCGGGTTGCGTAGGCAAGGAGGTTTCAGATGGGAAAAGTGGAATTCCAGGTTTCCATGCATTTGCTTATTTTGATTGCCAGGATTCCCGCCTAGAAGTCAGCCTGATTGACAGTCTTGGCACCCAGTGGGGCCAGGGAGCACTTTGGAACAGGCTGCAGACCCAGATAGGGAGCCTGCAGCTACTAATGGGTGTGTGGAGGGCCGGGTGGTCTTCCGATTCCTGACTTGGGGGTGGATCCAATCCCTGACTTGGATGGGGAGTCCGATCTCACGGGGGTGGTCCGATCTCTGACCCCATGGGGGTCTTTGTACAGGAGGGAGGAACTGATGTGGTGTTTGGAGCCAAGGCAAGAGGCTAAGATAGTGGGTGCTGGGGTAATGCACTCCTACTCTTCTTGACCCACAAGCAGCATTATTGAAGCACTTACCTTCTCCCTGGAACTGTCCTCATCTCCATTCACCTGCCGAGTTTCCCAAGGCCGGGAAAACTCGACAGCCAGGGTTATACCTGCAACGCAGTTTAAATCTGAGGCTGCAGGCCTCATTATAATATTTAAATAGCCAATCCACTTCCTGGGAGCTGGTTAGCTGCCTGCTCCTTTTCCTTTAAACCCTGAAGTGGTCTGGTTAGAGGTTGTTTAGGGTCAGGTTTGAGAATTTTAAAGTTTTAACATCTAACCCAATACCAACCCACCTATTTTGGTGGGGTTAAAATTCACCCCTACATTACAGGTCACAGACCTTTCATCAGAACTGTGTGTACTGATAACATGTTTTAAAGGACTGTGAGTGAGTTTCATTCCAGTACCAAGTGTATAAGTTATGGCAGTCATAACAAATTAACAACATAGTACTACTTACATGTGAATTAAAAACTCTGTCAAATGCGGCCATCTATTATAGTTTGTTTATGCCACCAGCATATGTTCTTTTAATTTGAAGTGCTTTCAGTTTTCTTTAAAAAAAATTATGGGTGAATTTTATGAGCATGCCGCAAATCGCGGTGACGCGCTCTGATCTCGGCGGTCTACTGCGCTGTCGCTGAGCCCCCGCAATATTTCACGCAGGGACTCATTTAAATGGAGAGTGCAGAGCGGCTGCCCCCGATGACATAGAGGGGGTGGTCGTTTCATCCCGGCAACAGTGTCTGGTGCCACTCTGCAGGCGCTGGCACCATTTTTAAAGGGCTTCAGGCCTTTAGAAGGTATTTGAAACTTTAAAGACATATTTTTTGACATTGTGCTTAAAAAGTTAAATAAAAGCTGGAGGCCCTTCCTGTCCCCCAACCCCTCCCAGCCCCATTTTTGTCTTTGGGCCTACATCACCAAAATTAACTTTAATGCCCACCCGAGCCTTCCCCCCTGAACCTCCGCCCCCCCCAAACCTCGTAACATTTGCCCTTCAACCCTTTCCCACCATTCCCACAGCCAATACAATTGCTTGCCCTGCTCCCCCCGCAACCCCCACCCACCTCCCGCACTGGTAATTTCACTCCTCCTCCCTCCTCACCAGTGTCACACCTCGGAACTCCGAACAGAGTTCCAAAGGTGCGGGAGTTCCGGCCAGTGGCCGGAATATCGGCATGGGACGGCCGTCACTACCAGCTAAGTAATTATTCTTGAATTTTACCATCATTTGTATATGAAAATGAGGGCCCTACTGCCGAGCAGCAGGGAGGCTGCACCAAGGCCTCACCATCGCGGGTAAAATGCGATGGGGCCGGCCTGACGTCGGGAGTCATGGCCGGCCTCTCCCGGAAGAATTTTGCGGGACTCCCACCACGACCCCCGACGCTGGATGGCTAGTAAAATTCAGTCCTATGTTACAGCTACACCAGCAAACATTTTCTGCTAAGGATAGATTCAGTGATCTCAAAGTGATTATGCGGATAAGGGTCTATGTGATTTGGAAACTGTTTAAACGCGAGAACAAAGACATATCTTGTAGAATCCTCACATTTATAGCGTAAAGAAATCTTATAAGTGTTAAGCACAGACTACTTAACCATTGACATTCTCAGATAAATACGACAGTACCATGTGATTGCATTAAATCAATTATGAAATTCCTCTGTGCAGATTGGGCTGCGTCACGGTGTACAGTTTGTGGATACTACTGGCTAATTCGAGCATTTGCTGATTTGCCCTTTTGATGGCATTTCCTCAATTGAGGGTCCCACCACTTTCCACCAGGTGTCACAGCCTGAAACCTTTGGCACTTTCTGGAGGTTCCTGGGTTACTTAAACTCCATCCTCCCACCCACCATACACCAAAGGAATTTGTAATCCTACCTAGTACTGTAGTACTTATCTGAGAATATCAATGGTTAAATAGAATGTTAGGCTAAGAAACCCAAACTTGAATCTCAGCCTTGATGAACATTCACACTTGGGAATAGGTTTCCCAGTTTGAGGTAGGTTGTTGGGGAAAAGAAGAATTGGCTGGGGCGCAATAATGAAAAGTCTGGTTTTGACCACAAACAACATTGACAATGTAGCAGATGTCCACAGGTTTTATTTGCTTTCTCAA